>NC_034595.1:80632361-80668241 GCF_900095145.1 Mus pahari | reverse complement strand
AAAAAAACACACACACACACACACAACAAAAACACCAATGTTGTTAAGAATTTTGGTGGCCAGGTGCGGTGGCAAATGCCTTTAATCCTAGCATTGGGTGGCAGAGGCTGGTGTATCTCTCCGAGAACAGCTTGGACTACACAGTGAGATCCGGGCCAGTCAAGGCTGGGTAGTTAGACCTTGTCTCAAAATAACAAAACAAAAATAATTTAGGTCCTACGCTAGATCCAGGCTCGTTCCCATAAATACAATGTGTTCTTTTCCCCATTGTTCTAGATAAAACCAGTGTCCCCTGTGGGACTCCATACCATCTGCCTGGCCAGCAGGCACTGGCATGGCCTTAGATTTTATCCGGAGCTCAGGGCTGTTTGAGAGTAGAAGGAAATGCAGTTGGAGAGGAAGGAAGGCCCAACTGGCTGGTGTGTTCAGGGTTACTCTGGGGAGAAGAGGGTGTTACCCTGCTGTAGCCAGAGCCACCCCTTCAAGTAGATGGAAAATTCAGAACAGTTGCTGGAACGGAACAAGAGCAGGGTGATTTTTGGTGGGAGGTGCTTCATTGGCAGTAAAGGAAGAAACTCCCTCAAGGCCAAGGCCAAGTGACCTATCCAGAGCCACAGGGGCTTCATGGGCTCTCGGTTAGTCTCCTTGTAGGCAGGCCTCTGGCTGCAGCATCCGTGGAAACAGATGTCTTTCTGCCCTCTCCCTTTCTCCCCTTCATCTGCTCCTTCCCTTAACCTCTCCTGCTGCTCAGGATAGGACCAGAGAACAAACACCAGTTTGTGTTGGTGAGTGGGTGGGGCCGATGCAGGAGTGCAGAGAGACATGACACACCTATGACCACGGTCCTGTCTACTTTACCCAGAGTAGGCAAGGAGAAATGCCGACCGGTGCTGGCTGGAGGTGGAGGCGGCTCCGCAGGCACACCCCTGCAACACTCCTTCCTGACAGAGGTGACAGATGTTTATGAGATGGAGGGGGGGCTGCTGAACTTACTCAATGATTTTCATTCAGGCCGCCTGCAGGCCTTTGGTAAGTCCGGGAGCAGGGCAGTTCTGTGGGTGCTGCTGGGGGTCATGGTCTGGGGGCAGGCTAGGGTTAGGGTCCTGGGCTGCCTCCTAAGCTCAAGAGTTGTCCAGGGAAGGAATGTTCCTTCGAGCAGTTGGAGCATGTTCGGGAGATGCAGGAGAAGTTGGCCAGACTGCACTTCAGCCTGGATGTGTGTGGGGAGGAAGAGGACGAGGACGAGGAAGAGGATGGCGTCACAGAAGGCTTGCCTGAGGAGCAGAAGAAGACAATGGCTGACCGCAACCTGGACCAGCTGCTTAGCAATGTGGGTCATAGAGCTGGCTGTTGTGGATCCTGGGACACAACGGGTGGAGAGGGCACAGGCTCCCAAGTCTCCCATGGAAAGTTGGGGGTACATGAACCCAAGAGTTGTGAGCCCCCCAAGCTCCACCAGTAGGCCTTCCCCAGAGCATCCAGGTTTGTTCTGGGTCCCCTGACATAAACCTCCTTTTCTCTGTGTTGACAGCTGGAAGATCTTAGC
The DNA here is from genome assembly GCF_900095145.1 of Mus pahari. Classification (NCBI taxonomy): domain Eukaryota; kingdom Metazoa; phylum Chordata; class Mammalia; order Rodentia; family Muridae; genus Mus; species Mus pahari. The sequence goes on along the minus strand of NC_034595.1, from coordinate 80,666,695 downwards.
AATTCCATGTATCCTTTCCAAGGGGCTTTAGGGATTTGCGTGCCTCTAGGGTGAGGGAGAAATGAGGGGCAGGAAATCAGTTTCTTCATTCTTGTCTCTATTCACACCTAACAAATATTCCCATCTTCTGCTCTCCTACTGACTCAGAATTAGCCACAAACTGCCCCCACTTAACAGGAATTTCCCAAATTATAAGGGAAAAATGCATCAGGTGTGGTGACACAAAATGTTAATCCCAGCACTTGGAAGGCAGAGACATGCAAGCAGAGCTCTTGGGTTTGCAGTAATCCAAATCTTCATAGCGTGTTCTAGAACAGCTAGGATCAAACAAACAAACAGAGCGGGCTGTGGAGAGAAAAATGCATGTAAGGAGTATGTTTTTAAACACTGATATCTTTTTTGTTTGTTTTGAGACAGTCTCACTGTGTAGCATGATGAAAATCTTTGAAGCAGACACCGACACATAGCAAAGCTTGTCTGCTGGTCTCCTGCCCTTTCAGGCTTTTCTTTTAGGGGGCAAGAGGAATTCGGGGTCCGAGACAGGGTTTTTATGTGTAGCCCTAGCTGTTCTGAGTAGAGCAGGCTGGTCTCGAACTCACGGAGATACAGAGATCCACCTGCCTCTGCCTCCCAAGGGCTGGAATTAAAGGCGTGCACCACCACATCTGCCTTTCAGATTTTAATCTTTATTTAGGTGGCTGTACCCTGGTGTGGTGGTCCTGAACACACACACACGCACACACACGCGCGCACACACACACACACACACACACACACACACACACAACCTGTACAGGATGGGAAGGCATGTGGATACACAGGTCCAAAGAGTCACACTCCTTGACTGACACAGACAGAAGTTACACTTGGCAGAGAATGCCGAGCCTGAGGAGCAGCCAGCGGCGTAGGTGTCGCCTAGACTCTTCTGCTGCTCTCCTTCTCTTCAAACTGTGAATTCTACGGATTCGGGAGCCCCTTGGTGCTATGGGGTCGGGGGCACTGGTTGGAATTAAACAAACGGAAAAGCGACTCCTCTGTGCTCTCCTTGCTTTCACTGTGCCATACACAGGGTTGGGGAGGGGGGTCACGAACCGGACCCGGTTGCGCGTTCGACTCAGAGGGAGAAGCCCAGCGTGTGACCCTGGAGACGGCGGGTGGAGCCCTACATTTGCGCATGCCCAGGAGCGGCGCTGCCTGAAGACTCACTGCGCAAGCGCGCGCAAGCGAATGACGCACGGTGCAGGGCGGTTGGCGACGAGATGGATCCGGACCTCTTCCTTCGGAAGGTGTCTAAATTACAGGTCGGGACGGAATTGCGATTGTACCTGGGGTCAGGGACTGGACCTTCCGGCCAAATGCTGTCACGTAACGTCTCACTCGCACGCCCTCCGCACGGCACTGAAGAATGCGGAGCTGTGGCGCGGTTAGAGAAGAGATAAAAGGACCTTAAATCGAGAATGAGGGTCCAGCTCAGCATCTTCTCTTCACCTCCCAGAGCTCCAAACCACACTCGCCTAACCCTTCCCCATGACCGTGTTCCCTCTGGCAGCCCCCAGCATCAAAGAGCCTTTTGGGCTCAGAGGTCGAGTGCTTGCCCAGCATGTGCAAGGGCCTGGCAACGACGACAAAATCAAGTGTTTACCAAGATAGCGCTTTCCCAGACATGTTAAGAGCTAGCTTTCCCACTTGTTCTCTGCATTAGGCCGGCTTCCGAGGCTTCTTGGTCCGACGTCAATTCCAGAACCTTCGAGCCGAGTATGAGGCAATTGTACAGGAGATTGAGGGTGACCTCAGCACGCTTCAGTGGACTGGGGGCTGGATCCCCAAGCCCGTATTTCTCCCAGAGGTACGATACACTCCAGGGGAAAGGAAAGGAGAACCTGCTATCGGGTTCAGGGGAATGGTGGGTCTCCCTTCTTTGAAGATCTATTTCATGTGTGAGGGTGTTTTGCCTGTTGTTTGTACACTGTATGTAGCCTGGCACCCCCAGAGGTCAAAAGAGGACATTAGACCCTCTGGAACTGGAGTTAACAACTGTGAACCACCGAATGGGTGCTGGGAACTGAACCTGGGTCCTCTGAAAGAACAAGTTCCTTTTAACTGCTGAGCCATCTCTCCAGCAAGCTCCAAAAGTCTGTAGACACAGAGCCTTACTAGGTAGCCTGGGTTGGCCTTGAACTCAATGGATTTCCTGCCGCAGCCTCCCCAGATGCTTGTATTAAAGATGTATACTACTACTCAGACTGGAACTCGTTTTTTTCTGCCAAAAGCCTCAGTAGTAATTGGAAGAGAAAGCAAGTTCACTTCCTCACACCCAAATCCCTAATCCTACCCACTTGCCCACTAGACTATGGTTTCTAGACATGGGGGGTGGCCAGCCCTGCAATTCTCACACCTCTCAAAATTCTTATAAGGCAAAATCTCATCAGTCCTGGAAAGCTGAGAAAATACCAAACCCAGAGCAGAAACTATGGAGCCATTCCCCATATAAAGACTCTGAAAAAGAGCTCATGTGGGAGGAGATAGTACTGAAGAAGACAGAAGAGAGCCCAGCAAATGCAGGAAGTCTTTGCAGAGACGACAGCACCTGGCTGCAGGCTGAGCAGGGCAGGAAAGCCAGCTGGGGAAACAGCCGAGATACCTCTGTCTCCAAGGTGGAAAATGCAGGTACTTATCTGGCTAGGTCAGGGCAAGCCCAACCTCCTCTGGGTCTCAGCCTCCCATGAACCGTGAAAGGATATAGTTGCAACCCTCCCCCACCTCCTTCCCTCTGCCTGAGAGCTGGAAGGGTTGCCAGTATCTGGCACTCGGCTGGCTCTCAGTTCTAAGGCCGTCTCAAGGCCTTCTTCTCTTCCCTCTGCATTGCCATCACAGACCTAGGACTGTCCCTGAGTCAACAGGAGCTCCAGGAGCACCGCAACCACTTAGCCATGGAGCTGCTGTGGCTACAGCAGGCCATCAACAGTCGGAAGGAGGTAGGACTAACAGAGCCCTAAGCTCAAGGGTGGGGAGGGGCCTTTTGCTATATGGGCCTGGGCAAGCTTGCCTCTGTTCTTTCCTAACAGTACCTAATTCTCAAGCAAACACTGAGATCCCCAGAAGCAAGCCAAACCAGAGGCAAGCCTCCTGACACGTACCTGAAGCACAGGGGACAGGCCTATGATAAGACCTGGTTGCAATCAAGCTGCGTTCTGGACAACCAATCCTATAGAGACAGGATCATCGGAGAGCCCCATCGTGCAGAGGACTCCTGCCACAAGGGCAGATTGAAGCCCCAGAAGCTCCTAGACCGTGTGACCCATGCAGGCAAAACCACTGCTGGGTCTAAAGGCAGGGAACTCTGCTATAGGAACTCTGCACCACAGCTGCCTGCAGCATTAGAGAGCCAGGCTGGAGGGGACAGGGTCACCAAAGGACCAGACCATGGTGGACAGCGCTTTAAGGAAACCTCCCTCCAGCAGTTGAAAGTCCTAGAGGATCAGATCCCTGGGGAACCTCAAGTTTAGGAGTCCTTGTTCTGAAAAGGCTGAAACACAGCTGCCCACTCTGTGAAAATCTAAATATTGAGGACAGATATTCCAGAAAGCCAAGCTACAAGGAAACTCACAGCCGAAGCACCGGGGCCTATGATTTGAATATCTCAGAAGGCCACGTGATTTGGGATGAGACCTTGGCAGGGCAGAAATGAGGTAGCTTGGATCTCATTAGGACTAAACCATCCAAGAGCCACACACACACACACACACACACACACACACACACACACCCAGTGCTAGCACTTCTGGCCATGGAAATACCAGTAAGCTTAGTCCAGAAGGATGGGGAAACCGTGGAGCTCTGCAATGGAGATGAAGACCACTGGAGAACTTGTCTTCCTCAAGACAAGAAGAGGGGAAGGGCAGATACTGGAAAGCAGGAGCATCAGGAAAGACCTGGGGATCCAGGAGAGGAAGGGTTCCCAAAGGAGATGCTGTGAAAAATGATAAGGGGAGCAGGCCCTTGTCCTGCATCCCTGGTACCACCTGTCTCCTGCCCTTGCCTCTGGCCATCGGTAGATCTCAGGCTAAGAGAAGCTAGAGGGCTGAGCTGGTACGGTAGGAGAAAGGACACACCCTTTTACCTTCTGCCTTTGACTTAAACCAACTTCCACCTCCTCTTGGGCTAAGTAGGGTGGGAGGATCCTGGAGAATAAAAGTTTTCCTTGGATTCTTGGCCGCCATGCAGGCGGAGCTGTGTGGACAAGTGAGCTCCCTGGAGACGACTCACCCATCTTCCTCGGCTGCCATGGGTGTCCTCAGGTAAGGTACGGCCCCAAAGACTTCGTCTCAGGATTGCTTCTTGCTACTGATGTGTTTCCTCGTGTTGGTCATTGCCACACTCCTCATACACATGACTTGGTGTGAGTGGACCCTGGGAGACCCTCACTGCCTATGCTGCTGTGATCACTTCCTGGATGACAGCCACTCCACTGGGCAAATCTCCTGCAGATCAACATGAAGATGGACTTTCACAAATTAATGCTGTTTGCATGAATTAATGACTACAGAATTGATTCAAATACTTTTAGGAAGGAAGTTTGAGGAGGTGGTTTTAGTTGTTTTGCCAGAAAGATGTAATAAAGTTAGAGCCAAGAATAGCGTGTACCAGCACTCGGGAGGCAGAGGCAGGCGGATGTCTGAGTTCGAGGCCATCCTGGTCTACAAAGTGAGTTCCAGGACAGCCAGGGCCACACAAAGAAACCCTGTCTCGGAAAAAAAACAAAACAAAAAAAATAATAAAAAGCGTGTACCCCCCTCCTCCTAGAATATTAAATAAAGGTTGCATAATAAAACATTTCATAAATTATACTAAGAAGAGAAATGGGCTGGGCAGTGGTGGCGCACGCCTTTAATCCCAACACTTGGGAGGCAGAGGCAGGCGGATTTGAGTTTGAGGCCAGCCTGGTCTACAGAGTGAGTTCCAGGAAGTCAAGCTGCACAGAGAAACCCTGTCTCAAAAAGAGGAAAAAAAAAAATGTAGCTGCTGGGGCTCTGCTCCATTTACCAAATACATACACATATATAAATTGTATAAACAAATGTATATGTACAAATAATACATATGTACATGCATATGTGTATAAGTATTCATGTGCACTTGTGAAATTGATGAAACAGGTGGTCAGGCCCAGCCAGATTGTGATTGTGTGTGTGTGCACACGTGCGTGACCTATGTTTTCTTTCTGACCAGCTTTTTTTTTTTAAAGATTTATTTATTATATGCAAGTGCACTGTAGCTGACTTCAGACACTCCAGAAGAGGGCATCAGATCTTTTTACAGATGGTTGTGAGTCACCATATGGTTGCTGGGATTTGAACTCTGGACCTTTGGAAGAACAGTCGGTGCTCTTACCCAATGAGCCATCTCACCAGCCTTCTGACCAGCTTCTTAAGAGTTCTGAGTTTCATGCTCGGCATTCTTGCCAGCCTGATAATTAAGTTTTGTTCCATCAGCAGAGCTGACCCGTAAGTTGCCAACCACCATCATCGAGGCCTCTGTGGCTGCCATTGGCGCTGACCCCAACCCGTACCCCATACTTTGATGCTTTCCTCAGTCACCCGAATGTTAGACCAGGCTTTGGAAAGGTCTTTTATCTCCTGCCTCTGACCAGGACAGATTCTGGGCTGTCTGGGTCACCTCCCACTGACATGGACCATCATCCCCAGAAGCAGCGAGCAGTGCTGCCTGCCGAGAAGTCAGCCATCCCCCTTGGGTAATGAGCTCCAGGCTGATTGCTCTTGGTCTCAGCTGTTCAAAGGAGCCCAAGCCCTGGAGGCGACGGACACCTCCCTCTTACTGGGCCCGAGGTCTTCCTTTCATTATGTGATCAGACCATGCTGGACCAGGGCTGGGGTTTGATCCCAATTCTGCAAAACAAGTAATCACACCAACCTGCTCCTGAGGCCCATCAAGGGCAGAGCTGAGACCCTGAGATCAGGGAAATGCTCCCATCCAAGGTGCTCGCAGCCTTCCTGGATAAGAGGGCAGGACTCTACCTTTGGCATAACTTCCAGCCCAGTCTTAGTTGCTTGGCAACAGCTCTGTGTCTGTGAGTGAGGATATACAATGGCAGCCAAGAGGATACTGGTGTATCGAAATGGGGACGCCTTCTTCCCAGGCCACCAGCTGGTGGTGACCCAACGCCGCTACCCCACCATGGAGGCTTTCCTTTATGAGGTGACATCAGCTGTGCAAGCCCCACTGGCTGTACGTGCCCTCTACACACTTAGTGATGGCCACCCTGTCACCAACTTGGCTGACCTACAGAACGGAGGACAATATGTGGCTGCTGGCTTTGAACGATTCCACAAGATCCAGTGAGTGGGTTGGGGCTGGCTCAAGTGCCTGCGGAGAGTGGTGGGAATAATAGTGTAACTAGTACTTACTTCAAATCAACAGGCTTAGTTTTTCCAAAGCCTGGGGAGAGTGCACTACCAGAGTGCAGAATCACATTGAGAAACTAGCCAGAAGCTATGTAAACAAATAAATTGAGCTGTAACTCAGATTGTTACTAAGGTGTATGCCCATCACAACCAGGACAAGCCTGTGGGTACAATTCTGTAAGTTGGACGTCTTTCTGAAGGGTGTTTTTTGTTTAGTAATTACATTTTTTTAAAAAGCTAGGCAGTAGGTGGCACATACCTTTTATCTCAGTCCAGCCATGGTGAAGACAGAGTCTCGGCTTTGATATGCATAAACTTGGATGGCAAAGGTTCACACTTCCTTAAGGTGACCTGGGACCTGTCTGTCCTTTCAGCTATTTGCCTCCTGAAAGGAAACACCCAGGTGGGAAGACTAGGCAACAACATGTAAGTCCCTGGGGGCCACTGTCTGTCGCCTCTCTTGTCCCATTCCTCCTGGGACTGCTCTAATTTTGAATGGGGTCCTGGAAGCAGCAAGAATTGTGGTTTCAGGGAGCACATCACGCTCACTCTAGAACCTGCTGCTGTCCTGGGTCATGGGACTTGAGGACACTATCCCTGGCTCAGTCCTAGTCTTTTACCTAATCTCCAGGCCATGGTCCCCAAAGGAATAAGTAAATGGGTGACACACAAGGGCAGAGGACAGGAGTTATGTGACCGGGAAGCACAGATGCTCCTGTCAGAAAGGTGTAACCAGACTCATCCCTGCTCACTCGCTCTCCTGCACAGTGTGGGTCCTGCTTGCTCACCCCATGTTTAGAACCACTCAGTTTCAACCAGTCCTGAACTTCTGACTTGAAGAGCTGACTTGGTTTCAGGAGCCTCCTGTGTCTCAGCGCCCGTGTGATGGTGTCTTTGGACAGTGGTTGCCAGCAGATGCCCCCTGCTACATCCAGTGAGTGCCAACCTCAGGGAGCAGGGGTGAGGGTGGGGGTGTAGATGTGTGCCTCTCTGAGGCCAAGAAAGTGGGAGTGGGCTGTTTTTCCAGGAGCTCCTATTCCAAGTGGCAAGATTAAGAACCCAGCATGAGAATGGTTCTTGGACCATTTGGTTCTTGCACCCCCTTTCACAGAGGGAGTCTTGGGGATCCTTCCCCTTACTTGGCTGCTCTCTGTCTCAGTGTGTTCAGGAACGGGGATCTGCTAAGTCCCCCCTTTGGTCTGAAGCTGTCCCAGACTGCCATCCAGGACTGGGAAATGGTGTTGAAGCTGCTCAGTGAGAAGGTTACCTTACAGAGTGGGACTGTACACAAGTGAGCACGGGGGGCTGTACACAAGTGAGCACAGGGGGGCTGTACACAAGTGAGCACGGGGGGGGCTGTACACAAGTGAGCATGGGAGGGGGGCTGTACACAAGTGAGTATAGGACAAAGGAGAATGCACCCCAAGGAGCGCCACTGTATGTGTCTGCTACTGGGGATGAAAAGGCCAAGGGAGGGTGTATGCTGCCCAGCAGGCCTTCCTCCTGTGCCCCAGAGGACAAGTGTGTCCATGTCAAGTCCCAAGACCCAGGACAGCTGTGTTCCCTAACCCAGCCCTTCTAGTCAGGGCAGAGCCTAAGTTGACTGTTGTTGGCTGGAGCGCAGTGCCTAGTGGGTAGGAAGCAGCCTCTCACCCACCAGCTCCTTGTTACCTCTCTTCGCAGACTCTGCACCCTCGAGGGGATCCCACTGTCCACAGGGACTGCTCTGGTGAACGGCCATTACTATGTGGCTGTTGGAGAAGAAGAGTTCAAGGCCCTCCCCTATATGGAGCTGCTGGTGCCCAGCCCCTCTCTGTCCAGGGGCTGCTGGTAGGTTTGTCTGAGGTGAAGGATCACAGGAAGCGAGTGCCCTGTGACCCACCTCTAACCTCCCTTCACTGCAGGTGTCCTCCAGGCCTGACCTACAAAGCCCACAGGAAGAGGGTAGGTGTCAACAGGCTGCATGCCTCACCCCATGCACCTGCTCTGCAAGCCTGAGAAGCCATGATTCCCTCCCTCCCCGCTTCCTTGAGGGTGGAAACTGAAGTTTTCAAGCATAGGCAAAAAGCCTCCTCACAAGGCTGGGTGTTGGAACTGGCTACTGGGCAGAGCAGGGCCCAACCTTCCACTCTCCCCCCTGTTCCAGGCCTCTGTTCCTCCAGATGAGCCAGTGCGTATGTGGCTCAAGAGCAGCCTGGTTTCACTGGGCATCTCTGAATGCCAGCGCTGACTTAACTATTCCTGGATAGACAGCCTGACAGGAATGCAGGCAGGCGGGCGGACGGGCAGGATGCAGACTATGAAGAAGGCACATGGCCTCTCCCAAGCTTGCGCAGGCAGCAGGGCACACTGAAGCGTAGACTGGGGAGAGAGAAAGATGAAAACACATGAAGCTCTAACCCAGTGTCCCATCTGAAGGTCCAGGGCTACAGGGCCCCAGCAGCCCAGCCTTGCCCAAAGGAGCTGGGGGAAACCGGGCCATCCGCTTTCTATGCCAGGTCCCGGCAGCCCTGGCAGTCATGGAGCAAGCTCCCTGCTCTCTCTTCTGCGTCAGGTGAGGGGCTTTGGGGCTGGCCCTTTGCATCAGCACGCCTGTGCTTACATATGCTAGGAAAGCTCTCACATCAGTCCCCCTCTGCCGCGACAGGATGAGCCTTGCTGCTGCTGGCAGATGTCTGCAGCAGAATGCGTCAGCAGAGCTATGTGCCACCCTCTACCAGCATGTCCCTTGCTTCTTTCTTTTCTTTTTTTTGGCTTTTCGAGACAGGGTTTCTCTGTGTAGCCCTGGCTGTCCTGGAACTCACTCTGTAGACCAGGCTGGCCTCGAACTCAGAAATCTGCCTGCCTCTACCTCCTGAGTGCTGGGATTAAAGGTGTGCGCCACCACGCCCGGCTTGTCCCTTGCTTCTTATATTTCCATCCATATTCACTGTTGTGTGCACACACGCACATGGGCATATGCAGGCCATGGCCATGTAGAGGTCAGAGGACAACTCTGTGGAGTCAGTTCTCTCCTTCCACCTTCACACGGGTAGTCACCCTCCGAGGCAACCAACTGGTGTAGCAGGTGAAGGCACAGGAGCCTGAGGGCCCTACAGCCTGGGCATCGGCCAATGTTGCCTCTTTATTAGGAGTTACGGGAGTGTATGGGGCTCCTTACCCGAGGAAGGAGACAGCTGGGGCTCAGGAAGTGGATGAGGATGAGAACACCTGCACAGAGGAGCCTGTGGATCAGGTAAGCCCATCACATGCACACCAGGAAGCCTTAAGATGGGCAGAGATCTGAGCTAAAGTCTGGGCTCCTGGTGATTAAACAGATCTAAATCTGAAAGCCTGGCTTCCTGTTTCCCTTGTGAGGCGTTCAAATATCCAGTAGGCTCCTTTCATGGTTGGGGACCTCTGGCAGTCCATGCAAATTGGGCACACACATAGCTCTGTATATCTCCACACATCCACCAGAGGGCAGCAGAGACAGTAGAAGAGGCCTTGTCTGCGCAACACCAGCCTGGGCCTGAAGCTGTAGCCCCGACAACCGCCCATGCTCCACCATCTTAAGAGCTGGGAGCTCCAGATATAAACTGGGGACAACCACTCCCAGCCACCTCTGTCCCCAGCCCTCAGCAACCTGTTCTGGAGAAGCTATGTCTCCTGGGCTCACAGTAGGCGTGGCCTCCGCAGTCACAGGCAAGCGAGCAAGTTCTGTGGAGACTATTTCCTATGTGATCCCTGCCGGAGACTCGGCAGACTCAATACTAATAAAATATGTGCTAAGCTTTGTTTGCTGTTCATTTATTAAAAGCTGCTGCTGGCCAGATGTTTGCTGCAGCTAGATGCTGTCCGGCACACCGCTGTCTACTTGAGGGGCTGACAGTTGAGCATTTTGCCCAGGGCCAGCTTGTTTTTCTTCCATCTGACATTCTGATGTAACCTCTGTCCCCAAATCCCACCTTCAGTCAGCCAAAGCGCTGTAATGGAACTGTGGAGGCTTCTGGCCATTCCTGGTTGACTGCAGCCAGCCCCTTCCATGTAACGGAGGTGCTGTGTGGATGCTGACAGTCTAGAGCAGGTAACGCAGACTGGGGGACAGCGGCCTGAGATGGCGGCTGAGGGTAGCTGTACAGTCTCCAGTGCTAAATCCTTTTAATGCTTTTCTTCTTTTTGGTTTTCCAGGACAGGGTTTCTCTGTGTAGCCCTGGCTGTCCTGGAACTTGCTCTGTAGACCAGGCTGGCCTCAAACTCACAAAGACCCATCAGCCTCTGCCTCCTGAGTGATTACTGGAGTATCCCACCATGCCTGGCTCCAGTGCTAAATCCCAACAGTGGAACCCACTGAAGTTTACAAAGCCTTTCCAGTGCTGTCCTTTGTCTTGTTTGGTTTTTTGAGGCAGGGTTTCTGTGTAGTCTTGGCACTCTGAGAGTGCATTTCTTATCGTGACCCCTGAGGTAGATGCGATCTGAGAGATGAGAGAGGCAAGCTGGTGTATCATTCTGCCTACACCTCGGTGCCCAGCATCCACTGAGCACAGCAGAGCTGAAGGTCGGGGTTGGCCCACTCAGGAGGGCGACGGTTGGCCCTGGGTCTTGATCACCGAGCTTGTGATGCACACTGTAATCCCTGTGATGGTGAGCACCATGCCAGCCACTGCTTCTGAAATAAAGAACCCATCAAGGGGTTGGGGTCAGTGGGGCCAAGGAAGAAGACAAGATGGCGACCCCCGGTCCTGGTTCTCATCCCAGCCCCTGCCCGCAGATTGCTCAGGGAAAGGAGACTGAGGGCCACAGGCAAGCAGGAGAGCTGTGGTAGAACAAAGGGCAACATGAGGGAAGGCCTCTCCTCACCCACCCATGGGAGATAGAATCGGGAAAATGTTCACGTATGCCAAGGCCCAAGTGACATGCAGCCACTCAACTTACCTTTCCCACCAATATCTTCTCCAAGGACCTTCCCCACAATCAGTGTGAAGACAATGGCCAGAGAGTTGCAGATGGGCACAGCTAACGTCAGATCTGAGCAGTCAGAACAAGAAAAATTCCTAGAATGTCTTTCTCAGGATAAAATATTTGCAATATGCCCTCTTCCCTCTCCACTTCATCACGGTTGTTCACAAGACAGTCACAGTGACACTTTTTTTTTTTTTTTTTTGGTTTTCCAAGACAGGGTTTTTCTGTGAAGTCCTGGCTGTCCTGGAACTCACTCTGTAGACCAGGCTGGCTTTGAACTCAGAAATCCTCCTGCCTCTGCCTCCCAAGTACTGGGATTAAAGGTGTGCGCCACCATGCCCGGCATAGTGACACATTTTTAATTCGATCGCTCTGGAAGCAGAAGCAGGCAGATGCCCGAGTTCATGGCCAGCCTGTCTTCCTCAGGAATTCCAGGACAGCTGGGGCTACATACATTCTATCTGGAAAAGAAATAAAACTAGGGCCCATGAAGCAGATGCTGAGAAACACAGCTGCAGTCCCAGGCGCCAGGGAGCTGAGGCAGGAAGAACAAGGGCAGCCTGGGCCACACAGCAGGGACACTAAAGGAGGGCAGATACTGGGGACACTTGGTCAGAAAGAGCCTGCTTTGGAAGCACAGAGACTGGTGTCTGGGTCCCCGCAGCACTTGTGTGGAGGCTGGGGAAGGGGGGGTGGACTGCAGAGATCAGGAGTCTTGGGGAGAGACTGAGTCAGACAAGGTGCTTGGAAGTCTCAGCTCTGACTCGGGTTTCTTTCTTTACACAGGCTTCACAGAACAGACAGACACTGATTATCCAGGAAGTACAGATTATGTGTTTGAGTTTTTCATTACATGTCCAGGGTAACAAGTTCAGTCACAACTAGAAAATACAAACAGTTGCCAGGCAGTGGTGGCGCACGCCTTTAATCCCAGCACTCAGGGGGGCGGAGGCAGGTGGATTTCTGAGTTCGAGGCCAGCCTGGTCTACAGAGTGAGTTCCAGGACAGCCAGGGCTACACAGAAAAACCCTGACTTGAAAAGACAAAATGAGAGAGGGGGGGGAGGGAGAGAGGGAGAGAGAGAGAACACCTATAGAATGCCTCCTCTCCTCAAAGCAAACCTGTTTGTGTGACAGCCTCCTGTAGGCTTTAAGTATTTACAATTGTAAAGCATTATAGCCAAACAGAAAATGTCTGAACTGGTCTTTTCATGAATAGCAAATACTAATACCTAACTTCTTTTATTATATCGTTTCACCATCTACGTTATAAAGTAGAAAAAGCTTATTCAATCTGTTTATGGAATTCTGGTCCTCCCTATTTTAAACGACATTTTCAGAGAACTCTAAGAAGATTGTAACTCATTCTCCTGGCCAGTCAGAGCCTGTCAGTTGTTGCCTTTTCCAGTTAATATGGCTGAGCCACATAGAGAATGGGCTCATTTCCACAGAAGTGACTGGAGCAAGGCTCAGGGCTTCCTCAGGACTCCACATCAACACCTGACCTCTGATGTCTGACACCAGCCTCACTGTTTGCTTCCTTTTTTTCTCCCCATGAGTTAATTTATTCACTTTACATCCCTATTGCTGCCCCGCCCCTTCCTCCTTCCCTTTTCCTCTAAGAGGGAGGAGTCCCACCTCAGTATCCTCCCTCCGTAGCACATCAAGTCTTTGTAGGGCTGATCCCTAACACTGAAAGACAAAAGCTTCATAAACAAGCTGGGCAGTGGTGGCTCACATTTTTGATCCCAGATCTTGGGAGGCAGAGGCAGGCAGATCCCTGAGTTTGAAGACAAACTGGTCTATAAAGTGAGTTCCAGGACAGTCTGGGCTACACAGAGGAACTGCCTCAAAATACCAAATATAAACAAATAATCAAATAACTTAAAAATTAAAAACGTCATAACAATGCCACCACATGATTAGTTCCGCAGTCTTCCTCAGCAGTAACTGCATTAGGCCCTAGGCTTGAAACCTGGAATACCAACACCATGTGAAGGGCAAAGGACAATTAGCAAGCACAGCCTCTCCTTTCTGACCTTGTAGTTCTAGGGATCAGAGTCTAGACATCAGGTAGGTGCTGTTACCTGTGGAGCCCTCTCCCTTTAGTTGTATAGGACAGACCCTCTGGGGGCTGGTGAGATGGCTCAGTGGTTAAGAGCGCCGACTGCTCTTCCAAAGGTCCTGAGTTCAAATCCCAGCAACCACATGGTAGCTCACAACCATCCTTAACAAGATCTGTCGCCCTCTTCTGGAGTGTCTGAAGACAGCTACAGTGTACTTACATATAATAAATAAGTAAATATTTTAAAAAAAAAAAAAAAAAAAAAGACAGACCCTCAAGTATCCCAGGCTGCTCCGACTAAACTTGCTATTAGCTGAGGGTGGCCCTAAGCTCGCAATCCTCCCGCCTCTACCTTCTAAGGACCAGGATGACAGCCATTAAACAGCATGAGGGTTTTCCAGGCGCTGGGCTAGAGCCCAGGGCTTCATGCATGCTGGGTAAGCACTCTATCAAATGAGCTGCATCCCAGCCTAGCAATCACAGTCTTATGGATACGGATTCTCCGCAGCTGACTCTCAGGTACCAGAGCTGGAGGCCATCTCACCAGGTTCTTTCCTCCCCTTGGGCCTCTCGTCGCTAGGATAGGCAAAATACAGCAAGGAGACTTCTGCAAAAGGTCAAGGGCAAAACTCTAAGTGGTGGGATAGAGTTCCTTGTTAAGTTTTTTTGAGACAGCCTGGCCTAGAACTAAGTGTCCCAGGACACATTACCTATCCCAGAACGTCCATGACCTTGTGGCTCTATTCCTGCCTTTGCCCTTAACCTCTGAGTGCTGGGTGATAGGTATGAGACACCAGACCCAGCTTATAACCAATAACATGCAGCTCGGGGGAGGGGGGAGGAAAGGGAGAGGGGGAAAGAGGGGGAGAGCGAAAAGGGGGGGGAGAGAGAGAGAGAAAAGAGAGAGCGCGCACTTATACCGGGAAAGGGTTTTGTTTTTTGTTTTTTTGTTTGTTTAAACTTATTCATGTATGAGTATCCTGTCTGCATAACAGGATAGCACAAGGAGAGCCTACTCCTAAAAACTGTCCTCTGACCAACATACACTGACACGTGAGCACACACAAAATAAATCTAATAAAAAATGGAAACAACCATCAAACACACAGTCAAAGTCTCAGGAAAACCCCTCCTCCCAGATAGTAAAGGAAATCAGCACTTAGGGGACCACAATGGACCTCCTCCTGCTGCTGCTGCCGCTGCTGCCCAAATACCTCTCCTCACTGCCCCTGTGACCCACCGAAGGACCAGAAACCGGTGTTCTCCCTCATTGACAGATGCAAGGTGTTTCAGGTTCCCTTTGTAAACCATGGCCTCCACCCCAGAGAAGACCCGAGCCAGAGACGCACCTGTTGATGCCAAGGTCAAGTAGTAAAGAAGGGATCCACTCTGATTGAGGAGAAAGGGCATCAGGTACTAGAGAGAGGAGAGACCTGTCAGCGACTGCCTGCATGTGCAAGGTCTTCCTGGTTCTCAACCTTCCTAATGCTGCCACCCTTTAATTCAGTTCCTCATGTTGTGGGGACCCCCAACCATAAAATGATTTTGACTGCCATTTCATAATTGTAATTGTACTAACGCTATGAACTGTAATGTAAATATCTGATATCCAGGAAATCGGGGGTCAGACCCCTTTCCAGTTGTTACCCAGTTTGAGAGCCCCTGTTCTGGCTTATGCCTTTCCCACAGGGGTTGGCATGGTTACAAATGCTCACTGAACGCTCATGTGTTTGAGGACCCCTTAGAGCAAACAGAGAAACGCATTCAACGTACTCTATTGCCTTAAATGCCCTCTTACTCGTTGTCGTGGCCAGTTCTCATCATCCCTGTAGGTATAAGGCCTTGAGTGACAATGTCACCCCTTCTAAGTAGTCCACGCCATGGCCTCCAGCTCCATCTCTCTGCACAGAATTCACACACTACTATATTTATACCTCTCTCCTTTCCCCTAACCCTCAGAGTAGGGTATAACGAGCTAGCTTACATCGAAAGCCATGGGTCGTAGGCAGCTCTCGACCGACAGCTTTCCTTATGTTCTACCCCAGGGCAAGTTGAGCCGAAAGAAAGCTCAACTTGGTGACAACGACATTAAGAGTCGTCCTGGCCGGGTGTGGTGGCACACACCTTTAATCCCAGCGCTCAGGAGGCAGAGGCAGACGGATTTCTGAGTTCGAGGCTAGCCTGTTCTACAAAGTGAGTTCCAGGATAGCCAGGGCTATACAGAGAAACCCTGTCTCGAAAAACCAAAAAAAAGGGCTGGTGAGATGGCTCAGTGGGTAAGAGCACCCGACTGCTCTTCCGAAGGTCCAGAGTTCAAATCCCAGCAACTACATGGTGGCTCACAACCATCCGTAACAAGATCTGACTCCCTCTTCTGGAGTGTCTGAAGACAGCTACAGTGTACTTACATATAATAAATAAATAAATCTTTAAAAAAAAAAAAAAAAAAAAGAGTCTTCCTGGAGCCGGGCAGTGGTGGCGCCTTTAATTCCAGCATTCGGGAGTCAGATGCAGGCGGATTTCTGAGTTCGAGGCTAGCGAGTTCAGGATAGCTAGGGGTACACAGAGAAACCCTGTCTCCAAAAACAAACAAACAAAAAAAAAAAGAAAAAAAGTCATAGATTGAACATGTACCCTGTACTAGGCCCAATGCTAAGTGTTTTATATGTCTTACTTCAGTTCTTATATCAGCCCTATACAAGGATTATCATTAAAATTTCCATTTTACGGATGATGAAACTGCGACTCACAGAGGATAAATGACTCTTCCGGGAACTTCTAGTGAGTAAGACATGGGCTGGGAATACGGCCGACCAACGATCAAACTCTCAGGGGCTCGTCCGAGGGAGCTTGTCGCCACAGACGCACCTCGGTATTCAAGAAGAGGGTCTTCATCTCCTGCAACAGCTGCCGGGCCCACGTCCGCTCACGCACTTGCTGCAGGCCGGAGGAGGCTCGCTTCAGCAGCGGCTGCGTGCCACCCCACAGTGCGGCCACCAGCACCAGAGCAAGCACCTGCCCTGAAAGCAAAGGGTCAGAAAGTCACCCGGGTCCCTCCCCGGCCTCCTGCAGCCCGCCGCCCCGGCTCCATTACCTCCCGCCCTCTTCCCGCCGGGCTGCGATCGGTCGGGAGGACCCGGCCGGAGGGCGGCCGAAGTGAGACCGGGAGACCAGGGTGTGTGGTTCAGCCTTCCCGGGGCTCGGGGATGCCAGGAGACTGAGAACAGAGTCCCCGAGCCGGAGTCGCAGCCCGCAGAGGGACTGAGGGGCGGGGTCGGCTACCCACCCCAGGACGCCGCCATGGAAACGCCGGGCCCTTGTACTTCCGGGAGTGAGAGGGCGGAGCCTCCGCATCCGGAAGTCGTCCCTAGTCTTTTTCCGGTCCCACTCACATTGCCTCTCTCCTCGCGTCACCGCCGGGATGGTGAGTTCCAGGCGCGGCGTGCTGCCGTCGGGGGGCCTCAGTGGGCATGGGACGGGGTTCCCGGCACTGACACCCCGGTTCTGTCCCCACAGAAACCCATCCTGCTGCAGGGCCATGAGCGGTCCATCACGCAGATCAAGTATAACCGCGAAGGAGACCTCCTCTTCACTGTGGCCAAAGACCCTGTGAGCGACTGCGGGCGGGCGGCCGGGGCGCCGGGGGCGGGGGGGCCCGGGGCGGGGGGCCCGGAGGGAGCGAGTTCGCGCCTCCCGGACTGCGGGTGGACAAGGTTTGCTGCCTCCCGGAGGGAAATTTCTCTGAAAAGTAGCGAAAACCAACCCATACCGGGGTAGGTTAGCGACAGCATTCGGCCAGGGAAATCTGGAAGAAGTTGATGGGTGAAAGGAAAGGGTACCTACCCAGGGAGAAGAGAATTAGGAGACTGGAAGGAAGCCCAGGGACAGGACAGGGTGAACTGCTTGGCTTAGTCTGTTCAATCCCACTTTCCCCTGGGTACTGTCTTTTGAGGCATTGGCACTGGAGGCAGTAAACTGATGGTTAGCAGTGGAGCGTGAAGTCAGAGCTTGATATGAGCCCTAACTCGCAGTGTGACTTTGAACATGACATTTAACCTTTCTATAAACCACAGTTTTCCCTTTTGGTAAAACGTGGAGACTTGAGCTCCCTCAGCAGAGTGAGATCATTCCCGTAAATAGTTTTGCACTGTACCTGATGCATGTTAGTCACTTACATTTTAAGTTTTATAGACATGGTTTTATTGGAGCTTCACAGCTGCCCTTTGACAGGAGTTGGGTATCTGTCCAAGCTGGCCGGCACACCTCTCCATCCTCCTGCCTCAGCCTCGGGCTTGGGAATACAAGTGTATGCTACCACACACAGCTCCTCCCAGTCCTTTTTTTTTTTTTTTTTAATGTTTGTGTGTGTAATGATTTTGTTTATTTTATGTGTATGGGTGCTTTGCAGCATTGTATGTCTACATAGCATGTGAGTGCCTGGTGCCTGTGAAGGCCAGAAGAGTGTATCAAATCTGGATCTGCAGATATAGATTGTTGTAAGCCATCATGTGGGTGTTGGGAATCGAACCCAAGTCATCTGGAGGAGCAGCCAGTCCTCTTTAAGCTCTGAGCCATCTCTCCAGCTCTCCTAGCCATTTAAAGGAAAGAAACTCTGTATTTTAACATCACACACTAAGCTAGTCTCAAAGCAGTGAAGCCCATACATCCTTACTGTCACCTGGAGTCAATTGAAAAACCGAAAGGTTTTTTTAAGCTACAACCCAACTTGGCCTTTGACTCTTCTGAATCGAGACAAAAGCATTTGAGGATGTTTTTGCAGGCCTGGCTCTCCTGCTGCTTATGTTAGGGAAGGAGGAGAACGCAGGAGCTGACCGTTTCTATCAGCTCTTCACTAGTAAATGAGCAGAAGGCAGACTTGGCTTGGCTAGAGCCTGCAGAGGGTTTGTAGTGCAAGCTAAGCTATTGATTTTTCTGGGATGTGACCGTCCTGTCATTTTACTCTTTCCAGATCGTCAACGTGTGGTACTCTGTCAATGGCGAGAGGCTAGGCACCTACATGGGCCACACCGGAGCTGTGTGGTGTGTGGATGCTGACTGTATCCTTTTGGCCATGGGTCAGCCAGCCTTGGAGATGCTGACTTTGGTGTGCTGTGGGGGTCTGGAGAAAAACACTCCCTACTCGCAGCTGCTTCTTCCTTCGGGAAAGTAGGGCAGGTTCAAGTTTGGGACATTCTGAGGTAAAAGTGAGAGAGGCTCTTTGGGACTGATGTGGGAGATGCTCTGATGGCTTCCAAGAGGATATGGGCTGGTGGACTATATTTTCATTTGTGTGTGTGTATATATGTGTACATGGTGAGTCTGTGTGCACAGGGACAGGGACAAATGGAGGCCATGAGTCAGCATCAGGTCTTGTCTTAAGTCGTTCTTCAACCTTTTTTTTTTTTTAATCCTTTTTATCGTTTTTCTTTTCCCTACAGATTAGTTTTATTTGCATGGGTATTTTGCCTACATATGTGTCTGTGTACCTTGTGTGTACATTACTAGCCATTTTCCTTTAAAGGACAGAGGGCAGCAGATCCCTTAGAACAGGAGCTATAAATGGTTGTGAGCCATTATGTGGGTGCTGGGGGAACCTAACCTAGGTCTTCTGGAAGAGCAGCCAGTGCTCTAACCAGTGAGCCATCTTTCCCAGCTTGCTTTCTTTGTTTGGGGGGTTATGTGAGTACACTGTAACTATCTTCAGACACACCAGAAAAGGACATCAGATCCCATTACTAATGATTGTGAGCCACCATGTGGTTGGTAGGATTTGAACTCAGGACCTTTGGAAAAAGGGTCAGCATTCTTAACCGCCGAGCCATCTCTCTATCCCCTGTTTTTTTGGTTTTCAAGACATTGTCTCACTATGGTAGCGTTAGCTGTCTGGAACTCTCTGTAGACCAGGTAGGTCTTAAGAGATCCACCTGTCTCTGCTTCCCAAGTGTGGGATCAAATTCGCTACCACTGCCTGGCTCCAACTTGTGGGTTGTTTTTTTTTTTGAGATGAAAACAAAAACAACTTCTTATTGAGTCTGTAGCTTCGTGATTTGGCTAGCCAGTCACTGAACTTCCTGTCTTCATCTCTCAGCACTTGAATTACAGCCACACCAGAGTCTCTGTGAGGGCGTCGGGGATCTGAACTGAGGTCCTCAGATTTGCACACAGAGCATTTTACCCATTGGACTGTCTCCCTAGGCCCCGTCATTCTGCATCTAGGAGTGATTTGCCTAGTGTATGTAGGTGTGCCTAGTGCCCTTGGAAGCCACAAGTGGGCATTGGATCCCCTTGGACTGGAGTTGGGACTCACCATGTGAGGGCTGGGATTCTAACTTGGGTCCTCTGGGAGAGCAGCCAGTGCCCTAACCACTGAGCATCTCTCCAGCCCTGGTCATATTTCTTAACACCTTCCCCAGGGGACACCAAGCATGTCCTTACTGGCTCAGCTGACAACAGCTGTCGACTCTGGGACTGTGAAACAGGTAAGCCTGGGCCACTCACTTTCTTAGCCAAAGTGTGTCGACTACAGTGTGCCTGTCTAAGCAAGCATGTTCTGAGAACTAGAGCTAAGTTCACAGATGGTTTCCAGTCTAGAGAGTGAGCGATAACAAACAGAGCAGCAAGGAACTTAAGATAAAAAGCCATGTTCAAGGAAGGCCAGAAGGGGCAGTGGATGTCCTGGAGTGGAGATGAGTCGCCTCTCTCAAGGTGACTGTCCCTTGAGCTGCAGCTTTCCTGGGCAACAACATGCACAAGTGGGGATGAAAGCAAGTCATGTCCAGGAGCTGGGCAAGCTGGGTAGCGGTGGCGCACCTCATCCCAGCTCTAGAGAGGTGGAGGCGGGGCATCTACACCGAGAAACTCCTGGAGATCCAAAAGCCATGTGTGTAAGATAAAAGCAAAAACACCAACTAAGTTCTTATTAAGTAGAATTAAGTTATTTTAAGATTCGCATATTTTATGTATATGGATGCTTTGTCTGCCTGTATGTGAGCAGACCAGAAGAGGGCTTTGGATCCCATAGGACCACAGTTATAGATAGACAGCTGTAAGCTGCCTATGGGTGCTGGGAATTGAATGCAGGACCCCAGAAGAGCAGCCAGCACTGTGAACTGCTACACTGTCTCTCCAGCACAAGGCCTCTCTTTTTTTTTTTTTTTTTGTTGTTGTTGTTTTTTTAATTTTACATGTATATGTTGTTTAGCCTACACGTGGATCTTGTGTACCATGTATGTATAGTGCCCATGGCGTCCAAAGGAAGGCATCAGATCTGACTGGAGTTACAGAAAGCTGTGAGCCACCTGTTGGTGCAGCACATTAAATGTGCGTCCTCTGTAAGAATAGCCTGTGCTCTTAGTCACTGAGCCATCTCTCCAGTCTAGGCTTAAAGGTTTTGTTTTGTATTTATTTATTTATTTATTTATTTATTTATTTATTTATTTATTTATAGG
Source organism: Mus pahari (assembly GCF_900095145.1). Taxonomy (NCBI): domain Eukaryota; kingdom Metazoa; phylum Chordata; class Mammalia; order Rodentia; family Muridae; genus Mus; species Mus pahari. The sequence goes on along the minus strand of NC_034595.1, from coordinate 80,645,820 downwards.
CAGGGTTTCTCTGTGTAGTCCTGGCTGTCCTAGAACTCACTCTGTAGACCAGGCTGGCCTCGAACTCAAATCCTCCTGCCTCTGCCTCCCAAGTGCTGGGATTAAAGGTGTGGGATACCAATACCCATCTTGGAGTAAGTTCTTAAGAGAGACCTTGCTTAGGTAAGCTTGGCACACTGAGGTGTTTGATGGGCAGGGAAAAGCAAGGCCTGAGCAGAGGAGCGGATGGAAAGGGAGGGGCTTAGATCATTCTGGCTGCCGAATGATTGATTGCTTCTGTGCTGGGGCACTCAGGAGGCATGGAGTCTGAGGGAGACTAGTTGAGGAACGCACCGTGCATAGAGCAGGACTCGTGGGGAAGCAAGCACTCCTTCAAGGACTGGGAGGACAGCGGAGAACGGCAGTGGGCAGGAGAGTGCTGACCTTCCATCTCAGAGAAGGAACAGTGAGACTTAGTGACTGAGTGTGACAGGTCCACCCTGTGATAGCATTAGACCAGAGTGACCCAGACTGTGTTTCTCCAGGGAAGCAGCTGGCCCTACTCAAGACCAACTCAGCTGTCCGGACCTGTGGCTTTGACTTTGGGGGCAACATCATCATGTTCTCCACAGACAAGCAGATGGGGTATCAGTGTTTTGTGAGCTTCTTTGATCTGCGGGATCCAAGCCAGATCGGTGAGGACTGAACTGAGGGCTGAGGTAGGGGGTGTAGTTTCAGATCCCAGGGCCTGACCTCTGCCGCTCTGCACAGACAGCAACGAGCCCTACATGAAGATCCCCTGTAATGACTCCAAGATCACCAGTGCCGTCTGGGGACCCCTCGGGGAGTGCATCATAGCAGGCCACGAGAGCGGGGAGCTCAACCAGTATAGCGCCAAGGTAAGGGGCCAAGTGATGTCACCTGACACTGAGGACACATAGTAGTCACCACAGAGAAGCATTTTCCTGCCACTAGAGAGTGCTGAGTCCTATGGGAGGTTCTAGGAAAACAATTAGATACCGGCTTAAGGACATCCATGAGTCAGGATGAGTTGATGCCACAGTAGAGATTTCAGCTAAATCCAGAGTGTCTCTGTCACAAAGGAGGTGCTATGTACTTGGAGAAGTGAGTCCAGCTTCCGGGGGTTAGAGAAGATGGCTCAGTGACAGACAGCAGGGGCTACTCTTGCAGAGGAACTAGGTTCTAGCGCCCTCGTGTCAGCCCCAGCTGTCCTTAACTCCAGTTCCAGGGATTTCATCCTTCTGGCTTCTTGAGTACCAGGCATGCACATGGCAGACACATGTTTACACACGTGTCTACACACACACAGGGAGGCAAAATCATATAACACATACTAATGGATAAATCTTTTTTAAAAAAAATAAGTGCTTCCAGCAGGAAGGATAGTTTTCCATCGGCAAGAGGAATAGCGGAAGCAACGATTTGGAGATGTCTAGTGTAAGAGCGATTGCCCAGCCAAGCCTTACACCCTTAATCCCAATTCTCAGCAAGCAGAGGCAGGTGGATCTAAGTTTGAGGTCACCCTGGTCTACAGAGCCAGTTCAGGCCAGCCAGATAAGTCAAGCAAAACTTGGTCTTCAGCCGGGCATGGTAGCGTACGCCTCTAATCCCAGCACTCGGGAGGCAGAGGCAGGCGGATTTCTGAGTTCGAGGACAGCCAGGGCTACACAGAGAAACCCTGCCTCGGAAAACCAAAATAAAAATAAAAAATAAAAAAAAAAAAAAATACTTGCTGCTCTTGCCAAGGACCTGAGCTTTGTCCCAGGCACCCACATCGGGCAGGTCACAGCTACTTGTGTATGACTCTACTTCCAAGGGGATTCAAGGCTCTCCTCTCAGCTGTGGGCACAGATGCGTGTATATGCACACACAGGCACATCTACACAACTTTTTTTTTAATTAAAAACAGATGGGGCTATAGCTCAGTGATAGAACACTTGGGGTCAGTCAATCCCAGAACCAAAAATAAGGCTTGGGGGAGGGGATGGGTAAGAGATTAGATTGAAGGTAAGGAACGCAGAAAGTCAAAAGTCCAGCTGGGCTTGGGTTTCTGGGGAATGGTGGCTTGGGACTTGAGCAAGTGACTCTAACTCCTCCTCCTCCTCCTCTAGTCTGGAGAGGTGTTAGTGAATGTCAAGGAGCACTCTCGGCAGATCAATGACATCCAGCTGTCTAGAGACATGACCATGTTTGTCACTGCATCCAAGGACAACACAGCTAAGGTGAGCCTGGGTGAGGGGTCCCGTGAGCCTCACTGCCCCCCTGATGCACATCCGGCCTGTCTGACCGGTGCCCGTCACAGATTGTCCCCGTCCCTCCTCTCTCCAGCTCTTCGACTCCACGAGTCTTGAACATCAGAAGACTTTCCGAACAGAACGTCCTGTCAACTCCGCTGCTCTCTCTCCCAACTATGACCATGTAAGAAGGCCCCGCCCAGACTTCCGGCTAAAGCTGGAGTCTGGATGTCTGCCCACTCACAAGGCTGTAAATGACGGGGCAATGGTGTCAGGTAGAAGGGAACTTGTTACAGTGCTGACTGATTGGGGGCAGGAGGTCCTTGAAGCTGCTCACCCCTCCCTGACGGTCCTCCCACTCTGTGGGGAAGATGTTACAGAGGAGCAGGGACAGAGCCTGTGGGTAAGTCCTGATGCTCTGAGCTTTCTTCCCTGTAGGTGGTGCTGGGAGGTGGTCAGGAAGCCATGGATGTAACCACAACCTCCACCAGGATTGGCAAGTTTGAGGCCAGGTAAGGGGAAGGCTCTTCTACACTGAAAGTACATGCAGGCCGCCTTTCAAAGTAAACATGGCTCCTGACGCCCTAAGGACCATGGGGAATGTGACAGATGTCCAATGGAGCAGACCGGGTCATGAACTCAGCTGCACATACAGCTGGCTAAAGTGCCGGCTCGCACACCAAGTTGTGTCTCTGGTACAGGACAGTGGCCCAAGCCTGCAATACATTTCTAATCCCTCCAGAGGTGGGGATTCATGGTTCCAAGGTCATCCTTGGCCTTGCCCAACTCCTAACTGAGCTGGGCTACATGGTACCCTGTTTGTAAACAACGGCAGAAATCAAGAACTCTGGAGGGCCTGGACGACATTGTCTTTCTGTATCCAAGATTCTCAGCTGTTTAATGGGACATTACTCACCTCAGAAATGTGCATATTAAGTAAATCATGTAAGCCTTAGAACACTTCCAACTGTGGTGACTGCTGTATATAGCAGACGTTTGCCTATACTTTCATCTTATTTCTCCTTTGTCCTGATTTCTCAACTTTATTAATTCTGTTACATAAAATACTACTTCAAAAGTCTTCATTTTGTAGAATGTTCCTCGGGTGTGTTTTGGAATAACTGGGTCTCCTCGCCCCACCCCTCCTCCAGGTTCTTCCACTTGGCTTTTGAGGAAGAGTTTGGAAGAGTCAAGGGCCACTTTGGACCAATCAACAGTGTTGCCTTCCATCCTGATGGCAAGAGGTATGGCCGCATCGAAGAGACTGAGCTCTGGGGCAGTTGGGGGCGGAGGGGTCCCTGCCCATGTGTGGCAGCCCGGGTTTCCCCTCCACAGCACCAGCTGACCATCCCTGTCCATCTCTTTCCAGCTATAGCAGCGGTGGTGAAGATGGTTACGTCCGCATCCACTACTTCGACCCACAGTACTTTGAATTCGAGTTTGAGGCCTAAGGAGCTGGATCTCCATCTACAACGGGGAAACTGCTCACAGAAGGTTTTAGACTCTGAGAAATAAATTAGTTTGTTAAAAATAGTTCCTGGTCAGTCATTTTGTGCAGCCTGTCTGTTTTCCCTCTTCACTGACCATCTAGTGACTGATAATAATAATAATAATAATAAGGAATACTTTTATTATTCGGGCCTCATTTCTGTGCACCCAGACTCTACACTGGTCTGAGTTAACCTATGTTGTAGGCACCTTCATCCTAGAGGCTTAGAACAACTCTACCACATTCAACAAGTCAGCGCCTAAGGTGGGCTCAGGACCTCCCCCTACTCTCTTCCTCTTCTGTCATTTGATGGCTCAGGTGGGCATGGCCAGCACAGGAAAGGGCCTGAGGGGGAAGAGAGGTGAGGAAGCCCATCAGGGAGAGAATTTTCCTGGGGAGCAGCTGGGATTGCCTCACTGTAGGCACAGGTTCTGGGGCGCCACAGAAAGCCACGTGGCTAATGAATTGAGAGTGAGGAGTAGGTGCCTCTCGGTTTCCAGCACCCATGTTGGGCAGCTCACAACTGTCTGTAACCACACAAGCCTGGGAGCCTGGTTTAGTCCTCTAACCCACATATATTGAAGGCAAGATCAACACTTGAAAGCTATCCGCTGAACCTCCTGTGTACCGTAACATGTACACATGCACATACAACACACTGTCATATGTGTTGTGTTTTTGCCTGGTGCCTGTGAAGGCCAGAGGAGGATATCAGATCCTCTGGAATTGGAGTTACACACGGTTGTGGGTTGCCATGTGGGTGCTAGAAACCAAACCCAGGTCTTCTGCAAGAACAATACTTAGCCACTGGACTCTTCCCCCCCCCCCCCAGACTGGGTTTCTCTGTGTAGCTCTGGCTATCCTGGAACTCACTTTGTAGACCAGGCTGGCCTCGAACTCAGAAATCCGCCTGCCTCTGCCTCCTGAGTGCTAGGATTAAAGGCGTGTGCCAACACACCCGGCTTGTTTTTGGTTTTTCCAGACAGGGTTTCTCTGTGTAGCTCTGGCTGTCCTGGAACTCACTTTGTAGACCAGGCTGGCCTCGAACTCAGAAATCCGCCTGCCTCTGCCTCCCGAGTGCTGGGATTAAAGGCGTGTGCCAACACACCCGGCTTGTTTTTGGTTTTTCCAGACAGGGTTTCTCTGTGTAGCTCTGGCTGTCCTGGAACTCACTTTGTAGACCAGGCTGACCTCAAACTCAGAAATCTGCCTGCCTCTGCTTTTTAGCCTCTGAGACTTACTGCTGAATAAGCTCACCCTTTCTTACTGTTAAGTCTGGCTGGCTGGTTCAACTCAGCTATTCTGGCTCAAGCTCCTCTCCAGGTGGACTCAAACTGGCTTCTGACTGGATTGCTCTGCTTGGCCTCACACTAACTCTGGCAATCTGTTCTAATCTTCTGGCTCCTCATTCTCTGGTCCATTCTGTCCTCACCTGTGCTTCGCTTGTTCTCTCTGCAGCTTGTCTCTATACAGCTGTCCCAGTAAAACTGTCCCCTCTCACCTAGGTAGCCTTTTTCCTCTCTCTTCTCTTGAGAGCTGGGCGTATCCTATTCTGTCAGACCTTTCTCTGATTTGTCACTTTGTCTGCCATTCATTCAATTAGACACATCATTTTCTTTCTTTTTTTTTTTTTTTTTTAATATTTATTTATTATATGTAAGTACACTGTTGCTGTCTTCAGACATTCCAGAAGAGGGCGGCAGATTTCATTACAGATGGTTGTGAGCCACCATGTGGTTGCTGGGATTTGAACTCAGGACCTTTGGAAGAGCAATCAGTGCTCTTAACCACTGAGCCATCTCTCCAGTCCGACACATCATTTTCAAACATGGGTGCTTCCTTCTACAAACTAACTTTACCTTCACTGTTTGGGATGTAAGGGAGTGTCTGTATTCCAGACAGACAGATAAAAGGTGTGTGTTAAGGCTGAGCTACATCTTAACTAGAAACAGGTTTTCTCAGTAAACAACACAATCTTGGGGTTCACAGTGTGATCAAATATCCTGCAACACACTTCCTCTAACAAGGCTATACCTCCTAATCCTTTTAAATAATGCCAAGTGCTTGTGAGCAAGTATTGAAATCTCAGCCTATGGGGCCGTTCTGATTCAAACCACCACAGCCCCCGGGTGCATCCCCATCTCAGGAGTCATCACTGTTCTTGGCCGCGAGTACAGTACTTTGTGAACCATCTTTCCGGGTTTGCAGAAGTTGGAGACAATTGTCATTCTTGAGGGAAGAACATTCATTTTTCCTAAAAGAGGAATTTAAAGAACATGTGAGCCCCTGAAACAACGGGCATCTGCCTTTTCTGCTTGCCCCTGGTCCCTCTTCGGCAGAATGACCTCTCTTCACTGTTGCAGAGGAAGTGCCAAGGAAGGAGGAATAGGTGTGTATGCCCCAGCAGAGGCATCAGCAGCACCTCCCTAAATTGTACCAACCACAGGAAGCAGTAACCTAATGGCCCCCTGCAGTGCAGGAAGAGGAGAAAGCTGATTGCCTCATGTTGGCACAGACACAGGAGAAGCCACGTAGGCATAACACAGCTGTTGTGAAGGGGTAGCCAGTCTAGGGCCAGGGGAAAATGTGGGCACCAGGAAACAGGGTAGAAGGAATGGGTTGACCACTGACCTGAATCCTCTCCTTCCCAACTCTTAGAGCTCAGTCACCATCTGGCTCCAAGGACCTCTGTTTCCTAGGATACAGGATCCTCCCCCGTGGGTCCAGAACTTAACAACAGTGGCAGCTGGAGTCTTTTTTGCCCGGTGACCAGGTCAGAAATAAAATATGCCACTGGACGTGGTAGCACACATTAATCCCAGCACTCGGGAGGCAGAGGCAGGCGGATTTCTGAGTTCGAGGCCCGCCTGGTCTACAAAATGAGTTCCAAGACAGCCAGATCTTCATCTGTTCCAACCTTCCAGGAACTGCTCCACTCAAGGTCACTAGAGACTTCCTACCAGGTCCTTTAAGAGATGTTTCAAGTCAAGCAAAACTTTGTCTCAAGCCAGGCATGGGGGCGCACGCCTTTAATCCCAGCACTCGGGAAGCAGAGGCAGGCGGATTTCTGAGTCTGGTCTACAGAGTGAGTTCCAGGACAGCCAGGACTACACGGAGAAACCCTGTCTCAAAAAAAAACCAAAGAAAAAAAAAAGATGTTTCAAACCTGCTTGACACCCTCAGTGACCTCAGTCTGTCTAGGAAGAAACTTAAGTTCACAGTGAAGACCTTCCAACACCTTTGCTCTGCCCTCCTCCTCCCTCCAACCTCACAGGCATCCACCACCCAGAACCATAACAGGACAAAAGACCAGGTCCCTGCTGTTCCTCCTGATGGCATCGTTCATCCTCCTTCTAGCCACCTCCTTTTCCTTTAGGACTGGTCCTTATAAATCACCCCATTCTAAAGCGGGGGTGTGGTGGTGCACGCCTTTATTCTCAGCAACCAGAAGGCAGAGGCAGGCCAGGTGGGCCAGCCTGGTCTACAGAGTGAGTTCCAGGACAGCCAGGGCTGGGTTAGTATGCCTATTACAATGAGAAACTGTATGGAAACTACCCTCCTCACAACCACCCCCCTACAAAGGAAAAGCAAGAACTCACCCATTCCCTGGAAACCCTCAGTCGACTACAAGAAGGTGCCCTGTGCTTCATCTCCTCAGCCTGTCATGCTGGCTGTCCACCGGGGCAGCTTCTGTGCTCAATGCCAGATGAAGAAGGAAATGATGAGAGGTCAGTGTGTTTATGGGGAAGCAGTCTACTTTCTCCCAAGTACAAAACCTCCCTCAGGACTTCTCTTGGCACCAATATGACCTGAGGGCAGGGAGCAAGCACACATCTGGGCAGGCCTGGCAGCCAGAGAGGGCCTGTGATAGGAGCTCAGTTTCAGTTGAGTGTAAAGAGGCACAAACTGTTAATCCCAGCACTCGGGAGGCAGAGGCAGGTGGACCTCTGAATTCAAGGCCAGCCTGGTCTACAGAGTGAGTTCCAGGACAGCCAGGGCTACACAGAGAAACCCCCTCTCAACGAAAAAAAGAAAAGAAAAGAAAAGTAAAATGAAAGAAAAGAAAAAGAAAAACAAAACAAACAAAAAGCAAAAAGAAAAGAAAAAAAAAAAGAAAGAGAAAAGAGGGCTGGAGAGATGGATCAGAGGTTAGGAGCACTTACTGCTCTTCCAGAGGTCCTGAGTTCAATTCCCAGTAACATGATGGCTCACAACCATCTGTAATGGGGTCTGATGCCCTCTTCTGATGTGTCTAAAGACAACTACAGTGTACTCACATATGTAAAATAAATAAAATCTTTTAAAAAGAGAGAGAGAGAAAGAGAAAAGAAAACAGAGAGGTTCTTGCTTTTTCTCTTCAGGCTGAGGTGGGGGTACACAGGGTTTGGAAGTGAACACACACTCCCTGGCAGACCTTCATCCCTGCTCCTTATTCATCCAGAGGCTCTTGCAATAAAGAGCCAGTCCAGCTGCTTGCAGGCAGGGTAGGCAGTCTTGGCCTGCACCCACAGCAGTTTGCTCAGGCATGAGTAGTGAGTACCTAGACTGGTGTGTATCCCAGATGAAGCTCTAGGCTCCAAGGTGTCCCTACCAGCACAGCTCTAAGCTGGCTGACTAGAGTATAGCAGAACCTGAGGCCAGGGCCTCGGCCAGTTTTCAAGGACTCAGAGAGGTCTTAGGTCAGTCTACACACAGGAACTGGCAAAAGCCAACAGGCACAGACAGAAAGGGTATACATGTATGGGAGGGTTATGGTGGGATTGGAAAAGGACGCAGTGAGTAGACTGTGTATCTGCCCTGGGTTGACAATGGGACAAAATTTCAAGTGGAGGAGTGGAGGAGGGTGGAGTGAAGGGGACCAGGACCAAGATCAGGCAGGAATGGTTTAAAAAGGCCAATAATAAATGTCTAGGAGGGCCAGACAGTGGTGGCACATAACTTTAATCCCAACACTTGGGAGGCAGAGGCAGGTGGATTTCTGAGTTCGAGGCCAGCCTGGTCTGCACAGTGAGTTCCANGACAGCCAGGGCAATACAGAGAAACCCTGTCTTGAAAAAAAGAAAGAAAGAAAGAAAGAAAGAAAGAAAGAAAGAAAGAAAGAAAGAAAGAAAGAAAGAAGAAAAACCTAAATAAATTAAATAAATAAATAAATAAATAAATAAATGTCTGGGGTGGGGGGAGGCTAGAGAGATGACTCAGCAGTTAGGATCACTGACTGCTTTTTCAAAGATCCTAAGTTCAAATCCCAGCAACCACGTGGTGGCTCACAACCATCCGTAGTGACATCTGATGTGTCTTCTGGTGTGTCTGAAAACAGCTATAGTGTACTTACACATAATAAATAAAAAAATCTTAAAAAAATAATGTCTAGGGACCTGAGACTGGAAGCCACCTGGGGAGAGCTCGGGTATCTGTAACATGAGCCACACAGATATATTTAACCAGCATGGAGTGGTGGTGTCCGAGTCACCTGAGATACTGGAAGGCTGCGAATGGACCGATCCAGCTGCACAGATCGGGCTGTGGAGGAGGGCGCAGTCTCCGACTGTGCTGTCCCTTCACCTCCTCTTCTCCCGAATCTCAGCTTGGGGTGTGCCACCTTTTCTGGATGGAAAGAGTCAGCACCTGCAACAATGACAGCCACAGATCCACTGGGGCCCTGGCGACAGCAGCAGGTGGTGCCCAGAGCTCAGAGTTTGGCTTGGCTCAGCCATGGGCAGATCAGCTCCTGGAACTCCATTTTGCTAGCGTAACCCTGGGACCCAGCCCCAACAGACTGGTAGGGATAGGCTGGGTAGCTGGAGACACCGACTGACCGAAGCCATTCTGGAAGGGACCACACAGTTCCATACGCATTTTCTCCTAGTCCCAGGTTCTCAGGTTTTCTTAGAACCTCCACCAAGGGTCCATTCATCAAGTCTTAAATTTCATGATCAGTGCAATGGTGGTGACAATCTTGCCTAAAGCTTACCTCTGTGCTGGGTCTCTGGAGGTTCTGGATTAAAAAAAAAAAAAGTTCTGGGGTCCCGGCACCCCTCGATGACATAAAAAGAAAGAAAAATAACCATTTGTTTCCCTGTACCCTAGTGGGTGGGCTGGAAGCTGTGGGTGGGTTAACTGAGAACTGCCTTCTTTCTCCCCCACACATCTGAAGCTTGGGTGGGGGAAATCCCTTGGTCCACCTTAAAAAGCAAAAGTGTAGCTAGTGGCCCTCCCCCACTCCACAGCCATAAATCCTGCCCTTGGGCAACACCCACAGGCCTGTTCTGGCGGTGTCCAGACTTGAGGGACTCCAGCCCTTTGACTCCATCCTTATCATTAAATGTTAGTTGCCCACACGATGAAACTGGGCCACGGTTTTGGTGGAGGGACCTAAAAGGACCCATGCTCACAGAGTTTCAGTCTAGCGAGAGACATGCTTCAGCTGGCAATGACAAACCATCGGAAATTCAACTGATTTGCTAGAGGGCTCATTCAACCATTCACCCATGCACCTGCTTTTAATATATATACATGTATTTTTAGATTTAATGTGTATGAGTGTTTTGCCTAAATGTGTGTCTATACACCACATGTGTGCCTGGTGCCCATAGAGGGTCCTTGTATCTGTTGGGACTGGAGTTAGGAGGGATTGTGATCCACCAAGTGGGTCCCATGCAAGGGTGACAACTGCTCCTAACCACTGAGCCATCTCACCAGGCCCCTTTTAATATTTTTAAAATTCTTTTTTTTTTTTAGATTTATTTATTTATTTTATTTATATGAGTACACTGTGGCTGTCTTCAGACACACCAGAAGAGGGCATCAGATCCCATTACAGATGGTTGCGAGCCATCATGTGGTTGCTGGGAATTGAACTCAGGACCTCTGGAAGAGCAGCAAGTGCTCCTAACCTCTGAGTCATCTCTCCAGCCCTCTTTTCTCTTTCTTTTCTTTTTCCTTTTCTTTTTGCTTTTTGTTTGTTTGTTTTGTTTTTCTTTTTCTTTTCTTTCCTTTTACTTTTCTTTTCTTTTCTTTTTTTCTTCTTAGAGAGGGGGTTTCTCTGTGTAGCCCTGGCTGTCCTGGAACTCACTCTGTAGACCTGGCTGGCCTCGAACTCAGAAACCCGCCTGTCTCTGCCTCCCGAGTGCTGGGATTAAAGGCGAGCGCCACGACGCCCAGCAAAAATAAATTTTTAAAAAAGAGAGAGTATCAGTAAATGCTGGTGGATCTATGGAACAAGAAAAACCCTTCCACACTTTGGGTGGAAACGTAAACTGGAGGACTCACTATGGAGATCAATATGGAGGCTCCTTAGGAAACTAAAACAGGGGGCTGGAGAGATGGTTCACAAGTTAAGAGTGCTTGCTGCTCTTGCTGAGAGGACCTGGGTTCGATTCTTAGCACACACATGGCAGCTCAAAACCATCTATATGTAACTCTAGTTCCAGGAACTCCAACATCCTCTTCTGGCCTCTGTGGGCACCAGGTATGCACATGGTGCACACGCATAGATTCAGGCAAAGCACCCATATACATAAAATAAAAAAATATTAAATAACCCCAAACCTAGGGCTGGCAAGATGGCTCAGCGGGTAAGAGCACTGACGGCTCTACAGAAGGTCCTGAGTTCAAATCCCAGCAACCACATGGTGGCTCACAACCATCTGCAATGAGATCTGATGCCCTCTTCTGGTGCATCTGAAGACAGCTACAGTGTCTCTAATTATAATAATAAATAAAACTTTGGGTGGGAGCAAGCAGGGACTGAGCAAGCAGGGTTGACCTGAGCAAGCAGAGGTCCTAAAAATTCAATTCCCAACAACCACATGAAGGCTCACAACCATCAGCTACAGTGTATCCATATACAGAAAATAAAATAAATAAATCTTAAAAAAAAAAAAAAAAAAACCCTAAAGACAACCACCAGTGTCACCTAGTTATGCTATCCTGGGATTCTAAGTCAGCAGACCACACAGACAGCTGAACTTCCATCCCTTCTGATGCACAACTGTCAGGTCCTAAAGAGATGGCTAGCTCCGGTGCCTATTAGCACACCAAAATGCATGCTGGCCTCCAGGCTCCCTCAGCACAGAAAGTACCTCTTACAGAGTCCATGCTGGCATCCTGGCTGGTCCGCTCTGCTGGCCGTGTTTCTTTCCCTGCTCTGGACTTTTTCCGATGTCCCTGGCTATACTCCTTTATACCTCAATAAGAACCTTCCCTCAACCACGCCTTAGAGCGGTCACATCCACACTGTACATACTAATGTTTATTGCTGCACTTGGTACAATAGTCAAGGTATGGATCCATCCTAGAGGTTCATCAAGAGGCAAACAGATGAAGGAAACGTGGTAAATATACACAATAGGGTCTTATGTAGTTGTAAAGAGAATGAAACTGCAACATTTGCAGGAAAATCGATCAAGCTGGACATTATAATGTTAAGTGCATTGAGCCAAACGGAGGCAAACGGTACACGTTTTCTCTCCATTATGGGATCCAGAATTAAGTCCTACACGTATATAGGACATGTCAGGGTGGGAGAGGACTCGATGGAGGGGGCGAAGAGAGTAACGAAGAGTGATGGGGGGCTGGGAAGATGGCTCAGCCCCACAGGTATAAATCTGCAGCTGCTCTAGGAGAGCAGCCAAGCATGAAACAGAACACGCTGTAGCTAGGTTTGGTGCCTCACGCCTGCATGTCTGACCCTGAGGAGGCTTGGAGAGCTTGAGGCCAGCCTTGGCTACACAGGGAGACCCTGTCTAAAAGCAAAGCCGAGAACAGGCTATGAAATTCCAGACCAAGGAAACCTTCAAGATGGGGATTTGACAGATATGCAGATTAGTCTCTGCCTCATAGACTCATACTGAATCTGAAACTGGCGGCGGGGAAGCCATCTGTTTTAGCAGGCTTTCCAGGTGAGTCTGACACATGCCAGAGATGGAGGGGCATTGGCAAATATACAAAATGGCAAAGTTCACTTATGCTGCCAGAACTGAGAGTAGGGCTGGGGGAGCCAGTCACTAAGACCCTTCGGAGCATGCTCAGCCCTGGGTTTGCCCCTGCAATGCTGTGGGTGGGAGGAAGACAGGAAGTAGAAAGTGGTGCTAGGCGTGGCGGGTCCGGGACTGAATCCCAGGCCTCAGAGGCAGAGCTGGAGGATCCTATGAGGTTGAAGCCAGTTTGTGCTACAGAATAAGTTCCAGGTCAGCTCAGGGAGAGACCCTGCCTAAAAAGAGAAAAGAATTGTGATCTCAAGCGCGCGCACACACACACACACACACACACACAACACACACACAACACACACACACACACACACACACACACACACACACACACACACACACACGGAAACAAAGGACAGCTATCCTGCAGAGGAACGTGAGGAACAGCAATCCAGGCCACGCCCCCTTTCAGAGAAGCACTATTTGACCTTAGTGCTGTTTATTGGTTATTTAGGAGAATTTACCAAACTACAGATTTAGATGTGTACGTTTCTGGTTTTGTCTCCTCCTCTGCTTCCTCCCCTTCCTCCTCTTCTTCCCTCTCTTCTTCCTCCAACTCCTCCTCCTTCTTGGTTTGTTTTGTTTTTGAGTCATGGTCTCCTGTATTCCAGGCTGACTTCAAGCTGTGTAGCTGAGAAGGAACTCCAGCCCTGTCACCACACTTGTGTCCCTGTCCCCCTCCCCCCTCCTCCTCCTCTTCCTCCCTCCCCCTCCTCCTCCTCTTCCTCTCCCTCCTCCTCTTCCTC
>NC_034595.1:80623279-80632300 GCF_900095145.1 Mus pahari | reverse complement strand
CTCTCCCTCTCCCTCTCCCTCTCCCTCTCCCTCTCTCTCCCTCTCTTCCTTTTCCTTTTCCCTCCCCCTCCACTCTCTCCCTAATTGCTGGTGCAAACCCTAACTCTTGAGCATACTAGGAAAGGTTTTACTGCTGAGTGGAAACCCAGCCCTGCTCTTGTTGCTGAGAGCAATACAGAGATTTAGAGAGACCTGAGGAGCATGGCGACAGCTGGGTGATGGTGGCACACACCTTTAATCTCAGCACTTGGAAAACAGAGGAAGGCTGATCTCTGTGAGTTCGAGGGTTCGAGGCCAGCTTGGTCCACAGAGTGAGTTCCAAGCCAGCCAAAGCTACAAAGAGAAAACTTCTAAAAAAAAAAAAAAAAGACAAGAGGGTTGGGGGTTGGAACACAGAGGCAAATTTCTGTTGAATGTTATCCTGGTCTACATAGGTCTACATAGTAAGTCTACACATCGTTCTAGGCCAGCCATCATTAGAGATGAGAAGAACTCCTCAGTCAGAGGTTTTTCAGTGATTGTCAACAGAAGCTAAAGGTCCTTAGAGTAAGGCCTGGTGTCACCGACCGGTCACAACAGAGGCTCAGAGAAGTGACTGAGCTACCTACCCAAAGTCCCCTCAAAGTAGCAGCAGGGTCCAGGGCCCCGACTCCCAGGCCAGGCAGCTGGGCCCCATTGCCTCGCAGAAGGGCTAGCTCTGTAAAGAGGAAAGGACACGTCAGCCATCTCTTCCCCTGGACTCCTCTGACTTGGGTCTTGGGAGGAGGGCCAAGCCGGCTGTGGACGATGCTTTTCTTATCCTGCTGCAACTTCCTTTCTGGGAACCAGGAACCTGAATCTGGGCAAAGACAATAAAATTCATCTGAAGGGCTCCTCCTGCCCCCACCCGGATGGGCATCACGTGGCCCCTAGCAAACCAGGAAAATTCCATCCCTTGCACACTTAGCCTTTCATACCTATCTGCTCACTCAGCCCGGCACACTTAGCGTCCCTCACCCACCTTCTCAATTCAGCACACACTTTTGGCCCATTCTTCTCAACCTCATCTTCTTTCGCCTCTCACACGGTCAAATAGCCAGCCTTTCCCTTACCATCCCGTTGGTCACCACAGACCTACCATCATGTCCCTAGGGCCACTGAAATTCCAGGCAGTAGGCGAGGAGGATGAGGAGGACGAGGAAGAGAGCTTAGACTCTCTGAAGGCCCTGACTGCCAAGCTCCAGCTGCAGACCCGACGGCCCTCATACCTCGAGTGGACTGCCAGAGTCCAGAGCCGGGCCTGGTACAGAGCCCAAGCTAGACCTGAACCTGTCGGACCTGGGGCCATCTGTGGCTTTGACTCCATGGATTCTGCCCTTGAGTGGCTCAGACGGGAATTGGTGAGTCTGGTGGGTTAGATGGACTTGCATGGGGTCTTTGAACCAGTCCTTTTAAAGGCCAAAATATGTGGAGTTGGGAGGAGATGACCAATGTCCACAGTGGCCCCTCACTGCTGTGCCCTAGGACGAAGGAGCCAGGAATTCAGTTATCCGCTATCTTATTTGCAGAACCAAATCTGGAGAATTGGTTCTCAATCTGTGGGTCCAGACCCTTGTGGGCATCCAAAGGCCTTTTCAGACTGGTTGCATATCAGATATCCGCTATAGCAGATATTTATATTACAATTCATGGCAGTGGCAAGATTATGGTTACAAAGTAACAATGAAAGTAATTTTTATGCTTGGGAGTCATCACAGCATGAAGAGCTGTATTAAGGTCCCGGCATCAGGAAGGTTGAGAGCCACTGCCCTAAAGAGAAGAGGCGGCCAAGGGAAAAGTAGAACCCGACCCAGCTGTCAGTTATAATCTGAGGAGGGGAGAGTTGAGAATCAGCTGTCAGCCCAACATGTGCAAACGTAAGGATGTCCAGTTCCGCTCAGTCATCACAGTTAATTTGTGATGGCTTACCAGACGTCTATATTTGCATACTAATGGTTCCTTGGCTTGGCTTGAAAACCACCACTCCGGAAAAAGATCTGCGAGACCCGAGGTGGATGAAGTTAGGTGAGAAGGGGCTTGTGAGCTGCACTACGGAAACAGTATTCTCAGAAAGGGACGGTTGGCTGGGCTGGTGAGCCCGGGAGGCTAATCTAGCAAACTCTCGCCCCCTTTTGGTCACAGCAGGAGATGCGGGCTCAGGACCAGCAGCTGGCAGGGCAACTGCTCAGGCTGCGGGCCCGGCTGCACAGACTGAAAGTGCACCAAGTCTGTCACCTGCACCAGGAGCTTCTGGATGAGGCTGAGCTGGAGCTGGAGTTAGAGTCTGGGACTGGACTGCCTCTGGCCCCACCGCTGCGGCACCTGGGACTCACGCGCATGAACATCAGTGCCAGACGCTTCACCCTGTGCTGACAGCCACTTGCTTGTCTCCTGCAGTGTCTGGGGAGAAGGAAGGAAGAGGGACCCCGGAGGCTCTGGCACCTGCAGGGGAAGGTGGGCACACTTGGGTTTCTGAAAGCTGAATTTAGTGAGCACAAAGTTCAAGGATAAGGAGGGAGAGAGGGAACTCGGTTCCCAAATGTCTTAATAAAAAAAAAAAAAAAATTGAATCCCATCAAGGTTTCTGTAGACTGTTGTATGTTCATCCTGTGTCACTGGAACTAGGGACTCCACAACAGGAGACAAGATGGCACCGGGTGTCCCCAACAGCTCCCGATCTATTTCTCTACCTTTATCAAAACCAAAAGTGAGGAGAAACAAACAAACAAAAAATTTAAATGAAGATTTATTGTGGTTTTTTTTGATTGTGTGTATGTGTGCCCAGAGAGGCCAGAAAAGGGTTAGCTGGAGCTGGAGGCACAAGCTGTTGTAAGCTGCCTGTTGTGGATGCTGCCAACGGAACTCAAGTCCTCTTTGAGAGCAGCAAGTTTTTTTTTTTTTTGACTACTAAGACAATACTCCAGCCCCTAAACTTAAAATCTTCTGCCATTCTCATGCCAGGTGATTTAGGTAAATTGAAGACTTGGAGAAAGCAGAAAGTGTCATCTCCCTTATTTTTTTTCCTTTTTCTGTCTTTTTCTGTTTGTTTGTTTGTTTGTTTTTTCTTTTCTTTTTCTCTTTTTCCATGATACATAGTCTCACTAGGTAGCTCCAACCATCATGAAACCCATACTGGCCTTGAACTCACAGAGATTCACCTGCCTCTGCCTCCGGGGTGCTGGGGTTAAAGGTGTGAGCCACTCTGCCCGGCTTCCCCTATTTATCTCTATTAGACACATAGTGGGAAAATCAGGCCACTGTGAGGCCTAGCATTCAAGAGGTGGAGGCCGGCAGATCTCTATGAGTCTGAGGCCAGTCTGAGCTACAGAGTGAGTTCCAAGTCAGCAAGGACTACCTAGAAAGAGACCCTGTCTCCAAAATTCCAAAAATAAGCAAACAAATAAATTAAGAAAAAAAAAGAAGCTAGTTGTAATTTTTGCTCCACAGGCAGCTAGATATGCTTTACTTTAGAACACATCCAATAAATTCAAGCACTGGTCCTTAGCACTGTGCCTCCCAGGCATGTGCTGAAGCTGAGGTGAGCTGTAAAATGCTAAAGTTCCTAAGTAAGGACAGCCCGGCAGTGCATCAGGTCTGGAGACACAGCTGCTGGCTCTGTCACTCTGAGGGTTGGGTTGTTTTTTTTTTTTTTTTTTTTGTGTTTCTCTGTCTTTGTTTCTGTGTTTCTCTCTTTGTCTGACTTTCNACAGCTGCTGGCTCTGTCACTCTGAGGGTTGGGTCGTCTTTTTTTTTTTTTTTTGGGTTGTTTTTTTTTTTTTTTTTTCTTTGTGACTCTCA
Organism: Mus pahari; assembly: GCF_900095145.1. Taxonomy (NCBI): domain Eukaryota; kingdom Metazoa; phylum Chordata; class Mammalia; order Rodentia; family Muridae; genus Mus; species Mus pahari. The sequence continues at coordinate 80,628,484 of NC_034595.1, read as the reverse complement.
GCCTTTGTTTCTGTGTTTCTCTCTTTGTCTGACTTTCCAACTCAGACTTCCTCTCCCCCCCCCCCATTTCCTGTTCCCCCTTCCCTCTGCAGCTGAGGTGCACACAGCTTCAGCTACTACCTCACAAACCCCAACAATGCTCTGTGGGCTCCCCTCCCCCCTCCCCCCCCCTGCTCACTCAGCGTAGCTCAGTAGGTGACACATTGACACTTTCTTTCCAGTGAGGTCAGGACCCATTCTTGGCCCTGGTAGGGGCCATTTGGGGTTCCTCATATCACTGGTAGCCTGACACAATCCTCATTTTTGCCTTCTGGCAGCTCGTTGTGGAGGTCTTAAACTCCTGCTGATGTCAGAATGTCTCTGCCTGCTGCAGATACCTGTGCAGTGTGCTTGCTCAGTCCTCTACTGGAGGCAATGCATGGTTATGGCTATGTGCTCCATTAGGGGTGTAACCTTGCCTCTACTTGAATTACTGTGCTGTGCTGTCCTGTCTCCTGCCTGTTATTCTACTTATCTATCTATCTATCTATCTATCTATCTATCTATCTATCTATCTATCTATTTATCTATCTCTATCTATCATCTATGTATGTATGTATCATCTATCTATCATCTATCTCTATCATCTATCTCTATCTATCATCTATGTATGTATGTATGTATGTATGCATGTATGTATCTATCTATCTATTATCTATCTATCTATTTCTATCATCTATGTATGTATGTATCTATCTATCTATCCAGACAGGGTCTCTTTATGTAGCCCTGGCTGTCCTAGAACTCACTGTGTAAGTTACTCTGGCCTGCAGCTCCCTGAGATCTGCCAGTCTCTGCTGGGATTAGACTTAGGCCACTATGCCCCAGCCTGTCACTAGGTCCTCAAGGCACGAGGTTTTCTTGTCTTCCTCCTGAAACAGACTGTCAACATTCGACTCTTAGGCACGGGATGACATGGCTCTGTCGGTGAATGTGGCTGCTGTTTTTACTATAGTACACGCAACCTCGTCACCAACTATTTAACAGAGATGTTGTCCAGGTTTCAACTCTGAACAAGAGATGCCTGTGGCTGTCAGACTAAATTAAAGGCCACCCAGTTCTTGCACAGCAGGACTGGAGTTGACTGTAGCGCCATTTCCTTCCCTGTGAGCTGAACTATAGCTGCTGTCCTCTGCTCACGGGGGCAAACGCTCTCTTTGGATCTCTTACCCAGGTGTATCTTGGAGGGTAAGAGGAGCGCTCCATCCTTCCCTACCACGTTTAGTGACCTGCTTCTTTAATCCCAGTACCAGGGAGGAAGAGGCAGGTGAATCTCTGTGAATTCAAGGCAGCACTGGTCCGGTCTACATAGCAAGTTCCATAACAGTCAGGGAGACACGGTGAGTCCCTGCATTGAAAAAAAAAAATCCTCTCATTGGTTGATGATGATGATGATGATTGGATTTTTTTTTTTTTTTTTGAGACCGGGACTTGAGGGACCCAGGCTGGTCTGGAACTCTGTATGTAGCCACTCCTGTCATCACCTCCAGAACACTGGGAATATGGACCTGTGCCATCACACACAGCCTTCCCCCTAAGTGCCTCCCTCAGTGTGAGCAGAAGCTGGCCTAGAGATGTATGGGACCCAAGAGGCTGAGAGGGTCTAGGTCCATGGCAGCAGGAAGCCTGGGGTGCTGGAGGTTTGTGGTTGGGTTGCTGGGGCTGGGTTGGCTGCGGAGCCCTCAGGAGACAGGAAGTCAGGGTGGAACGTGGGCGCGAGGAGACAGGTGGTGACTACGACGGCGAGGGGAGCTGACACTGGGTCCAGGCAGCCAAACCAGGCCAGGAGCATCATGTGAAAAGGCCAGAAGGCTCCCAGGCTGGGCAGGTAAGGGGTACTGGGAACAACAGTGTGGAGGGGGGCTATGGTGGGAGCCAGATAGCAGAAGACTGCATCTGTGGAGGGCTAGGCTCCCTAGGTGTACAGAAACCTTTCAGAAATGCCTTCCTGTATGTTGGCTGGGTTGGTGGCTCTTGCCTCTGCCGTCCGCTGTCCATCATTCCCCACCTCAGGAGGAGCACACTCCTGGGAGATCCAGCACACGATGTCAAGTGTTAAGAAGGCCACCAGCAGTTACCCATCCAGTTCCTTGAGCTCAGAGGATGAGGTTTCTGAGGTCCAAAGGTGGCTATGACCCTGCCTTAACCCATACCTCCTCTCGATGGTCAGTGGCAAAGCAGGAGCTTGCGGGAGGGGATGGCTTGACCTGGGCTCCTCCTACGCCTGTGGCACACAGGGTGATGAGATGGACCGTCCTGAGGACAGGACCCCAGGAATCAGTCCCCTGGTCCCCGAGTGGCAGAAACAGATGAAAGAGTAACCCATGGGATCCAGGTGGACACACGAGAATCAACGGCAGCCTTAGCGACCAGCATCCTGAACCACAGAGGAGTCACTAAGGAAGTGGATAGATATGTGAAGGGCGTTTATCCAGAGTGGATGTGTGTTCCCTGGGGAAGTTGGTAGTGAATGAGATGGGAGAAGGGAAGAGGAAAGACTATTTTTATCCCGGACAGGGTATAGTTGGAGCGGAGCAAGAACTTCTGAACTTCCCTCTGGAAAGTCACCGCTCCTGTCCTGCCAAGTGTCAGGACAGGATGTCCTTGCCTTTGCCCTTGTCCCCATCCTGTCTTAGCTGTATTTGTGTGTCCATGTTGGCCTTCATGATTCTTGCTTCAGACCCTAAAGGGTAGAGGCCCAGAATCTTGTCACCAGCCACCTCCCATTTGTTCACAGTCTAACTCTAAACTCTGGAGGACGGTCTCTTCCTCCACTGACTGTCCAGGTTTCCCTTGCCTCGCCGAAGATGTTTATGTCACAGATTTTCCATCTTGTCAGCATATGCCGGCCTCTTCCAAGACCTCTTGCCTCCTTACAGGGGCGGGAAACACACTGGCTCTTCCGGTGTTTCATCTGTCCTTGAACAGCAGTTCCCTAGGCTGGCCCTGTGCTGACTGGGAAAGGAATCCAACAGGGTTACTTGTTCTTGGAGCTCAGGATGGTGGCTCTTCTCAAAAGAGCTCGGAGGACAAAGTCAGAGAATGGGTCGAGACCAGACGATGGAGACGTTTCCTTCAAGGGAATCCAGAAGCTTCCTGAACAAGGCTCATTCTGGAAGGTGCTTAGGACAGAAAGCTAAGGTCCCCAACCTCTGTGCTGCTCTCTGGCACTACAGAGGCAGAGACCTCAGAATAAAGTCAAAGGTGCAAGAGCCCAGGGGTGTGGTATAGTGTAAACACACACACACACACACACACACACACACACACACTTTTCAGTATCAGAGAAAGGCCCAGGAACAATTCACTGTCTGGGTGAGTGGTTTGTCCACTCCAAATTTCAGTTTGTTTATAAAGACACAGTAACAAAGCCCTTGCTTCCAAAACGCCTGGCAAAATCAAAGGGATAATAATGACAATGACAATGTGCCCTGGATAGTATTGACACACAGTAGGTGCTGAAGGGAAGCTAGGTACTTCCTCTCCCTGCAGAGTGTTGGTTCACACCCAAAAATGACACCTATTGGGGCTTTGTCACCACGGTGAACCACCCAGTCCCTCATGCTTGTGGGTGATATGGTTTTGCAAATGAGCTTGTTTCCTGTATATAGTCGGGTGTGAAACTCTCAAGGGAGGCCAGATTCTGACCTGAGAGAAGGGAATCTATCATAGGAGCTGGATTCTCAGCCAGGCTCCATTTTGTATTGTCTGGCACTCAGATAGATGAGGCAGGAGCATGGAGAGTTTGAGCCCAACGTGGGCTACATAGCTGGACCTCATCTTAGAAAAAGTCCAGACACACTCGCAAGCACACCTTCCTTGTTCAGAGCGTCCCATATACCATAGGAAAATATATGTGTGGGGGTTCAGTCAGAGGATCCTATAAAGCCTTACACACCCCCACAGGCTTGATGGCTTCAGGGGAGGGTGTTGGGAGTGGGAGAAAGACAGGCCCAAAATAATATCTAGTAAAGTGGGAACATTTCTCCTTTCCCCCATTTTAACTCGGGATCTTGTGTTTTTAATAGCGCTTTTGCGTCGGCGGTGAGTTTGTTGTTTTTATTTTGCTGTTACAAAATTAGCACATGGCTGGTTTGGTTTGGTTTTTAAAGCCAAACAGCACAGAGGCATCTAAAGATGCCTCTTTCATCCCTTTTCTGGGATCTGTCCCTGGGAGCCACCTGCCTCCGGACAGATGATTGACAGATTGTCCGGTGGTTCTACTGAGAGGTGGGAGGTCAAAGGCCCGCCTCTGGAGCAGGGTGGGCCAGACCGAGCGAGGGTCAGCTACAGGTTTTTAAGAGGCTTCAGGCAAATCGCTTTGCCCAGTTTCAGCCTCAGTTTCCCATCTGTAACATGAAGCTGATAATGACATTTATTTCACTGGACTACCGATGAGAGTCACATGGAGTCATGCAAAGGCCATGAGACCTGGGCCTCTGGACACATTTGAATGCAGGTTCACTTCTGGCTGCAGGGTGTGCTTAGCTTGATGCATCTTGGAATCTCCCCTGTCCATACACGGCTCTGACGTTAGCTTGGTGAACCGGTAATGGCGGTGATTTTCATGTTACTTCCTGGAAAGTGTTGCTTCGAGAATGTGCGGTAGGGAGCTGCAGACAGTCCTGAGCAGAGACAGCAGGCGGCAGGCCTTACAGCCTTGGGTGAAGATGAAGCAACACACCTAGGGACACCCTGCCCTCGAAGTCACAGAGGGCGGGCTATGTGATGGGGGCTGTTCCCAGCCTGCTCCTCTCTGTCAGCCTGCCCTAGACCAGAAGACTTAAGGGCTCCACTTCATTTTTGTCAGTGGATTGACCAACTTACAAAATTGCAGTATGACCAAGCGTGGCGCCACACAGAGGCAGAGGCAGGCAGATCTCTGTGAGTTCTAGGCCAGCCCGGTCTACAGAACTAGTTCAAAGACAACAAGGGTTCCACAGAGAAACCCTGTCTCGAAAATCAAAAATAAATAAATAAATAGAATAAAAGAAAGGAAAATTTCACTCTGGAGCAAGGTGCGTGCAGGAGTGGGGTGGGAGATAGTTCAGTCATTAAGATGCTTGCCATAGGGGCTGGTGAGATGGCTCAGTGGGTAAGAGCACCCGACTGCTCTTCCAAAGGTCCAGAGTTCAAATCCCAGCAACCACATGGTGGCTCATAACC
>NC_034595.1:80606110-80622259 GCF_900095145.1 Mus pahari | reverse complement strand
GTTATGAGCCACCATGTGGTTGCTGGGATTTGAACTCCGGACCTTCGGAAGAGCAGTCGGGTGCTCTTACCCACTGAGCCATCTCACCAGCCCTGATCAATGATTTCTAATGTGCATTTCTAATGACATGTAACGGTCATGTATGGCTAGTGACACTGATTTTCCATTTATGGTAGTGAAGTTTCTATTTCAGGTAGATGTAAAATTCTAGTGTGTGGAGGGGAAGGGCTAGTAATCGTCCACAGACCTTTGTCAGTGAGTGATCGAGAGATCGTGGAGTCAGAACTGGATCACTATGACATAGACAGACACAGTGAACTGGGTCATTATGGTATAGGCACAGTGAGCTGGGCCTCAGTCACGTTTAGACTATGAGTAAGATCTCTCCCATAATGCAAAGTGGATCCAGAGTTCCCCAGGGCAGGGACCATTATTAAGACACTGAGTACAATAGCCACAGTATATCCCTTACCAATGACAGTGGTAACCAACCAGAGGCAGTTCTGTGTTTCAGCCAGCCCGGGTTTGAGAGAGTAAAGCCATCTTGTAGCTGAGGGTGTAGCTCGGTGGAAGAGTACTTAGAATGTGTGAGGCCTTGGGAACGGGCTAGTGACCTCAGCTGCCGGGGAGGGTCAGGGCAACTGAGAGCCTGCTTCGAACAAACAGAAAATGGAAGGGATTGGGATGGGGGGGGGTGGCACCACCCACTTTTAATCCGGTACCTCGGCAGCAGGGACAGCTGAATTTCTGTGAGTTTGAGGGCAGTGTATGGTTGGGTTACTTACTAATCTCCAAGCCAGAGCACATGGCTAATTTACCAGCTAGCAAGTCTTTCTTAGGCCTGTCAGTCTAATGTTTTGGTTATCATGATGAGGTTTATGTGGCCGCTCCCTTCATGGAACATGTGCAACTTTGAGAATATTCAAATCTTGACTACTAAAGAAAAAGTCAGGAAACTGTTGTAAGGGACACCTAGTAGCTTGTGCTTCACAGTGACCCAGCGCATGTCAATGGTCTGTCACAGAGCGGCCTTCCTATATCCCTCATGTGTTTGTTTGTATGTTTGTGGCTTTATTTTTGACATTTGAGACAGGGTTTCTCTGTGTAGCCCTGGCTGTCCTGGAACTCACTTTTGTAAACCAGGCTGGCCCTGAACTCAGAGATCTGCCTGCCTCTGCCTCCAGAGCACTGGGATCAGAGGTGTGCGCCACCACTTCCTGGCCTGCCTAGATTCTATGTAAGGCAGTAGTCGAAGGCACTCAGGCCTGAAGCCCAGTACACATTCCAGATAAAAGATTCACAAATCTGTAGGTTTGCTGCTGGCGCAGAAAAAGAACTGTGAAGCTGGCAACCATGACCAAGTCTATGAGAGTCGGAACTCAGTTTGATGTGTTTGACAATTCTAGGTTCAGAAAACCTCATCCAGGGACCCCCAAGCTGGCTCTTGTGGTCAAGCCTGACAGTCGAGTTCTATTCATGGAACTGACACAGTGGAAGGAGAGAACCAACTTTGTCCTCTGACTTCCACACACATACGGTGGCAGGCACACATGTGTGGGAGCATGCACATGCACACACACAATACATTTTTATTTATTGTAATTATAATATTTTCATTACTATTATTTGAGACAGGTTGTTACTATATAGCCCTGGCTGTAGACTGGCTTTGAACAGAGGTCCACTGGCTTCTGGCTTCTGGCTTCTGAATGCTGGAGTGAAAGGCCCGGGCTACCATGCCTGGTGACAATAAGAATTAAAGTCAGAGGTCGGGGAACACACTTGCTTCAGGGTCTTTTGACAGTCTGATTTGTTGTATGTCATATGCCACGTGAGCAAGGCTACTGTGTCTGCTGGCCCAGGTGACATTGTACTGAAGAACACTAACCAATAAACTAGGAACCAAGCTAGAAACACTGGGGTGGGGTAGCCCTTTTATAACAGGCAAATGGCGCCTAGTGGACCAGACACTGCTTTGAGTTTGCCCAAGGGCATTGCAAGCCCTACTGAATACACACCACTCTCATTATCGAGCAAGGGGTGGAAAAAGAAGAGGTTCTTTATTCATACCAGATTCTGTCGCCGTCATTCTAAGAGTCCTGAGGACTGCCTTTTTTCCTTTTTCCATTACAGAAAATGAGTGTTTTAATGTTGATCTCTGTATTTGTTTCTTTAACTTTTAAAATTTTATAACACTAGATGTGTCTATATACCCATATGCATTCATTCAGTGCCCATGGAAGCCAGAGAGGGCATTGGATCTCCTGGGCCTGGACCTAGAGTTATAGATGGTTATGAGCCACCATGTGGATGCTGGGAATGGAACCTTGGTCCTCTGGGAGAGCAGCCAGTGTTTGTGAGGAATGACTCATCACCCCATTCTGAGCTTTGATCGCTTTATATTGACCCTGTTCCTAACCTGTTTCGACCACATCTGGCTACTTGGCAACCTTTGTTTTAAACGACGACCAGCGAGGTGGCACTCACGTTTTGGGTAAAAAGAAGCACCTTACGATTTAGAGACAGGCATGGCTCTGCACACCACCCATTCTCTCACACAGGGACTCTAGCGAACACATGGTTTTGCATGATGTAAGCAAGATACTGGATTATGTATACAGACTTGCATTCTCTGGTCAGGTGAATGTAGATCTAAATGCATTCCAAGTAGAGAGAGAATTTATTGGTGAAAAAGCCTTTGTTGACTGTACAATGGTCAAGTGTGTGTGCTTGTCTGTGTGTGTATTTACATGAGAGGGGGGGTTATTTTGTGACAGGGTAACACTGTAGCTCTGACTGGTTTGGAACTCTATAGCCCAGGATGTTTTGGAACTCACAAAGACCCTCCCACCTCTACCCCCATGTGCTGGAATTAATTAAGATATGTGTCACCACACCTGGCAATAGACATGTTTCAGATGAGGAATCTTCAATTCCAGTTCTATGTCTCTGTCTAGCTTCCTTTGTGATTTCTCATGAGCCAACTCTTTGGTGTAAACAGTAGAAGAAAAGACTTCTATAAAAAGATGGATGCAGCCGGGCGTGGTGGCGCACGCCTTTAATCCCAGCACTCGGGAGGCAGAGGCAGGCGGATTTCTGAGTTCGAGGCCAGCCTGGTCTACAAAGTGAGTTCCAGGACAACCAGGACTATACAGAGAAACCCTGTCTCAAAAAACCAAAAAAGAAAAAAAAGAAAAAAGATGGATGCTTCTGATTTCTTATTTTGTTTCACTTTTTTAAAAAAAAAATTATTTATTTATTATATGTAAGTACACTGTAGCTGTCTTCAAAAACTCCAGAAGAGGGAGGCAGATCTCATTACAGGTGGTTGTGAGCCACCATGTAGTTGCTGGGATTTGAACTCAGGACCTTCAGAAGAGCAGTCAGTGATCTTACCCACTGAGCCATCTCTCCAGCCCTGTTTCACTTTTTTTGTTTGCTTTTTGCTTGCTCGTTTTATTTTGTTCTTTTTTGAGACAAGGTCTCTGTATTTGGTCCTGGTTGTTCTGTAACTTGCTGTGCAGGTACAGCTGGCCTCAAACTCATGATGATCTGTCTCTTTTTTTGTTTGTTTGTTTGTTTCTTGAGACAGGGTTTCTCTGTATAGCCCTGGCTGTCCTGGAACTCACTCTGTAGACCAGGCTGGCTTTGAACTCAGAAATCTGCCTGCCTCTGCCTCCCGAGTGCTGGGATTAAAGGCGTGCGCCACCACGTCTGGCAATGATCTGTCTCTTGTGTGCTGGGATTAAAGAGATGGGCCACGACAGCCAGCTGTGATTTGATTTTGATTTTGCCAAAACCCAGTAGTGTGTTGGGAAGATCATTGAACCTCTCTAATCTCACAGAACTTATTACTTATTTATTAGCTGGTACATGGTTTTTTTGTTTAAATAAAACTATGTGTGTGTGTGCGCATGTGTGTACATGTGTGCATGTGTGCATGTGTGCATGAGTCTAGGTGTCTGTCAAAGGAGGCAGAAGAGGGCATCGAATACCTTAGTGGTAGAGTTGGGAGACAACTTGTTGGGATCTGGGAGCTGAACTTGGGTCCTCTGCAAAGGCGGTATGAGCCCCTAGCTGCTGAGGAGCCATCTCTCCAGCCCCCTGTGTATGTGTTGGTTCGCTGTGTACACAGTGTAAGCAGATGCTTCTGAATGTTTATGGCTGTGGAGGCCAGAGGTCAGGCACCATGATTTTTTTCTTTTCTTTTATTGAAACAGGATCTCACGATGTAGCTCTCTGGCTGTCCTGGAACTCACTATAGGAGACCAGGCAGCTGGCCTCAAATTCACAGAGATCCACCTGACTCTGTCTCCTGAGCACTGGCTGGGATTAAAGACATGCACCCCCACACCCAGACAAAGAGTCACTCTTAGGGAGCTGTCCACCCTGAGTTTCAAGGCAGGGTCTCTTCAGCTGTTGCTCTGTGGTTAGTTTGACTGGCCACTTCCCGATGCCACCATCACCACGCCAGGCCTTCCACATGGGAGACTCAGTGCTTCATGCTGTGTGACAAACATTTCCTAACTGAGATGTCACCCCAGCCACTGTCTGCTCTTTAAAAATCTGTGTGCATGTGGGTGTGCATGTCATAGTGTGTGTGTGGAGGCCAGAGGACAAACTGTAGGCATTAGGACTCTCTCCATACCATGTCCCAGAGATCAAGGTCAGATCCTTGGTTTGGTGAGAAGGACGATTACTCCTGGGCCATCTCACTGGCTGACAACCCCACCCTCTTCCCTTTAACATGGAGTCTCACACTGCACTTCAGGCTGGCTTTAAAATCACCACTATCTTCCTTCCTCAACCTCTTGACTTTAAAGGTATATACCAACACTCCTGGTTTCTCTTCTCTTTCTTTTCTTTCTTTCTCCTTTTCTTTCTTCTCTCTCTCTCTCTCTCTCTCTCTCTTTCTTTCTTTCTCTTTCTCTCTCTCTCTTTCTTTTTTCTTTTTTTTCCTTTTTTTAAAGATTTATCTGTCATATCTACGTACACTGTAGCTGTCTTCAGACACACCTAAAGAAGGCATCCAATCCCATTACAGGTGGTTGTGAGCCACCAGGTGGTTGTTGGGATTTGATCTCAGGACCTCCAGAAGAGCAGTCAGTGCTTTTAACAACTGAGCCATCTTTCGAGCCCCCTAGTTTCTTTTCCTTTCGTTTTAGATAGCCTCTCTAGCCAATGCTGCCGCAGACTCCTTGATGCTGAGATTACAAATTTGTACCATCTTGTCCTGCTACACGATTATCCTATCTATCTATCTATCTATCTATCTATCTATCTATCTATCCATCTATCCATCTATCCATTTATGTGCATGTGCACCTGTGCATTGCATGCATACACAAGGAACCCCAGCATGCACATGGAAGTCAGAGGACAGTATTGTGAGGATTGGTTCTCTCCTTCCACCATATGGGCCTCAGGGATTGAACTCAGGTCCTCAGGTTTGGCTGCAATCGCCTTTACCTGATAAACCATTAAGCAGGCCCCTTCTATATTTCCTTTTAAAAGATGTATTTATTATATGTAAGTACACTGTAGCTGTCTTCAGACACTCCAGAAGCGGTCATCAGATCCCATTACAGATGGTTGTGAGCCACCATGTGGTTGCTGGGAATTGAACTCAGGACCTTTGGAAGAGCAGTCAGTGCTCTTAACCATTGAGCCATCTTTCCAGCACCCCCCTCACTCCCCCTTCTCTATCTTTAAAACGAAGCTAGCGTTAATATCAGTTCATCTAAAACTATTCTGTTCAGTTCTCATCCTTCAAACAAACCTGCCTCATCTTCTTGTTTGTTGTTGTTTTTTCCTTTTTTTGCTGCTAGGGATTAAATGTAGGGCTTCCTACATGCTAAGCATGTATGTAGAAAAACCTTAAAAGGAGTTTTGTTCTTGTTCTTGTTTTTGTACTGCATGGGTATGTGTATGAGCCTGAGTGAGTTTATGTGCACTGTAAGCCTGCAGAGGCCAGAAGAGGACACTGGAAATTCCCTGGAAGAGAAATTTTAGGCTGTTCTGAGCTGCCATAGGGGTGCAGGGCACTGAACTGGGGTCCTCTACAAATGCAGGAAGTATTCTAAACTGCAGAGCCACCGTCTCTCCCACGCCCTTACCCATAGTTCCAAATGATATTAGAGACTTAAATGGATACACATTGAATAAAAAATATAATTTGTCAAACTAATAATTTCTTTTTTCTGGGAGTGCTGGGGATCAAAGCCAAATGTATGCAAACAGGTGTTCTGAACTCCCCCAAACTCAGGCTTGTTGGTTTCTATTTATTTTTTATTTTTATTTTTTTCTTGAGACAGAGTCTCTCTTTTTAAAAAATATTTATTTATTTATTTATTTATTTATTTATTTAGTATACATCATAACTCTTTCTGCCTGCATATATGTCTACGGGCCGGAAGAGGGCACCAGATCCCCATTTCAGATGGTTGTGAGCCACCATGTGGTAGATGGGAATTGAACTCAGGACAGCAGTCAATGCTCTTAACCTCTGAGCCATCTCTCCAGCCTCAGAGTCTCTTTACATAGCCCTGGCTGTCCTGGAACTCACTAACTCTCTCTGTAGACCAGGGACCTGCCTGCTTCTGCCTCCTGAGTGCTCAGATTAAAGTTGTATGCCACCATGCCCAGTCTAGGTACCAGCCTGACGGATGCCAGGTACTTTATGGAGGGCTAGACCCAGTCCAGAATACATTTCTTTTCTGAATGCTCTCTTAGCTCAAAACCAACTTCTACTCCAGCTTCTGAAGATTTCTTCTGCTCCTTCTTCTGGGTTTCCTTCACTGCTGTATACCACCCATAGCTTATTATTATTATTATAGTTGTTGTTGTTGTTGCTGCTGCTGTTTTTTCAAGACAGGGTTTCTCTAGCTGTCTTGGAACTTACTCTGTAGATCAGGCTGGCCTTGAACTCAGAAATCTGCCTACTTCTGCCTCCCAAGTGCTGGGATTAAAGGCATGTGCCTCCACTGCCAGGCCCATCCATAGCTTATTACCCAGGCTAGCTCAGACTCCTTATGTACCCAGGGATGACCCTGAATTCTTGATCCTGCTGTATCCACCACCCAACTGCTAGGATTATAAGCTTCTGGCCTCATTTATCTTTTCTTTTCTTTTCTTTTGTTTAAAGATTTATTTATTTTATTTATGTGGGTACACTGTAGCTGTCTTCAGGCACACCAGAAGAGGGCATCAGATCCCATTACAGATGGTGTGAGCCACCATATGATTGCTGGGAATTGAACTCAGGACCTCCGGAAGAGCAGTCAGTTCTCTTAACTGCTGAACCATTTCTCCAGCCCCTTTCTTCTCTTCTCTTCTCTTTTCTTTCTTTCTTTCTTTCTTTCTTTCTTTCTTTCTTTCTTTCTTTCTTTCTTTCTTTCTTTTTTTTTCTTTTTTTTAGTATTGGTGACAGCACACATCATGCATGTTAGAGAAGCAGTGTGTCACTGAACTATAATCCTTACCTCTTATGATTCTTTTTCTCCGTCTTCTCCTTTTCCTTCTTTGTCTTCTCTCCTTCTATTCCTTCTCCTTCTTCCTGTTCTTTTGTTTTTCTAAGTTGTTGGGGTTTTTTGGTTTTGTTTTTTTGTTTTTTGTTTTTAATTTTCTGTGTCTGTGTGCACTTGTGTGCCTGAGCCCATGGTGGCGGCAGAAGAAAGGATATCAGATTCCTTGGAACTGGACTTACAAATGGTTGTGAGCCAAAATGTGGCTCCTGGGACTTAAACCCCCATCCTTTGGATGAGCAGCAAGGGTTCCTAACCAAAGAGCCATCTCTCCAGCCCCTGAATCACCAACCTTAACTCCAAACTTATCTCTCGATTTTTCTTTTCTTTTCTTTTCTTTTCTTTTCTTTTCTTTTCTTTTCTTTTCTTTTCTTTTTTCTCTTTGAGACACACTGCATGTCTCATCGGCCTGGAACTCACCGTGTAGACAAGATTAACATAGACCTAGTAGAAATTTGCCTGCATCTGCCTCCCAGTACTGAGAGCTCAGACTAAAGGCATAAATCATCACACCCAGTCTCTCTTGCTTTTTCCCCCACAGCTCCCAAAAATGTCAATTCTAAAAGGCACCTTACTGCTCTAAGTACACAGACCATCTGCTGTGGGTAGCTCGGTTATAACTTAATCAACCTTTGTTTTCCTAGGGCCCATGCAAATCACAAACAACATGCTCACTTACTCCCCACTCTTCTGGGAGTTCCTATCGCTGCCAGCCACTTTCTGGCCATAAGATAACTTAGCTGATAAGACAGCAGTTGGAGCCACGACAAACGGGCTTATGGCCTCCCTACCATGGGTTGGTTAAAGGAAGAGTGAATGTGTTTGTGCACTCCTTTCTTTTGTTTTTGTTTTTTGTTTTTGTTTTTTTGGAGTCAGGGTTTCTCTATATAGCCCTGACTGTCCTGGAACTCACTCTGTAGACCAGGCTGGCCTTGAACTCAGAAATCTGCTTGCCTCTGCCTCCCGAGTGCTGGGATTTGTGTACTCATTTCTTGAGTCTCTCCCTACCCCCTCCAGGTTTCTGAGGCAAGGTCTCTTGTATCTCAACTAATCTTGACGTCCTGATCCTCCTGCCTCTACTCCAGTGCTTGGACTACCTGCACGCAACACTCACCACACCACGTCCAAGTCTAGTCAGTGCTGGAGATTGAAGCTTAGGGTGTTTGACAGGGCACTGCCCACTGAGGTACATCCACAACCCCTCTGAAGAAGTGTCTTGATTTGGCTCATTTTTTCCATGGATGTTTTATTATTCCCTCATATAGGTACACATTGTTTAAAGTCCAATACCCAAGAAGACGTACACTGTAAGTCCCAGAACCCGTGGGGTGCTCTGACTAGCTCAGACTGTGAGCCTGAAGAGGGTTATTCTCCAGTCCCATTTTCTCATAGTCCCATGCAGTGGGTAAAGCTGAAGGGGGCTGGTGGGGGCCTTTGCAAGCTCTGGTAAACTGAGCTAATGTATGTAGGGTGGTGAAAAGGAGTTGACAATCTCAGTGACAGATGACAAGGAGGTTTGGACAAAATCAAGCACACTAGCGTTATCTTACTGTATTATGTTTTCTGGGGTTTCGTTCTTGGTTCATTGTGTTTCTGAGAGAGGATGCCATGGAATCCAGGCTGGTCTTAAACTCGCTGCATAAGGAGGACTGATCTTGAACTTTTGGTCCAGCCTCTACCTCCCAAATGCCAGGACCACAGACCTGCATGACTGTGTCTAGAATACAGCTAATATTTGCGCACAGGACCTTCAGATTCTTGAGCTGGGTCTTCTGAATTTTGCTAACCAGACATCTCCCCTGCTCCCCCATCCACTTGGACAGAGCATAAATTAGCAAGTCTTGTTTTGTTTCACTGCAAATGTGTGGCTCAAGGCGGGCTTCCCCAGGGCTTGCTTTGATTGTCTAAAATCGAAAGTCAAAGCTACATATGACAGTGTGCGTCCAGCTACCTAAGACGCTGAGCAGAAAGTCTAATTGAACACAAGAGTGCTGGACCAGCCTGGACAATGCATCGAGAACCTGTCTGAAAAATAAACATATAAACAAACAAGCAAAACTAGAGGTTAGACCTCAGAAGGTGGGAGAATCTGTGCTTAGTGTCCAGGACCCAGGGATGGGTGTGGCAGGCTTCTGAGCAGGTGATACAGTTTCAATATTTATTTCATGTGTGTGAGTACACTGTAGCTGTCTTCAGACACACCAGAAGAAGGCATCAGATCCCTGGTACAGATGGTTGTGAGCCACCATGTGGTTGCTGGGATTTGAACTCAGGACCTCTGGAAGAGCAGTCAGTGCTCTTAACCACTGAGCCATCTCTCCTTGAGCCCATCAAGGCGGTAGGGCAGCAGCTGGAGAGATGGCGCAGGTGTTAATTGTTCCCGTTGCTCTTTTGCCAGGCTTGAGTTCTGTTTCTGGAGGTGAAGTCGAGTGGCTCAGCCCGCTGTTGCTTCAGTTCTGCAGTATCTATGTCCACCCCCACAAATGTGAATATATACACATATGGAGGAACATATCACTATAAATAAAAATAAAACCCTTATTTTAAAAAAGAAGGGGAGATGAGGAGGAATATTTGTACTGACATGTAGATCGTAAGTGTGACCCCCCAGTGCCTGACACAACAATTGAGGCCTGTGGAAAATGCGGCAGGAGACTTAGAGGTGCAGTGTGACATTTGAGCAAAACTTAGGGATGGAGTTAAGAGTGTAGCAGGCAGGGGTGAGAGTCACAAACACAGGCTAGGCAAGCCGGTGCATCTGATGGAGGTGCTCTCCGAGCCTCACAAGCTGAGTTTAATCCTCAGAGACCCACGTTTTGGAAGGAGACCGCCTGTTGTTGAAATTGTCTTCCTACCCCCACACCCAAGCGGTAGCACATCACACATATACACCACATCACACACATACACTAAAAATAAAAATAAATAAAAAAAAGAAAGAGTCAGAAACACAATGGTGTGGTGGTCTAAGGAAAATAATGTAAAAACAAAGTAGGTCAAAATACAAGAATACAAATGTGTGAGTGTGTGTGAGAGAGTGTGTGTGTGTGGGGTAGCCCTGTGTGTTGTGGGGGTAGCCCTGTGTGTGTGTGTAGGGGGGGAGTAACCCTGTGTGTGTGTGTGTGTGTAGCCATGTGTGTGTGTGTGTGTGTGTGTAGCCCTATGTATGTGTGTGTATGTGTGTGTGTGTATGTGTGTGTGTGTGTGTGTGTGTGGTATGTTGCAAAAGATATTAAACAACTGAGCAATGGAATAGGTCTTCTTGACATAAAAAATATGATTGCCTACCCCTTTATTAATCCTAACACTCAGAGACAGGCACATCTCTGCAAGTTTGAGGCCAGCCTGGTCTGCAAAGTGAGTTTCAGATCTCAAGGCCAGTCAAGACTACGTAGTAAGACCTTAGCTAAAATAAATAAATAAATAAAACAAAATAAAAATTGATCTTCTCCTCCTGGCAAACTGATAATTGAGGACCAGTGTTCAGGAAGAGGGTACACAGGGATTCCAGCGGCTCCAGAGGGAGCCCCCCCCCCCCTCTGACCTGGTTAGAGCAACTCTACTTTACTGGCTGTGTCTATGAGGTTCTGCTTGATTTCATTTGACAAAAAGTTTCCACAGCTAAACCAGGCAAGTGAGCCGAAGTAGTCACAGCCACCGGGGCCGCGCCAACAGGTTTCTCTCTGCTGCTGAGAAGCAAAAGCATGTTTGAAGAAACCCTCTGAAGGAGACTGTGGTTGAGCGTGGGGGTAGGGGTGCTGGGCTTGGGCTGAGGCCGAGGGTTGACTCTAAGGAGCTGGAACCTCTCCGCTTCGGTGGCTAGGCAGGGGAATTGTAATGACAGACACGCTCCTTGGTGGAGGGGGGTGGAATGAAATTCTAGGTTTGCCCCAGAACTTGGCAAAGTGTGTGTGTGATGTCTCCCAGGTAGTCCCGCAAAGGAGGAGGCCAGCAGAGCTGGGGAGGCAGGAAGTGGGTAACTAGACTAACAAAGATGCTGGTGGTGGCGGTTTGCCCATCCCAGGTGGGAGGGTGGGACTAGCCTTGGGCCCGGGCCTCCTGTGAACTCGTTGTTCCAGGGCTCTGAGTGAACCCTGTCAGAAGCTAGAATCCCACCTTTCAGCGCTTCTGTCTGCGGCCAATGGGGGCCTCTGAGCTGACAATCTCAGGTACTTTTTGTAACTTCCAGAGCAGGGCTCTAGGATGTCATCCAGGCTCTAGGATGTCTGATGTTGGGGCGAGTGGCTTAGGGGCAGCTCCTTCAGGCCTCTCTACATTCCTTCAGGGATCATGGGCTGTGTCTGCAGCTCAAACCCTGAAGATGACTGGATGGAGAACATTGACGTGTGTGAAAACTGCCACTATCCCATAGTCCCACTGGACAGCAAGACCTTGGTAAGAGGATGATGGGATTAGTGAACGGATGGGGGTGGCGAGGTGGGATTGGTGAAGGGATGGGAGCAGGGGAAGAAAGGATTGGTGCAGGGATGGCATGGGGTCGAAAGGTTGTGTATCCAGGAGAAAAAAACTAAATGGACCATAGCTAAAGGTTCTGGAAAATAGCAGCACTCCCATCTTCCCTAGCACGCATCATGGAAGAGGCCCAGATAGAGGAAGGGACCTTCCTAAGGTTAAATGCACACACACACACACTGAATTCAGAGACAAGGTTCAACCAGACTGGAGAAACGGAAAGAAGAGTAGAGGACAGGGGAGCCAGGGTCAGATCCAGTCTTTTTTCTTTGACCCCAGCCTCATTTCCTACCCGGCAGCTGCCCATCCGAAATGGCTCTGAAGTGCGGGACCCACTGGTCACCTATGAGGGATCCCTCCCACCAGCCTCCCCGCTGCAAGGTGACTTCATCCAGCAGCCTGTGAAACATAATACGGCCTGTGGATGCTTGGTTGTTCGTGTCCGTACCGTCCTCACCTTCTCTCCACCTTGTCTGCATCCTGTGCCTCTAGAATTCCACTGTTTCTGTCCGCCCCAGGCTGGTTCTTCTTGACTCTTCTTATCTTTACAGACAACCTCGTTATCGCCCTGCACAGCTATGAGCCCTCCCACGATGGAGACTTGGGCTTTGAGAAGGGTGAACAGCTCCGAATCCTGGAGCAGTGAGTATACCTCTAACCCACCTTGCCTGGTGTGTGTGGGGCGTGTGTGTGAGTGTGTCTGTGTGTGTGTGTCCTCAGCCCTCCTGCACCCCTTACAGGCTCCGGCCTCAGCTGAGGGGTTTTGGAATGAGGTAGAAATAAATTTTTTAGAGTGCTTGATCTAGGGGAGTATTGACCTGGCCTAACTGGGGACTCTTGAGGGGTTTTCAGTGGCTGTGCACACCATGATGATGGTCTCTGTGGTGTAGGAGCGGTGAGTGGTGGAAGGCTCAGTCCCTGACCACTGGCCAAGAAGGCTTCATTCCCTTCAACTTCGTGGCGAAAGCAAACAGCCTGGAGCCTGAACCGTGAGCAGGAGACCTCTGTGGGAATGGGGGGGCACATCCAGGGATCACAGAACAGGGCGTGGTCCGGGGAGTAGGGGATGTTTGACTGGGATGGAGGAAGAAATGGACAAAGGTGGCACAGGCTTTTAATCCCAGCATTTGGGAGGGAGGGGCTGGCAGATCTCTGAGTTTAAGGCCAGTTTGGTCTAGACAGCAAGTTCCAGTCCAGACCGAATCATTTAGCAAGACAAGACCCCTGCTTGTGGACGTTGTACATCGTGGTGCGGAGCCTAGTGCGCACCACGATGTACAACGACAGAGGGAGTTCCAGGACAGCTAGGGCTGAACCAAAAAAAAAAAAAAAAAAAAAAAAAAATCGATCAACAGTCGATGATCTTGCATCTGTCTTATATAGTTGGTTCTTCAAGAATCTGAGCCGTAAGGACGCCGAGCGGCAGCTTTTGGCGCCCGGGAACACGCATGGATCCTTCCTGATCCGGGAAAGCGAAAGCACTGCGGGTGAGAGAGGGCTTAGTGGGCGGAGCCTCGGGGCGGGTGGGCGTGGCTGTGAGGTGAGGGCGGGCGCCTCCGGGCGAGAAGGGGGGCGGGGGCGGGGAGCTGTAGGAAACAGGGGCGGTGACCACCTGATTTATGGAAGGCAATCCGCCCCATTTTCTTTTCCCTCTTCAACTTCTCTTCTCTTCCCTCCTCCTATCTCCAATCTTTCTTCAGGATCCTTTTCCCTGTCGGTCAGAGACTTCGACCAGAACCAAGGAGAAGTGGTGAAACATTACAAGATCCGTAACCTAGACAACGGTGGCTTCTACATCTCCCCTCGTATCACTTTTCCGGGACTGCACGATCTGGTCCGCCATTACACCAGTGAGCTCCGGCGGAATGCGTTCACCTGTGCCCATCCTAGCAGCCTCTCTTCCCCCGCCCCCAGTCCTTCTTAGGGACCCTCCAAACATCTTTCATTCCCCTTCAGTGGATGAGGGGTATAGAATCTGACCCTGGACCCTGCAGGCTAATGTTGAATGACCCACGCCTTCCCTCCCATGCCAGTCTGTTTCCCCTGCGAGGAAAGTGGAGAGAGGTAGGGGCTGGAGGGAGCATCCAAGGTCTCTAGTGACCGCCTTACCCTTCTCCTTTGTCCATGCAGACGCCTCTGATGGGTTGTGCACAAAGTTGAGCCGTCCTTGCCAGACCCAGAAGCCCCAGAAACCATGGTGGGAGGACGAATGGGAAGTTCCCAGGGAAACACTGAAGTTGGTTGAGCGGCTGGGAGCTGGCCAGTTCGGGGAAGTGTGGATGGGTGAGTGTGGCCCTTGGGACTGATTGGAAAGAGGGGAGGGGATGTGAGCTTCTTCTATTCAGGATGGCTGCCTAGTTCGTCAGGATCTTGACCTCTGTCACTCCTCCACCCGTACCCCTTCAGGGTACTACAACGGACACACGAAGGTGGCGGTAAAGAGTCTGAAGCAAGGAAGCATGTCCCCCGATGCCTTTCTGGCTGAGGCTAACCTCATGAAGCAGCTGCAGCACCCGCGGCTGGTCCGGCTTTATGCAGTGGTCACCCAGGAACCCATATACATCATCACGGAATACATGGAGAACGGTGGGTGCCCTGCTATGTCCAGCCACTTGAGGGCGCTACTGTGGTCCCACTACCTTTTGGATCCAGGGTAGGAAGTTGCTTTTACCTCTGGCCTTCTAAGGACTCTTTCCTGGGCCTCTAAGCTTTAGAAGAGCGTTCCATCTGATAGTTCCCGATCTGTTGTTTCTGTTCCTTTCTTCCAATGTCCACCTGGATCTCAGAATGCTTGACCTAAGAAATAGTGTAATGGTGCTCGCTTCGGCAGCACATATACTAAAATTGGAACGATACAGACGGAGAAGATTAGCATGGCCCCAGTGCAAGGATCACACGCAAATTCGTGAAGCGTTCCATATAAAGAAAGAAAGAAAGAAAGAAAGAAAGAAAGAAAGAAAGAAAGAAAGAAAGAAAGAAAGAAAGAAAAAAAAAAGAAAAAGAAAGAGCCGGGCGGTGGTGGCGCACGCCTTTAATCCCAGCACTTGGGAAGCAGAGGCAGGCAGATTTCTGAGTTTGACGCCAGCCTGGTCTACAAAGTGAGTTCCAGGACAGCCTGGATAGAGCTGAGGCTTTATAATTATATGGCTTTGGGCTGATCCCATCACTGCTTTCTGCTCCAAATAGTCCTTTTTAATCTGTAAAATAGTGGGTTTAGGGCCAGCAAGATGGCTCAGCAGGTAAAGGTGCTTGCTGACGAGCCTGACGAGCAGGAGTTCGATGCCTGGAATCCACAGGAGAGCGGGAAAGAGCTGGCTCTTACAAGTTGTCCTCTAGTCTCCATTCGTGTGCAATGGCACATGCATGTGCCCCCCCATGAATAAATACATGTAATTAAAGCATAGTGGCACTAGAGGAAGAGCTGCATCCCCACATGGTTGCTATGGGGATGGAAGAGCAGTTCCTGTCCACCCTTGCTTTTATGTGGTTTACATTGTTTGGAGTGCAAAAGCTGTCCATCTTCCAGGAAGGGAAACAAGCCGTTCATTGGTTAATGATTCCTGGAAACAGCAAATAGACTTTCTTTTTGGTAGGTGGTTTTTTTTTTGTTTTTTTTTTTTTCCAAGATGGGATTTCTTTGTGTAGTCCTGACTGTCCTGGAACTCACTCTGTAGACCAGGCTGGCCCTGAAGTCAGAGATCCACCCACCTCTGCCTCCTGTGTGCTAGGAACAAAGGTGTATGCCATTATAACCAGTTGAAACCTGATTTTGATAACGGACACTGAAAGAAGCAGTTTGTGACTTAGGGATGTTCCCAAATACCCCAGGAATGTAGACAGTGAAGATATTTTCCTTTCTCTCTCTTTTTCTCTCTTTCCTTCCTTCCTTCTTTCTTTCTTTTTTAGGTTCAGCTTTTCAAGACAGGGTTTCTTTGTGTCCTCTACCACCCTAGCACAGGAATTAAAGGCGGTGCCACCACTCCCGGGCATTTTTAACACAAGGATTCCCTGTGTAGTCTTCTCTGTTCTAGAACTCACTCTGTAGTAGACCAGGCTGTCTTTGAACTCACAGAGATGCCTCTGCCTCTGCCTCTGCCTCTGCCTCTGCCTCTGCCTCTGCCTCTGCCTCTGCCTCTGCCTCTGCCTCTGCCTC
>NC_034595.1:80566740-80606030 GCF_900095145.1 Mus pahari | reverse complement strand
CTCTGCCTCTGCCTCTGCCTCTGCCTCTGCCTCTGCCTCTGCCTCTGCCTCTGCCTCTGCCTCTGCCTCTGCCTCTGCCTCTCCAGGGATTAAAGCTGTACATCACCACTCCCTGGCCTCTTTTTGTTGTTGTTGTTTTGTTTCTTTGTTTTTTTTTTTTTTTTTTTTTTTTGAGATAGAGTTTCTCTGTGTAGCCCTGACTCTCCTGGTCCCGAACTCCAAGATCAGCTTGCCTCTGCCTCTCGAGTGCTGGGATTAAAATTGTGTGTCACAGTCGCTCTGCTAATTAGCTGAAGGAATTCATGACAGCTGGTAGGAACAGTGTAGAAGAGTGGTCCAGCTGGACAGGAAAAGGAAAGGAGAAACTTCTAGGAGACAAGAAATGAAGCAAAGAAACTTTGAAGGAAGAGTCTAGCTATCTCTGTGGAGAATCCAGCAATAGTCTGTGGTAGAGAAAGACAGGTCTATGGGAAGAAGACACAGGCATGAAGCATGTCGGCTTTGGCTGCTGTGGATATAGGGCTCTGCCTTAACTGGTGGCAAGAAACCTCTGGATTCTCTGCTCATACCCCATCCTAGCCCTCTGGAAAAGGCCACCCATATGCTGAGCATCCTCCCCTTGTGCACAGCATCCTCCCCTTGTGCACAGCACCCCGTCTTGTGCACAGCATCACCTCTTTTTTTTGGAGAGGAGGTTTCGAGACAGAGTTTCTCTGTATAGCTCTGGCTGTCCTGGAACTCACTTTGTAGACCAGGCCGGCCTCAAACTCAGAAATACGCCTGCCTCT
Source organism: Mus pahari (assembly GCF_900095145.1). Lineage (NCBI taxonomy): Eukaryota > Metazoa > Chordata > Mammalia > Rodentia > Muridae > Mus > Mus pahari. The sequence goes on along the minus strand of NC_034595.1, from coordinate 80,605,242 downwards.
GCCTCCTGAGTGTTGGGATTAAAGGTGAGCACCACCATGCCCGGCTACAGCATCACCTCTCGTGCACAGCACCCCCCCCTTGCTCACAGCATCCCCACCTTGCACAGGCATACTCCCCCACTTGTTCACAGCATCCCACCTTCCATCCCCAAGCCCACACTCTTTTCTCAGTCCTCATTCTTCCTTGCCACAGTCAGGCACTGCTTCCAGATCCTAGGTGGGTCTGGCAGGGTCTAGGGGCTTCCTCCTGGGCAATTTAAGTCAACAACTCTTGCTTCTGCTCACAGGGAGCCTAGTAGATTTTCTCAAGACTCCCTCGGGCATCAAGTTGAACGTCAACAAACTTTTGGACATGGCAGCCCAGGTAAGGAGCTGGGCAAAGGGCTGGGTGTGGCTACAGGTCAGCAGGGTAAGGACTGGTGACCTATTCCTGGCCTGCAGATTGCAGAGGGCATGGCATTCATCGAAGAGCAGAATTACATCCATCGTGACCTGCGGGCCGCCAACATCCTGGTGTCTGACACGCTGAGCTGCAAGATTGCAGACTTTGGCCTGGCGCGCCTCATTGAGGACAATGAGTACACAGCCCGGGAGGGTAGGTGTGGGATAGAGAGGAGGTTCATGGCCAGCAGGAGGGCAAGCACATGCAGGTGGACTAACTTTGCTTCTCTCTAGGGGCCAAATTTCCCATTAAGTGGACGGCACCAGAAGCCATTAACTATGGGACGTTCACCATCAAGTCAGATGTGTGGTCCTTCGGCATCCTGCTGACAGAGATTGTCACCCACGGTCGAATCCCTTACCCAGGTGAGCTTTCCTTAAGACAAGCAACTCTAAGTCTTCAAGGAAGAGGAGCAAAGGCGTACCTTCCCGCTCACTTCTCCCCGGGCTCAGACTCTGAAACTTCGAGTTGCTTCTCTCCCATCCACTTGGGCTTGTGACTCTGAAATCTTCTATTAGATGCTTCATTCCATCTCTGCCTCTGAGTCCCCACACTTCTCAAAAACTCCAGTTCTTCCTTGTTTGGTTATGGCAGAGGCCACCTAGTATGTCAGAAGTGGACTGTCACAGGAGGTAAAAACTCCCCCCCTGTGTGTGTGTGTGTGTGTGTGTGTGTGTGTTTGAGACAAGGTCTCTCTGTTCGGCCCTGGCTGTCCAGGAACTCACTGTGTAGACCAGGCTGACCTCAAAATTCAGAGATCCACTTGTCTCTGCCTCCAAAATGCTGGGATTAAAAGTGTGCCACCACTGCCTGACCCCCGGTTTCTTAATAGGAGATCAGAATAGTGCTTATGCCACACTAAGCCATTACTAGTCATTACTCTGGGTACGTTATGTTACCCTCTGAGCCTCAGTTTCCCCATATGTAAAACAAGAGACTTTGTGAAACCCTCTGACCCGTGCATGGGAGCTGCTTAGTAAGCACTGGTCCTTTCCTACTGAGACTTCACAGCTAAAGAGAGAAACCTTGTAGACCACTCTTTCTAGGAAAGGCCCTTACCCCACATTCAACCATGATGGGTAGGATTTTTTTTTTTAAAGATTTATTTATTTATTATATGTAAGTACACTGTAGCTATCTTCAGACACTCCAGAAGAGGGCGTCAGATCTTGTTACAGATGGTTATGAGCCACCATGTGGTTGCTGGGATTTGAACTCCTGGATCGGGTGCTCTTACCCACTGAGCCATCTCACCAGCCCCGGTAGTTCCATATTCTGAACCTCACCTGTGTTGGTCAGCATTCCATTACTGAAAACAAAAACAACCAAAGACCCCCGAGACACTCCCAGATGACCCAGGCATGTGCTGAGCAAGCCTGATGACCCAAGGTGAATCCCCGGTATTCATGGAAAGGTAGAAGAGAACCTGCATTCATTCATTCATTCATTCATTCATTCATTCTGATTTTTGGAGACAGGGTTTCTCTGTATAGTCCTTGGCTCTCTTCGAACTCACTTTGCAGATCAGGATGTCCTTGAACTCCCAGAGATCTGATTGCCTCTGCCTCCTGAGTATTGAGATTAAAGGCACGGTGGCCTGACTGAGATCCCGTGCTTAAAAACTGTTGTCTGAGGGGGCTGGGGAGACTGGAGAGATGGCTTAGGAGCTAAGAGCACTGGCTGCTCTTCCAGAGGACCTGGGTTCAGGTGTCAGCACCCATAAAATGGATTACAGCTGTCTGTAATTCCAGTTCCAAAGAATTTAGTGCCCTCTCTTGGCCTCCTTGAGCACTGCACATATGTGATATGTGTACATGGAAAACGCACTTACATATATAGAAATAAAATTTTAAGCTGAAGATGGTGGCACGCATCTTTAATCCCAGAAACACGTGAATCTCTGAATTTGAGGCCAGCTTGATTTACAGAGTTCCAGGACAGCCAGTGATACACAGAGAAACCCTGTTTCAACCCTCCACCAAAATAAAATAAAATAATTAAAAATCCTTTTTAAAAAGTTGTTCTCTGACCTCCACTTATGTGGTTTGGCCCACGTGTAGGCCCACACACATCATACACAAAATTAATAACAATTAAGCAAATAGGATTTTTTTTTGTTTGTTTGTTTTTTCAAGACAGGCTTTCTCTGTTTAGCCCTGGCTATCCTGGAACTCACTCTGTAGACCAGGCTGGCCTTGAACTCAGAAATCCATCTGCCTCTGCCTCCCAAGTGCTGGTATTAAGGATGGACAATGATGTTCAACAAACTTCCTTCCTTTTAAAAAAATATCCTAGCCGGGCATGGTGGCACATGCCTTACACAGAGAAACCCTGTCTAAAAATAAAAACAAAAAAGAAAAAACAGAAAGAAAGAAAGAAAGAAAGAAAGAAAGAAAGAAAGAAAGAAAGAAAGAAAGAAAGAAGATGGATGGATGAATGGATAGATACATACATACACACATACATACATAGATTTAAAAGATAGGAAAGAAAGAGAACTGGAATCCGTTTAGGCATCAGCCTTGCTTTTGAATTTCCAAAGATTAAAGGTTTGATGTTTCTTTTTCCATCAACCTTCCAGGAATGACCAACCCTGAAGTCATTCAGAACCTGGAGCGAGGCTACCGAATGGTGCGACCTGACAACTGTCCGGAAGAGCTGTACCACCTCATGATGCTGTGCTGGAAGGAGCGCCCAGAGGACCGGCCCACGTTTGACTACCTTCGGAGCGTTCTGGATGACTTCTTCACAGCCACAGAGGGCCAGTACCAGCCCCAGCCATGATAGGCCTTTTGGTCCCCAAGATCCTCCCAACCCCTGTGCCCTGGCTAGGGCAGATGGAATTCTTGTGCCATATCTGTGTGGCCTGTGCACACGTGGACTCTGACTCTGTACATGAAACCTGTGCGTGTGCCACACATAATGCAGTTTCTGTCTTGTACACACATCTGTAGTTATGTGGGTTCTACACCTGTGTCTCATACCCGTGGCACATGTGAGTCTAAGCCTTGGACTCCTCCTAAGGTGTCTCTTCCTGGACTGTTTCATTTCCTGAAACCAGAGAGAGGAGAAGTGATCGATACATGTTCTGTCTACCACTGCCTTTCTGAGGGTCTCCAAGAAGGCCCTCCTTGTGGGCTGCCATCAGTCTCATATCTCTGTGTGTTCTGTCCTGGTGCCTAGCACACACCAGGAGCTCAATAAAAGTCTGTTGAATTAAGGTTGTACATCTTTCTACTGCATACTTTATTTCATTATGGCAGATAGTGGGGGGGTCAGATGATGGAGACTGGGGTTGCTGGTGGATCGCCCACACTATCACTACAGGATACTCTGCCTGCAATCTAAGTGTGTCTCTCCACTGAACATGGAATGAGCCATTACCCTGTAAGACATATGGTGTGGAGCCCTGCTGGTTGAGAGTCAATTCGCCTGAGTCACAAGTGCTGGGGTCTGGGGAGTCATCACTCAAACTACGTACACCATCTCAGTTAAACAAGACTAGTTTATTGAATGCACACCATCATACTGGACGTCCAGGTCCACAAGAAGGAAAAAACATAATTGTTGCATTAGCCTGCTCTCAGAGTAGGCGTTTGTTTGTTTTTCGAGACAGGGTTTCTCTGTGTAGCCCTGGCTGTCCTGGGACTCACTATGTAGACCAGGCTGGCCTCAAACTCAGAAATCCACCTGCCTCTGCCTCCCAAGTGCTGGGATTAAAGGCGTGTTCCACCACCGCCCGGCTAGAGTAGGCTTTTTATAGGAATAACCAGGCTTGAAAGAGTAAAGGGCATGGGGAGCTTGGCTTACGAGGTAAATATTATCAGCTGATCTTTAAGCTGATTGGTTCTGAGTAAGGTAAGGGGCGGGGCGGGGGTGGATGGGTGGGGAACCGGAGAACTTCAGAACATTGAGGTAACCGAGAATATAACTTCTTAGTTTATTAGTAGCATTCCTCAGTGTCAGTCACAAAAATAAATAAATAAATAAATAAATCTGCCAGGCAGTGGTGGGGTACACCTTTAATTCCAGCACAGGAGGCAGGGCAGGTGGATCTCTAAGTTTGAGGCCAGCCTGGTCTATAGGGCAAGTTTTAGGACAGCCAGGATGCCAGTATTACATAGAGAAACCTTATCTCATACACTAAGGGAGGGAAAAAAAAACAAAACAACAACAGAAAAATGGTTTGAGGACCACACCAAGACAGCACTTGAGATAAGGTCAGCTCTCTTTGTAGACTAATTTTTATGTCTGTAAATGTGTTGCCTGTAAGTCTGTCTGTGAGTACCATATGCATGTCTAGTGCCCTCAAGAGCAGACATTGGAAACGGGGTTAAGGATGATGGTGTGCCACCATGGGGTGCTGGGAACTGTTTTCTGTGCGAGCAGCAAGTGCTCCTAATGGCTGAGCCATCACTCTAAACTACCATTTCATTTAAAGTGTGTGTGTGTGTGTGTGTGTGTGTATCATATATATGATCTAAAAGGTTAGATCAAAGCTGCTGCCCCTGTAGAACAGATGAGCCACAGCTTGTGTCCTATCTAGAACTTTCTCTAAGATGCTCCTAGCATGTAGCAGCCCAAGGTAGGATGGTACAACAGGATTTACTTCCTAGCTTATGGCTTTATATCCAATCTAGCACTTCTCCAGACCCAAGCTCAGAGATCCCCTCCCTTCTAAAGCCAGGCATCCCTTACTTTTAAGGTCTGTAAGTGCAAGGAATTTTCTCTGTTCTGTTGACCCCTGCCTGATCTCCTATCCTAACTTCCTGGAGCTAGGAAGGCACAGCATTCCTAAGGGACATTTCACCCGAAAAACAAACAAATCAAGAGGGAAACCCTAAGTTGGGGTGAGAGTCAGAATAAGTGAAAGTCTGAGATGTTTATGAAAGTGTGTGTATGTGTGTGTGTGTGCGTGCTCAGAAGTGCATGTCATGTTGGAGTCTTGGTGTATGACTGCATATCCGCAGAGTCAGAGGACAACTTTAGTCAGTCCTGTCTTTCTACCTTGTGGGTCTTGGGCAGCAAACTCATGTCCTCAAATTTAAGACAAGGACCTTTCACCAACGAAGCCCATTTCACTGGCCCAGGCCTGAGATCTTTACCCCTCTGATCCAACTTCATATCACAAATCCTAAATGGTAAGTGAGTTACCTCCCTTTTGTTTTGTTTTGTTTTGTTTTTTGTTTTTTTTCGAGACAGGGTTTCTCTGTGTAGCCCTGGCTATCCTGGAACTCACTCTGTAGACCAGGCTGTCCTCGAACTCAGAAATTCGTCTGCCTCTGTTTCCCAAGGGCTGGGATTAAAGGTGTGCACCACCACACCCAGCGAGTTGCCTCCCTTTTATAAGTGGCCATTTTTTTTCTTTTTTCTTTTTTNTTTTTTTTTTCTTTTTTCTTTTTTCTTTTCTTTTTACAGCTACTCACGTGAAGGGTCATATTTAAATATGACCAGGTGTGTTGTCTCAAGCCTGAAATAGGAGATCAACAGGAGTTTGAAGCCATGCTGGGCCACGTGGTGAATTCTAGGGCATCCTGGGATATCAAAACCAAAACTAAGTAAAGAGCTACATTTGTCTTCAGATATGCTTGTAAAGATGTATTTATCATGTGTACGTATATATGTCTGAGTGAACTTCTTTACATCTCTTCTATGCAGGTATAGTTCATAGCAACTGTTGGGAGTCGGACCGAAAGCCTCGACCACAGCAGTGATCTCTCTTAACTGCGAAGACATTCTGCCTGCCCCTTCGAATATATACCTGTTTGTTGGTTGGTTGGTTATTTGTTCTTTTGATACAGGGTCTCAGGCACTTTTGAGGCCCTCGATTTTACGGTAGATAAAATTCTCAAAAGAACAAATTGGCCGGCCAGCCTGTGAAGTAGCAGGGCAAAAACTACTGGGGAGTGGAGGTGGGAAGATGAGAGAGTTCAAGGCTATCCTCAGTTTGTTACACAGTGAACTATGAGGCAATGTCTAAAAACCAACACACACACATACATATATACACACACACACACATATATACATACTCGCTCACACATACATACACATACATACAGGCATACTCACACACATATACTCACAATACACACACACACACACACACACATGCCCACATATGCTTAACCCCCCCCACACTCACACATGCATACTCACATAGACACCTACACACACACGTGTGTGCACACTCACTCACACAATATTCTTTGATACCTTGAAGTGCTTGCATCTTAATAAAGGAACATATAGAAAGATATATTGTAATATATACTGAGGGAAAAAATGAAAGATGGTCATGTTTGGAGGAAGAGTTACCAATTTTTAATGTTTTTTTTATTACACTTTATGTTTTTATTAGTGTGTCTACCATGACTTTTCGGAGTTGCTTTTATCCTTCTACCTCGTGGCCCCTGGGGATCAAATGTAGGTCATCTGACTTGGAGATAGGTGAGCCTTTACGCACTAATCCATCATGCTGGCCCAAGAGTTACAGTTACAGGCATGTCACAAAAGTGGTGGAGGGTTGTTTTTTTTTTTTTTTTTAATATTTATTTATTTATTTATTTATGTAATGTATACGAGTACACTGTAGCTGTCTTCAGACACACCAGAAGAGGGCACCGGATCCCATTATGGTTGTGAACCATCATGTGGTTGCTGGGAATTGAACTCAGGACCTCTGGAAGAACAGTCAGTGCTCCTAACAGCTGAACCATCTCTCCAGCCCCAGTGGTAGAGATTTTTGTGCTAAGGATGGAGAACCTTAGATAAAGCCTTATGTATGCTCAGCAGACACCCCACCATTTTTTGACATTAGGGACACCTTGAGCCCAAGAAGTTTTTTTGTTTGTTTGTTTGTTTTTGTTTTTAATAAAATCAATAAAATCCAAAAACCAGCTTTTGTTTTGTGGTCTGGCTCGCCAGACCTCCTGACTTCCCTATATTTGGGTTCTGAGTGCCAGGATTACAGACATGCCCTATATTTTCACCTTTATTATAAAGATAAGTGAATTCACTTAGCCAATTTCTAAAACTAGGAATTTTTTATATGTAAAACTCTAGATCTGGGCTACTGTCTCTTCGACAATGAGAGGTTTAGTTTCCTGGGTTTGCCTGTCCTAGTGGATCAAGTACTGACCATCCAGTTTAGATGGGACATGAGTTTTCTGTCCCTGCCAGGGTCCCTTCCACCCACTACTATTCTATGTTGAGTAATAATACCTATTTATCACCAAACTTGGTGTTGCTGTTCTCAGAATAAAGAGCAAAGTGAAGACCGGGCCTGGTGGTGCACGCCTTTAATCCCAGCATTTGGGAGGCAAAGGCAGGCGGATTTCTAAATTCAAGGCCAGCCTGGACTACAAAGTGAGTTCCAGGACAGCCAGGGCTACACAGAGAAACCCTGTCTCGAAAAAAAACAACAAAAAAAACAAAAACAAAAACAAACAAACAAAAAAAAAACAAAGAGCAAAGTGAAGAGAGGAAATTTTAAAAAATAAAAATAAAAAAAAAGTCTGAATTTAAAAAGGTTAAACTCAGAGATGGCAGTATGTTTGATTAAAAAAAAAGTGAGAGGTCATATATCCCTGTAAGCTTTAAAATGAGCAAACAAACAATATCTGAGTCATAAGAGTATAAACTCATTCATTCACACCACCTGCCTGGCCTCTGTGGGCATCTGAGGTTGTAACCCTTGTTCTACATCTTACAAATGCTTCAGTACCCAGGATTCCATTCCATGGGTACTGTGGACAGCCATGGAGTGGGGAAACTTGGAGTCATCTTCTCTCTACACTGCAAAGATGGGAAAGGAGGCCTAGAAATGATGAGGAGATCCACCTAAAGCCAGAAGGGAAGCAGGGGTGCAGAAATGGAAGTCTGTTTCCTGGCCCTCTGCTATCACACCTCCTCCCTATCACTAAAGGTGCAATTCCCAAGGGAGTGACACTGAGCATACAAGGGCAGGGTGTTGTGGTGCAAGCCTCAATCCCAGCGTTTCGGGACAGGGCTTCACTGTGTAGCTCTGGCTGTCTTGGAACTCACTATATAGACCAGGGTGGCTTCCATTCACAGAGATCTACAGCCCAGTGCTGGTATTTAATTCGTGTGCTACTATGTCCAACTGCTGTAGCAAAAAAAAAAAAAAAAAGCCCAGCACAATAATGGCTACTTGAAGATTGACGGGTTCAGGTTCTGTAGGAGCATGGGAGATGATGGTTTTCTGCCATCTAGACACTCCCAGACATTGTGTAAGGACAATTTTGGGTGTCACAGTTGGGCGTGTGTGGGGTGTTGCTACTGGCATCTAAGAGGGCCAAGTATGCCAATTAACATTTAAAAGGCCTGAAGTCGCCAGGCATGGTGGTACAAGCCTTGCCTTTAATCCCAGCACTGGGAGGCAGAGGCAGGCATGACTTCTGAGTTCGAGGCCAGTCTGGTCTACAGAGTGATTTCCAGGACAGCCAGGGCAATACAGAGAAACCCTGTCTTGAAAAACCAAAAAAATAGCAAGGTTAAGAAATTTTGCTGGCATGGCTTGGGGATGTGGTGTGGTGAAGGTCTTTCTTTTTTTTTTTTTTCTTTTGGTTTTTTGAGACAGGGTTTCTCTGTGTAGCCCTGGCTGTCCTGGAACTCACTCTGTAGACCAGGCTGGCCTCAAATTTAGAAATCTGCCTGCCTCTGCCTCTGCCTCCGGAGTGCTGGGGTTAAAGGTGTGTGCCACCACGCCCGGCTGAAGGTCTTAATCCCGACACTCTGGAGGCAGAGGCAGGCAGATTTCTGAGCTGGAGACCAACCTGGTCTACAGAGTGAGTTCCAGAACAGTCAGGGCTACAGAAAGAAACCCTGTCTCTAAAAGCAAAAACAAGGGCTGGAAAGATTGCTTAGTGGTTAAGAGCACTGAGTGCTCTTCCGAAGGTCCTGATTCCAAATCCCAGCAACCACATGGTGGCTCACAGCCATCCGTAATGAGATCTGATGCCCTCTTCTCGTCTGGTGTGTGTCTGAAGACAGCTACAGTGTACTTACATATAATAAATAAATCTTTAAAATAAAATAAAAGCAAAAAGAAACGAAGAAACAACTCCCGCCCCCAAAACAACAACTTAGGCTTTCAGTTTAGAAAAACTAAGTTCTGGGTAGGTGAGATGGTTGCAGCCACCATACCTGACCCCGAGTTCAATCCCCTGGATGGATTGCCATCTCAGGCCTGTCCTGCCTCCACCCAGAGCCGTTATAAAGGAGAACTCCCTCCAGTAAATTAAAAACTAAACACCAAGTTCTGTTACTTTGTCACAGTGCTCGGATATATTGGATTGTCTTTTTTTACAAAAATATGTACAATTGGAAACGGAATTTAATTTGTAACATAGAATAAGCTCTTCAGCTTTACCTGTAAAATAGTTTTGTTATTTATTTATTTATTTATTTTGAGACATGCTTTCACTATGGAGAGCGAGTTGGCCTCAGTTTACAGAGATCTTCCTGACTCTGCCTCCTGAGCGCTGGGATCAAGGACATAGCAACCACGCCCAACTGAAAAGGAGCTTTGACATTAAAAAAGAAAAGTCCGTCAGAACTTATGAGCACATAAAGGTCTTGCCCCACTACAGTAGGCCTCCGGATATTTTCTTTCTGTTCCTTGTCATTCATTTCTCTCTCCGGAGTTCTAATCCAGACCAAACCTAGTCTTTTAGCTGCATGACCTTGCGCAAGCATCTTTCCCCGGGAAGCCTCGGCATATTCTCGGTAAAACGAGAAAGTTGGCCTCTGATCTTCGCACAGGCTCCCAAGTGTGCAGCGGGCTGCAGAGTTGACGGAGCCGACTCCCTCTCCCGGGACTCGATGGTACGGCCCCCGGACTCCCCCACCCCTCCGCGCCGGACTTTGGTACAGGCCCAGGGGGCCCGCGGTGGCTTCTCTAAGCTGCCCTTGCCCCCCGCCGAGTTCCGGGCCCGACCCTGTGCACGCCGATTGGTTAGAGTGGGGCCCGGGCCGTGAGGCTATAGGTGATCCGGGGGGGTGGGCGGGGCTACGAGGCCGGCCCCTCCCCCGGGTCGGACGCCGTAAGGAGCCGCGGGCGGGCGGGCGGACAGACTGACGGGAGGGCCGGGCGGCGAGCAAGATGGCGCAGACTCAGGGCACCAAGAGGAAAGTCTGTTACTACTACGACGGTGAGCGGCGGCTGGGCGGCGCGGGCCGGGCGTTGGGGAAAGGCTGGAGGAGGAGGCTGAAGCCCCCGGGAGGCTGCGGGACAGTCGAGGCTGAAGGAGGAGGAGGTGGGAGAGAGGAAGTCGAGGCTGAGGCCGAGATGAGGTGGGGGTCGTGGAAGGGGTAGCCTGCGGTAATCCCGGTGGCGGAGATTCTCGGGGGATCCGACCTGAAGTTGGAGTGGGATGCCTGGAGGGAAGCCGAAGCCTGGCGGCGGGGATCGGAATATGATGGAGACGGTTTGCCATGATATCTTTCCCTGCTGAGAATACAAAGGTTTTTCACTGTCCCCATTCTCTCTCTCTCTCTCTCTCTCTCTCTTTTTTCTTTTGGTGAGTTCTGCAGGACTGGCCACCCATCTCCCCTCCCCCACCCCCCAAGTCTATGAGTAGGGCCTGCAGTTGCTAGTTGGGAAATGGGGCTCCCCGGGGATGCAAGGAGAGAGGTGAATGAAACTTGTTAAACCGACTTTTCATTGAACCAGCGCGGAGCATCTCACTCTGTCTTGGGTTGTGTCTCTGTTGGGGCTGGAGGGCTCATCGAAGGCACATTTCCTGTGTTGAGTTCCCGTCTGAAGGGGGAGCTACACAATGTCACAGGTACCTTTCGGTGTTAGCGCTGGGACAAGGGAATGCGGGGTGGAGGAGAACACTGCGGGAGCCTCAGCCCAACCTGAGAGGAGCAGGTGTGTGTCAGTGCTTAGGACCCAAGAACTGGAGTTACAAGCCAGGCCCTGGGAAGTTGAGCCAACAGCAGGGGGGAGGGGACAGCACCTTCATCTGAGATAGGGTCTCACAGTGTAACCCACGTTGGTCTTGGATTGAGCCCCTTCTTCCGGAGCTCCCTGAGCTCTGACTCCAGGCTTACACCACTTGGTCTAGCATTTGTGTTTTAGGAATAGCAGTTGAGTTGTTGAGGGGACATCTAGCCAGCCAGCCAGCAGGCGGTTGGTTGGTTGGCTATTTAGATCTGAAAATTAGAAGACAGATATTTTTGGGAATTGTCAGTATAAAATAATTCAGATAGTAATTTTAGCTGGATTGGAAAAGGTTGTGATGACTCCAGTTGTAGAGGGTGAAGATCTATGTTGAAACTAATTAATTAATTAATTTTTTTGGATATGGTCTCTGTAACCCCAGCTAGCCTGGACCTCTCTTTGTAGACCAGGCTTGCCTCCCACTGGAAGAGTTTTTACCCTACCCTGCTTCCGAGTGCTAGGATTAAGGGCGCGTGCCACAACCCTGGCCTGTTTTAATTCTGAAGAGTGGACTAAGAAGGTTCAGTGGTCCTGAATGCTCCTTCGCTGTGCTGTCTTTCAACTGTTAGCCACATTCCTGTTTCAGTCTTGCTCAGTGCTGTGGGTGACCGACCTTAGCTGCTAAGCCTGGCGCCTTCTTGTTTCTGTTCTGTTTTGTTTTCAAGGCAGGGTCTGTCTCTTAACAGCCCTGGCTGTCCTGGAAGTCGCTTTGTAGACTAGGCTGGCCTCTGAACTCAGAGAGATCCCCCTGCCTCTGCCTCCTGCGTGCTAGTATTAAAGGGGTGCACCACTGTGTCCAGCAGCCTCATTTTTTGTGTAGGTTGTTTTTGTTTGTTTGGTTTGGTTTTGGTTTTGGTTTTTTGAGATGGTTTCTCTGTGTAGCCCTGGCTGTCCTGGAACTCACTTTGTAGACCAGGCTGGCCTTGAACTTAGAAATCCGTCTGCCTCTGCCTCCCAAGTGCTGGGAATTTTTTTTTCTTGTTTTTTGTAGGTAATACATTTCTTGGAGAAAAGTTTCCATATCCCCACTTCCTAAAATGTTGGGTAGTATAATAGGCATAATTTTTTTTTTTTTTTTTTAGAATTCTTTATTTTATATATGTGAGCACACTGTAGCTGTCTTCAGACACACCAGAAGAGGGCATCAGATCCCATTACAGATGGTTGTGAGCCACCATGTGGGTGCTGGGAAATGAACTCAGGATCTCTGGAAGAGCAGTCAATGCTCCCAACTGCTGAACCATCTCTCCAGCCCCATATTTTTTTTTTTTTTTTTTTTTTGGAGATTATAATAGAATTACATAACTTCCCCTCCTTTTCTCTCTTTTTTCCTCAAGACAGGGTTTCTCTGTATAGCCCTGGCTGTCCTGAAACTGGTGCTGTAGACCACTAGATTATTCTTGAACTCAGAGACCCTTCTTTCTCTGCCGCCCAGGTGCTGGGATTAAAGGCTGCCCTACTACCTCCTTGCTGAGGGATTAAAGGCTGCCCTACTACCTCCTTGCTGAGGGATTAAAGGCTGCCCTACTACCTCCTTGCTGAGGTTTTTCCCTTGCTTTGTTAACTGGAGAAAGGAGGGCCCTGAGAGATGGCTCAGCAATTGGTAGTGCATACAGCCCTTGCAGAGGACAAAGTTCAGTTCCTAGCATCCACCTTGGGTGGCTCACAGATGCCTGTGACTCCAGCTACAGGGACCCAGCGCCCTCTCCTGGCTTCCACCGCTCCCTGCACTCACGGGCCCATCCATACCACAGCCGCACAGCAGTTTCGAGCACTTCCTACTGAGATGCTGCGCTCAGTTCCCAGGGCCCAGCTGTCGGCTCACAACCACTTGTAACTCCAGTTGGAAGGACTCCGATGACCTCTTCAGGCTTTAAGTGCTAGATAGGAATGTGGTGCTTGGACATACACGCAGGCAAAACTTCACACACACAAAAGAGTGGGGAAATCTTTTTGTTTTTCCCAATATAGAATTTCTCTGGCTGCCCTAGAACTGGTCTATAGATGAGATGACCTTGAACTGAAGATCTGCCTACCTTGTCTCCCTGCTGGGACTAAAGGCCTGTACTAGTGGGGGCATGCTGGGAGGGATTGGGGCGGAAGCTAGATAGGGGTAGGTTCAGAATTAGTGGAACGAAGAGGATGCTTTAGCTTACAATTTATCTATCTATCTATTCATCCATTTATTTGTTTGTTTATTTATTGGTTTTTTTTGAGACAGGGTTTCTCTGTATAGCCCTGGCTGTCCTGGAACTCACTCTGTAGACCTGACTGGTCTCAAACTCAGAAATCCGCCTTCCTCTGCCTCCGGAGTGCTGGGGTTAAAGGCATGAGCCACCACTGCCCAGCTAGTTTGCAATTTTATTTTTGAGACAGGGTCTCTGTGTTTCCTGCCTGGCCTGGAACTAACAGAGACCCACCCGCCTCTGCCTCCAGAGTGCTTGCACTAAAGGTGTATACTGCCACACCCATCTAAGAGAGGAAGTCTTGTTTTGTGGCCTTGAAAGAGTCTTTATAAAAAGAGGTGGGTGGTGGCACACCATAATCCCATCAGTGTGTAGGATGGGTTGGGTATCTGAATTTGAAGCAAGTTTGGTTTATAGATTGAGTTCCAGGACAGCCAGGACTACACAGAGAAACCCTGCCTTGGAAAACCAAAAAAAAGTCTTAAAATAATGAAAAGAGAGGTTGTAGTGATGGAGACTATGGAGGGCACAGGTGAGAGAGTAGCTAGCTGTCAGTTGGGTTTGAGGGCAGAAGTAGGGAGAAAGTGCTAGAAAGTCTCATGAAGTAAGTGTTCTTGAGCCATCAGGGATGCTCTTTCCTGTCAGCTTGAGGGGCAGAGGCAGGAAGATCTTGGCGTTTCTGGCTGGCCTACACAGTACAGAGAATACAAGACTATTCCTATCATGGAATGTGATGTAGGACTTTGGAGAGTAGGAACTTTAGCAGTTGTGAAGGAGAGAGCCAAGGGAAAGTAGAAAGACTTCAGTTGTAGAAAAGTTCACTTTCCCGGTTGGGACTCGCTTGGTTCTTACTGTGAGGTTTGCTGTAGTAGGCAAGCCACTTTACCTTTCGTAAGTCACTTTTCCCTTTCTTCCCCTCCCTCCCTTCCCTCCCCTTCTCTTCCTCCCTCCTTTCCTTCCGTTTCTTTCTTTCCTCTGTGACAGGATTTCTTTGTGTAGTCCTGGAATTTGTTCTGTAGACCAGGCTGGTCTTGAACCCACAGAGATCCTCCTGACTCTGCCTCTCAAGTACTGGGATCAGGTTGTGTGCCACCAACTGTTGTTGCCTGGCTTTCTAGAAAACTGAAAGAACAGTTTCTATCGAGGGCAGTAGTTTAGAGTGCATGGTTCTCCTATTTGGTCCCCAGTATTTTTTTTTTTAAAAAAAGTTGAATTGTCTAAATGGAAGGGATTTTGTTTGTAGTTCTGGCTGGCCTGGGTTCATCAAGCTGACCTCCAAGTTACAGAGACCTGCCCAACTCTGCTTCCCAAGTGTTTGCTGCCACTGTGCCCAGCAAAAAGAGTGAAATTTTTATTTTATTTATTTATTTATTTATTTATTTATTTATTTATTTATTTATTTATTGTTATGATAGTCCAATTAGAATCCATTAAGCTGCAGACCGTGACTGGAGCCAGTAGTTCCATACTTGGGAGACTGAGTCAGAAAGATGGCTGGAGCCGGGTGTGGTGGCGCACGCCTTTAATCCCAGCACTTGGGAGGCAGAGGCAGGCGGATTTCTGAGTTCAAGGCCAGCCTGGTCTACAGAGTGAGTTCCAGGACAGCCAGGGCTGTACAGAGAAACCCTGTCTCGAAAAACCAAAAAAAAAAAAAAGAAAGATGGCTGGATTCTCAAGCCCAGCCTGATCCACGGTGACACTCTCTTAGAACGGTAGACTCAGGTCTTCAGTCATCTATGTGTAGAGACAGTCTCTCTACGGTTCAGACTGGCCTTGAACTCCCCTCTTCTCTGTGTGCTGTGATTTATCTGCAAGCCACCATTTCTGGGTTCACAGAGCTCTCTAGATTAAATGCAGACTTGAAGTAGGTGCCCAGGGACTTAAGGTGCTTTTCTCTGTCCTCGATTTGGAGTCTTTCTGACTTCCTATCAGTTAATAGCTGTGACCTTAGACAGGGCACTTAATTTCCCTGAGTTAAATGTAATCCATTGGATGCTTATTGAGCTCATGATGTAAATAGTATATCGTCTTTGCCTTCAAGTCTTTCGAGTGTAAGTAAATGTGTAAATACAAGATGACTGAGGTGCTGCGTTTCGAGAGTTCTGTTAGTTGAATCGCTTGGGTCTATGAAGTATTTGGAGCCTGAGCTGGCCCTGGTAGCCCATAATCCCAGCAGTCAGGGAGCTGAGACAGGAGAATGAGTTTGAACCAGCCTGGACTGCATGGTGAGGCCCTGTCTCAGAATATTTTAAAGCGCAGGTAAAAGCACTTGCCATAACCTGGTGAGCTGTATGAGGGTTGAAAGGACTGACTCCTGAAGGCTGTCCCTGACCTCCACAAGTGCTCTACAGCACTGCATAGCTCAGTCACACACAAATGACAGGGCATTTAGCCCAGGTTTGAGGAACTATTCAAACTGAGGATATGTTGGATCAAGGTGAATACCATGTGTGTGATACTGTTAATCTGGTATATCTATATTGCAGACTGGCAGACATTTTCTGTGAAGCGAAGGGAAGGGCCAGGCAGTAAATATTTTGTTTAGGGCCTGGTTTTTGTTTTTTGAGGTGGTGGTGGTGGAGGGGGTAGCTGTTTCGAGACAGGGTTTCTCTGTGTAGCCCTGGCTGTCCTGGAACTCACTCTGTAGACCAGGCTGGCCTCAAACTCAGAAATCTGCTTGCCCATGCCTCCCAAGTGCTGGGATTAAAGATGTGTGCCACCACTGCCTGGCTTGGTTTTTAATTTTTGATATGGGGTCTCACTCTGTAGCTGTCTCACCTGGAACTTTCTATGTAGACAAGGCTGGCCTTAAACTGACGAGACACTCTGACCGTGTGTCCCAGGCTAGCTCTCTAGCCTCCAACCTCATCCTCCCAGGTGCAAGGATTACAGGTGTAGATTACCATACCTGGCTTATTTTAGGTGTAGTTTTGCCATATAGTAGATTGGTCTCTGCAGCAATTACAGGACTACTTAGGTGCTGTATGAACTAATGGCTAGGCTGTTCCCAGCAGAAGTTTACTTTGAAAATACACAACCAGAGTGATGGTGATGGACAGCCACAGATGAAGCAGTAAAGGCAGGGTCTAAGTCAGGGTTTCTGTTACTGCTCCAGAACATGACCAGAAAGTAAGTCGGGAGGGAAGGGTTTGTGGGGCTTGTACTTTCGTGTTGCAGTCCATCACTGAAGGACGTCAGGACAGGAACTCAAACAGCAAAGACCTGGAGGCAAGAGCGGATGCAGAGGCCATGGAGGGGTGCTGCTTGCTGGCTTGTTCCTCATGGTTTGCTCAGTCGGCTTTCTTACAGAACTCAGGACTACCACCTCAGAGGTGATCCCACCCACAGTGGCCTGGGCCCTCCATCATTAATTACTAATTAAGAAAATATTCGACTCGGGAGGCAGAGGCAGGCGGAGTTCTGAGTTCGAGGCCAGCCTGGTCTATAAAGTGAGTTCCAGGACTGCCAAGGCTACACAGAAAAACCCTGTCTCGAACAATATTTGAGCCAGGCGTGGTGGCACATGCCTTTAATCCCAGCACTTGGGAGGCAGAGGCAGGCGGATCTCCGGGTTTGAAGACAGTGTGGTCTATAGAGCGAATTCCTGGACAGCCAGGAGTGCACAGACAAACCCTGTCTCAGAAAACCAAAATAAATAATAAAGCAAACTGTCTTCTCTCTTTCAGGGGATGTTGGAAACTACTATTATGGACAAGGGCACCCGATGAAGCCTCACCGAATCCGTATGACTCACAATCTGCTGCTCAACTATGGTCTCTATCGAAAGATGGAAATCTATGTGAGTTCCCTGCATGCTGCCCCTGCCTGCCTCGTCAGCTCGGGCTCCCTGCCTGCACTCTTTAGTTTCCTTTCTCAGCTGCTCATTCATTCAGTGGCTATTATTTGGCAAGTAGATGAAGAATCTATTTTTTAAGCACTTTCTCGTCAGTACATGTAAGCTAACCAAGTTTACCATGGTATGTCTGTAGCAGTTAAAGAATGCTAATGATAGAGAGGCGAGGAGTGAGGGAAGGAGCAGTGGAGGCTGAGGACTGACTAGAAAGCCAAGGACGAGGACGTGAGGCTGTGGCTCTAGCGCTTTGGTGGTAGAGATAGGATCAGGGTTTCAAGGCTACCCTTAGCAGTAGAGTCTATTCACAGCTGGCCCAGGTACAGGAGACCCTGTCTCCAAAGAATGAAAACGCCTAGAACTTAGTCCAGCATTCACAAAGGGACTGGTGTCCAGGTCAAGGGTTGGGCATAGGCACAAACAGATGTAAGGATGACATGGTGTTTGGAGAAAGTAAAAATCTTCAGGAAGCGCACAGTAAGCCTAACGTGGAAGCCCAGCATGGGTACTGAGGCCTTGAATGGCTGGGAATTCAAGGCAGGCCTGGGCTACAGTCTTAAATGAGTTCAAGCTCAACTTGGGCTAGAATAAAACCTTGTCCCATCAAAAAACTAGCAGATAAACATGCTGGGTAGTGGTGCTTGTGTCCCAGCCCTTAAGAGGCAGAGGCGGTCAGATCCCTGAGTTGAGACCAGCACACAGTACAGACAGACTCTGGACTGTTTCTGACTTGGGCTCCTGTATCTCACTGTCTTCATCTAAGCACATAGCTGAAGATGACCTCTGCGCTTCTCATCCTCTCGGCTCCCCTTCTGAAGAGCTGAGTTCCAAGGTACCACACACGCATGCGCACGTTTGTATGCAGTGCTGAGGGCTTGAACCCAGGTCTCTGTCTTCCAGTGCTACACTTCCAGCCTCAGGGTAAACGCATGTCTTGTTCCCATATACAGCTCTAACAAATTTTGTCTGAGCTTCCAATTTTAAAAGAAAAATTGGAACTTTGGATTATATATATAATACCTCCTAAGTTTAAAATGTTGGCTCAAGATTTTGTCTTTGTTTTAATTTTTGGCTATAATTCCCAATGTGTTTTTATTTTTTAGCATATGTGTAAAGAATACCAATATATGTGTTGACTAAATTTGTCTTGATTCTCAGTTTGCCTCTTTTGCAGGCAGTGCGGTACAAATTGAGAGCTTTTTTTTTTTTCGTTTGGTTGGTTGAGGCAGGGATTTGTTGAATTTGTAGTTCCAGCTGGCCCCAAACTTTAGCAGTCTGGTTGCCCCGGCCTCCCAAATTCATTGTCACAGGTTGGCTTCTAGCTCAGTTTGTGGGGAAGGATGACTTTGAGCTTCAGACTTCCTGCCTCCTTCCCAAGGCCCATACTGTCATGCCCATACTACCATGTCTAGGTCTTTTTTTTTTTTTTTTAAAGATTTATTTATTTATTATATGTAAGTACACTGTAGCTGTCTTCAGACACTCCAGAAGAGGGCGTCAGATCTTGTTACAGATGGTTGTGAGCCACCATGTGGTTGCTGGGATTTGAACTCTGGACCTTTGGAAGAGCAGTTGGGTGCTCTTACCCACTGAGTCATCTCACCAGCCCCTTGTTATGTGTTCCTGACTGCCCTTGGGCTCCCTCTGTTGCCCCAGCCTCTTGAGCCCTATGATTTCAGATAGGAGTTACTCTGCTTGGCCTCTGGGTGTTTTATTTTTCCTCAAATTAAGAATTAAATGAGGGGCTGGTGAGATGGCTCAGTTATTAAGAGCGCAGCCTGCTCTTCCAGAGGTCCTGAGTTCAGTTCCCAGCAACTATGTAGTGGGTCACAACAATCTATAAGGGGATCTGATCCCCTCTTCTGACATGCGGATGTATATGCAGTCGAATACTCATACAATAAATAAAATTTATATATAAAAGGTTTTATATGAGTGTGTGTGTGTGTGTGTGTGTGTGTGTGTGTGTGTGTGTGTGTATGGTTAAATGAGGTCTAAAACAGTACCTAGAGCTGGACAACTGTTTCCAGTTAAGTGTACCTCCAGTGTGACCTTTTCTGCTGTAATTGCAAAGCTTTACTGTGAGTGAAGGCAGCAGTGCTGTGAGCTTTAACTGCTGTGCACGTGAAGGACACAGAATAAACACTCAGTAAGAGTTGGTGTTTAGGGCTGGTGAGATGGCTCAGTGGGTAAGAGCACCAACTGCTCTTCCGAAGGTCCTGAGTTCAAATCCCAGCAACCACATGGTGGCTCACAACCATCCCTAACGAGGTCTGACGCCCTCTTCTGGAGTGTCTGAAGACAACTACAGTGTACTTAGGTATAATAAATAAATCTTAAAAAAAAAAAAAAGTTGGTGTTTAAACTGTAGACAAGATGGGCAGGTATCTTTCGAGTGTTTAAACTGTAGACAAGATGGGCAGGTATCTTTCGAGGTGGTCCTTTTATAAGGGATAGGGAGAAGAGTTTGTTTTCCCTCCAGACAGGGCTTCTCTGTATCCCCAGCTGGCCAGAAATTCCTCCACAGACCTCGACCTCAACTCTGTAATCCACCTGTCTCGGCTCCTGAGGGCCTTTTTGTTTTTTAGTTAAAGCCAGTCTTCCAGTACGCAGAGGACTGCCTGGCCTGGCCTCAGTGGGAGAATGTGCACCTAATCCTCAGGAGACTTGAGGCCTCAGGGAAGGGGGGTGCCTCTCAGAGGCAGGGGGCAGGAGGGATGGAATGAGGAACTGTGGGAGGGAGGACAGGCCTGGGACTACAGCTGGAATGTAAATAAATAAAAAGGGGGAAAAAAAGGCAGTTTTATAGTCCAGGCGGGACTTGAACTGTGATCTCTAGTCTTTCTCTGCCTCCTGAGGGCAGTAGTCGGGAGCAGTGTACACCATCACACCCTGTGGAGAAGAGGGAAGGAGAATCAGCTTCGCAGCCGTCAAGCTGAGGTCAGCTTGAATTCCATAAGGACACAGCTGGTCAGAGCCCAGAGAGGACTTGTATTTGATTCCCAGCATCCACATGGCAGGTGCTGTCGCAACTGTCTGGGATTCCAGGTCGAGGGAATCCAATGTCCCTCTGGCTCCATAGGCTCTTTTCATACATGGTGCACATAAGTGCAAGCAAAAGGCTCATACTCGTACAACACAGTAAATAATATTGTGTGGAAATATGTTGGGATCATCAGGAAACTTCTAACATGTCAACAAGGTTTTAGTGGGAAAGACTTGATCAGAATTCTTGGTGCAATGGTTTATAAAAGTTTCCCCAGACTAGGCATGGCAGCACATACCCTTAATCCCTAAGGGAGATAAAGGAGAACCAGCAGGATCCCTGATTTCAAGGGCAGCCTGATCTACCGAGCAAGTTTCTGGGTAGCCAAGGCTACGGAGAAAGCCTTAAACCACCACTGCTCTTCTCAAATCAAACTCCTAGCCTGGTGTTTTGGCTTACATCTTTTATCTCAGTACTCGGGAGCAGAGTCCAAGTGACTCATGTAGAAGAGTGAAGTGACGTTGGTCAAGCTAACTTGCTCTCTCTCCCTGTCCCCTCTAGCGTCCTCACAAAGCCAATGCTGAGGAGATGACCAAGTACCACAGCGATGACTACATTAAATTCTTGCGTTCTATTCGCCCAGATAATATGTCTGAATACAGCAAGCAGATGCAGAGATGTAAGTATCTTCCGTTCCCATCCCGCTCTAAAGCTCCCCATTGGGTTTCTTTTTTTGTGGGGAATACCACCCTTTGGTCCCTGTTTAGTTCACAGCTGATGTGTCTGGCTTCCCAAAGGCGCCAGTGCATTTTCTCATCTCATCTGGTTTTCTGTGTCCTGATCGTAATTATGGAATTAGACTTGTCCAGGTAGGGCTCCTGTGCTGTTCCAGGCACGCTGGGACTGGAATGAGCAAAACCCTGGGCTCTGAAGTAGGCAGGAGACATTGGTCCTGCTCCTAACTGACTGCACAAGAAACTTCCCCTGGGAATTTTGTTCTGTAAAATGGGATGAACTGTGTAGTTTCTGATTTCTGTCCAGTTATAATTGCTGGAACTTTGCATTTAGTATTTAGAGGACACAAAGGACGGACCAGATGGTGTAATCTTTGAGATGAGGTGATCCCACCCCAGCCTGCTGGGCTCTGACACGGCGGGTACATCCCATCTCAGAAACCATACCTCATTTGTACAACTGTGATTGTTTTAGTTGTGGGAAGCATTGGTCAGATCTGGGACTTCATTGTCACACTGGAATTGTTTCTTTTGTGATTGAAGAGTCCACTCTGGATCACAAGGTCTTGCTGACTTCATGGAGTTCAGTCATTTGTTTCCTGCAGGTGGTTTTAGGGGTTTCCACAAAATGCCTGGGATGGGGATCTATCTTAGTTCTCAACAAAACAGCCTCTCATTAGAAAGGCAAGCCTGGTGTCTGTCACAGCAAGAAGATGAGCTTTCAGGGTTTTTTTTAAAGCACTTATTTCTCAATGGTCCTGAGATTTTGTGTCTTGGTTTGAATGCTCAACTGCCACCTAGTCTGCTAAGGTGTGTGTGTGTGTGTGTGTGTGTGTGTGTGTGTGTGTGTGTGTGTGTGTGTGTGTGTGTGTGTGTGTGTGTGTGTGTGTGTGTGTGTGTGGTGAGTGTTGGCTTTGCTGAGCTGGAGTCTCAAACTTGCTGGGTAAGTGCTGTGCACCTGAGCTGCTCACCTCTCCCTTTGTGTCTCTGTGTGTGTATCTGTCTGTCTGTGTGTGTGTATGTGGGGTGTATTTGGGGGTATGTATGACAATGGCCTGTGTATAAAGGTCAGAGGACAACTTTGGGACTAGGTTCTCTCCTATCTTGGATTCCAAGAGTTGAACTCAAGTCATAGACTTTACTGCAAGTGATTTTACCTGCTGAGCCATCTCCTACTCAGTTCTGTGTTGTGAATCAAGTCTTGGAGCTTCTCTGAGTCTCTCTATAAGGAAGATAGTAGTACCTGTCTTATATTTGAGGCTAATGCATTCATAATACCTACCTTCAGTAGCTTTTGATATTATGCGATATCTCTGCTATTCACAAATTTGTCAAGACAAACAAAATAAAAGGCCTTCCAGAGTGAGCAGGTTCTGTTCCAGTCAGTATTATAAAGTTGCGTGTTAAAATGTTAGCTCTGGTGGGGCTGGAGAGATAGCTTAGCTGTTAAGAGCACTGACTGTTCTTCCAAAGGTTCTGAGTTCAATTCCTAGCAACTACATGGTGGCTTACAACCATCTATAATGGGATCCAATACAACAATGAACTCACATACATAAAATGAGTAAATCTTTTTTTAAAAAAATGTCATAGTGTAATGGGAATCAAAGTAGCAAAGACTTTAGATGTCACTTAGTGAAGTGCTTTCTGAAATGTCTACCGTGGCAGTAAGCAAAACCTATGGGCTCTTTATTATTATTATTATTATTATTATTATTATTTTTGTTTTTTGAGACAGGGTTTCTCTGTGTAGCCCTGGCTGTCCTGGAACTCACTTTGTAGACCAGGCTAGCCTCAAATTTAGAAATCTGCCTGCCTCTGCCTCCCGAGTGCTGGGATTAAAGGCGTGCGCCACCACTGCCTGGCTGAGGTGTGACTTGTATCCCAAAGTTAGTGTTTAATCCTCTACAGGTTTCTAGAGTGCTGCTTGTTGTTGCTTGAGGCAGGGTCTAATGCTATTTAGACCTGCTTGGTACTTACTCTGTGAGCAGCTTAGAGACCTTCCTAGGGGATGACATTACAGCCGTGCCCTTCACGCGTGCTCTGTCTCCAAAGATGCTGCTTTCTAAACGAGAGTCTTATGGAGCCAAGGCTGGGCTTGGACTTACTGTGTAGTTAAGTTGAAATCTTCATTATTCTCCTTCCTTCCAGGGTTACAAGTGTGAGCTGTATGTTGGATTGGGTCCTGAAGGTCCCAAACTTTTTCTCATTCCCACAAGGGAGTATAAAGCAGCCTTTGGAAACTGGAGTACCAGGACCTGAAGGAAACAGTCAGAGGGGGAAATATTTGCTCCTGAATATATAGCCTGACCCCAGGGACCAAAGTTCTTATTGACATAGCCTCTTCCAGTGTTTACCTAGAAAATGAGGAAAAGCCACCCACTGCCTGCTTCCTAAGTAAGCAGCAGATTTGGGGAGCTCCAAGTTACAGTAGCACTAGATTAGTAACTTTCAAAAAATTAATTTTTATGTGTGTATGCAGTGTGGGGGTGTGTTACAGTGTATGGGTAGGGGTCAGAGGGGTTGACTGTTACAGTGTATGGGTAGGGTCAGAGGGGCTGACTGTTAAAAGAGTATGGGTAGGGTCAGAGGGGCTGACTGTTACAGTGTATGGGTAGGNATGGGTAGGGTCAGAGGGGCTGACTGTTACAGTGTATGGGTAGGGTCAGAGGGGCTGACTGTTACAGTGTATGGGTAGGGTCAGAGGGGCTGACTCCACCTTTCTGTGAGCTACAGAGATTGAACTCTGGTCACCAGGCTTCCAGAGCAAGCACTTTTACCTGTTGACTCAGAGTTGAGAATGGTGAAAGTTATTACAAGTACAGCAGCTGTGTCCTGATATGTTACCGGAATCCAAAGTGGCCCCTTGGTAGCCTCCTCTTCCCAAGGCTCTTCCTCTTTGTTCCACTTTGGGAGCCCTTACTGATAGAAGACCAGAGCAGGAGGAAGGAGACCCCCCCTCTTGCCCCTGGCCTCAGCCGTCAATTTCCTTAGGTTTTCCTGTCTGTGTGGTTTCATTTGCACTAATGTTTGAGTGTGTTTCCATCTCATGCCCTGCTTGGTACTTTTACCTCATGGGCCTGAAATAACTGGAGTTGTCACTTGTGTGTAGTTAGAGCACTGGCCTGTAGTAGTCAAGACAACTAGGTCCTATTCTGATTCCGATACTTCCTGGTCATACAGCCTTCAGCAAGTCACTCACTTTCTTTGCATGTCCTCGTTCCAGTGCACAGCAGTCCTGTCTTGTCCAGGTCTTGGAGCTGTGAGTACTAAATGAGAGTCTGTGTGCATAAAGCACTGTGGAAGGACCAGGATACGTTATCTCAGGACAGGCGGCAGCAAATCAGGAGGCTTGAATTGTGCCTCTGTGTTAGCAGTTAGTTCACTTCTCTGAGCCCATTTCCCTGTTTATAGGACTGGGCCAAACCCTTCCTCAGAAGATTAGTGGGGATAAATGGATCAGGTATTTAAAGCACTCAGCAGCATATGAACTCTTGCAGTACTCAGCAAGTAATTCTGTAGGTCTCTGCTCACTTCACCTTCCTGAGTTAGTTTCTTCTTTTAATAAGATCGGAAGGCAGTTCACCTCAGAAGACTGCGAGGATAAGTGCATCGGGTATTTCAAGTGGTTAGAAGTGACAGCATGCAGTAAACACTCATCACGTGAGGATCATATAGGTTTCCCTCACCAGCATTTGCCAAATTGCTAAACTCTTTCCTATAAGATTTTTAATGCTGTATGCAATAGTCCTAGCTACTCAGAAGGCCAAGGCTTAAGGAAAGGAAAGGTTAAGTCAGGAGTTCAAGACCAGCTTGAGGCTATGTCTTCAAAATTCCGGGGGAGGGTCTCTTAATTTTTTCACTGACTGAAATGAATTTCACTATTGCTTATTATCATGAATAGCATAAATATCCAAGAAGTTAACCTGGGCTAGAACCCAAGCTTTCTGAATCTAAATTGTTTTGTTTTTCTTCTCACTGGGTTGTAAAAATCTAAATAGAAAACTGAAGGAAATTGTGGAAGCTAACCTTTGGCTTTTATTTCTTTCAAGTCAACGTTGGTGAGGACTGTCCGGTATTTGATGGCTTGTTTGAGTTCTGCCAGTTGTCCACGGGTGGCTCTGTCGGTAAGGAGACTAAATCCGCTTCTTGGGCTGTGCTGGACAGTTGCTGGGAGATCTGTCTGCCTTTTAGAGGAGGCTCTGGTGGTGTTGACCTGTGACCACTGAGACTGGTCTTGTGGGGTTTGACCTTAGATCTTTAACACAGTACTGACAGCTGTTCTTTATTCTCCTCCCCTGCCCAGAGAACTTATATATAGGAATATCCTGTAGGCTTTAAGGAGTTGTTAAGACACTGTATATAAATGCAGTTTGTGAACTGCAAAGACCCTTAAAAATGAAAGATCAACATCTGTGTCTTATGAACAAGTCAGGTCATTAACTTCTGAAGTCATTCCTCCCAGGTCATTTCACTGTAACTCTGAGATACCTTAGAACTGCCCTAAACCCTACCAAATGCAGCCAGTCATGGCTTAAGGATGGAGAGACGTTCTGAGAAATGTGTTAGTAAATAGTTTGGACAAATGTAGATGGTATAGCCTCCTGCACATCTGTATTTTACATGTAGCCTGTTGTTTCTCAGCACCCGGATGAATAGAATGTGAGATTAAATCAAACACCAGAAAGAATGCAGGGGCCGAGGCACTTACTGCTGCTTAGGAACAGATTATGAGCAATTACTGTCTTACTCAGGAGTTTGGTTTCCAGCCCGCATATGGCAGCTAACAACTTAGAGTTAACTCTAGTTCCAAGGGATCCAGTGCCCTCTTCCTGCTTCTGTGGGCACTAGGTACTACTCATGGTGTACATGCAGACATGCATATATATCTGTGCCGACAAAATACTCAGACAACTGTAGACACAATATACAGGTATGCAGCAACATTTGTTTTAGTGGGGGGTTTTGTTCTGTTTTACAACAAGGTCACTACCTGGAACTCACTTAGTAAACCAGGCTCAAGATGTCTGTCTGCCTCTGCTTCCTTAGTGTTGGGATTAAGGATGTACCACCAATAGCATACAGCACTTCTTTTTGTTGTTCGTGATAACATACACAACAAAACCCTGCCTCAACAATACCAAAAAACCCCCTTAAAACACTGTAAAATAGAGCCGGGCGTGGTAGTGCACGCCTTTAATCCTAGCACTCGGGAGGCAGAGGCAGGTGGATTTCTGAGTTCAAGGCCAGCCTGGTCTACAGAGTGAGTTCCAGGACAGCCAGGGNGAGGCAGAGGCAGGTGGATTTCTGAGTTCAAGGCCAGCCTGGTCTACAGAGTGAGTTCCAGGACAGCCAGGGGTACACAGAGAAACCCTGTCTTGAAAAAACAAAAAAAAAAAAACCAAAAAAAAAAAAAAAAAAATCAGCAAAACACTGTAAAATAAATAAAATACCTCTCGTTGAGTTGGCAGGGGCAGAGGGAATGTTTAGTAACAGGCTGTGCTCTCTTTCCTTGCTCAGCAAGTGCTGTGAAGCTCAATAAGCAGCAGACGGACATCGCTGTGAACTGGGCTGGGGGCCTGCACCACGCAAAGAAGTCTGAAGCGTCTGGCTTCTGTTACGTCAATGATATCGTCTTGGCCATCCTGGAACTGCTAAAGTATGCCTGCCTGGCCTTGTGTCTTGGACGAGCACCTTAGGCCAGGTTCCCACGTCCCTCTCCCCCTGGGCTTGCTTCCCTAGTTTGCTTTTCTTATGGTGTGCTGGCTAGGATGTGTTCATGAGTGTCTCTGGCCATCCTCTCCTTGACGGACGGGGTCTTGGTTTGATCTGAGCCCACGGCAAGATCTGGGGCAGGCGCTGCTAAGATCCTGCCTCCAGAGTGCCCTTGTGTGACTGGAGTTGACCCTGGCTGTAGAGTAGGAAGATCGGACATGGTCGGCTTGGTCAGGCCTCTGGAGACACCCCGGCCACTCTTCCACCTTCCTTCAGCCAGTTTCCACGTCTCTGGTGCTTAGAGATACCTGAGGGAGGCAGCTAGCCCGGTAAGCTGGGACCTGGCGCCCTTGGCGCGTCCCATCCCCAAAGAGCCCCCAGGGCCCTTATCACCTTCTGATCCTAGGTATCACCAGAGGGTGCTGTATATTGACATTGATATTCACCATGGCGATGGCGTGGAAGAGGCCTTCTATACTACAGACCGGGTCATGACTGTGTCCTTTCATAAATACGGAGAGTACTTCCCAGGAACTGGGGACCTACGGGTGAGAACTCCCTTTAGGGGCCAACCAACTCGCCTTCAGCTCTAACTCTCCTATCCTGTGTCACTAAAATCTACTTCTTGCCTCTTCTGCCATTCAGAGTACCACATTATTGTTTTGGGGCACCTATACAATCTCATTTTATTCTAGAAGAGGACTATTGGCACATAAGGGGTCAAGAGAATTGAGGGTTTTCTGGCTCATTGTCACAGCCTCCTAATCACAGCTGGGTTGCGTCACACTTTTAAGTCCTTAAGCTTGCGTTTGGGGTGAGGGATTGAGGCTCACAGGAGTCACCTTCCCCTTTAGCACTGTGACTGAAGGCAGTGGACTCACCCCAAAACACTCCATGAAAGCCTGAATCTTACGTGGAATAGTTAACGGACTTGGTTCTCTCCTAGGGCTGCCCCATCTGTCTGTTAGCATGAATACAATGAGATCTGTTTGCCCTGTCAGTTGCCCTTAGGTGGGAAATGCTACTAATTAAGTTGTTCGATACCGAAAGAAACCGTTCGAGTAAGTCACTTTTGCTATTAGAAGTTAATGGAAGAGGCTCTCTTCTGTGACTTGCCCTCCACAGCTTTCTAGAAAGGACAGAGCAGAGGCAGAGGAGTATATAGTAAAACTCTGAGCAGAGTTGAGGGAGGTAGGTTCTACTTCTGTGACCACCTCCTGGCCTGCTCTTAACTAGGAGCAGAAATCTTGTGCTGTGGAGTAGCAATTTTCTCTGGGGAAAATTGAGAGTCTGGGAGTTGGGCTTCCTCTGCCCTTGCAGATCTCATGGGCTCAGCTTGTCTCACATAGCACCACTGTCTCTCTCCTTAGCCTAGCAGCCCCATCTTTGAATCCCCTTCTTTTTGTCTTTCAATTTAAATGTCCCCTTTGATAGGATATTGGGGCTGGCAAAGGCAAGTACTACGCTGTGAACTACCCACTGCGAGACGGCATTGATGACGAGTCCTATGAAGCCATCTTCAAGCCAGTAAGTGCCTTGGCTCACCCCTTGGGCTACGTTGGGATTGATGAAGGGGAAGATAGCGAGAAACACCTGTCATGGCCGCCAGGTTGTTCCTCCAAGTGGCCAACTGGAAAGGAAGTGTTTTCAACTTTGACTGCTGTGGTATCAGTTAACAACCATCTACATGATTTGTTGTTGCCATCTGTGAGTCTGGCCTTTTGCTCACAGTACAGTAACATGTGAGGTGCAATCTTTGTGGGAGGTAAACATTATGTACCCAACAGTCTGTAGTCACCAAAGCCCTCCCCAGCTCTTGAGACAGCTAGTTCACCAAAGCTTCAGGCAGCTCAACAGGTTGGAGAGGCATCAGGCAGCTAGTCCAGTCTGAAACTTTTTTTTTACAGCTTTTACTGCTTTGTCAGGGAGAAGTCCTAGTGAATCTGTTCAGTTTCAGGGACTTCCTGAAGCTATTTTGAGTTGTATACCTTCCTGCTGAGGAGCTTCCCTGCAGGATGGAATCAGAAGCACAGCACTGATGTGTTTTTTCTTTTGGTGTTGTTTGTGGCCATTTAAGCAGTTTATTTGGCAAAGTAGAGATTACATCAAAGTAAGATGGGGACAGGCTGGTCTGACAGTAATGGCAGCCCTCAGTGTTCTGTGTCCCACATCGCTGGAGTTGGCCACTCGGAGATGACTTGTTCTTTTCATTATGTTCTATTTTCTGAGCTTTTCATGTTTCTTAAGCCTTTTACTACTCTCTACACATTTTAAGAAATTGGTTTATTCTAGTCTTTATAGACTAGCTTGCCTGGGAAAGTCCCCAGCTATTTAGCCTGTCCAGAGACTGAAAAGGCAGTGGGGCGTGTTCTACAGGCAGAGCTGCGGTTGTAGTCTCAGCCAGCTGACTGGAGCCTGTAGTTTTACAGGGGTGCCTGGGTTAGGGAGAAGACAGATTGAAATGCAGAGCTCTCACCATTGCAGGCCTGGCCTGGAACTCACTATAGACCAAGCTGGCCTCAGACACACAGATCATCCTGCCTCTGCCTCCTGAGTGCTGTGACTAAATTGTGCCACCATGCCTGGATTGTTTGTTTAATTTTTTTAAATGAGGAGGTGCCTGTGTGAAGGAAGGAGGTTAAGACTGAGGATGACACTGGACAAAAGGAATATCTGCCACTTAGAATGAAGTGGCGGGCAGACTGTTAATCAAATATTTAATAAGTTTTTACAAATGCCTACATGTAAAGATGATAGAAGCTCCACTTACAGGTTCCCGAGGAACAGTATATGCTTAGGTTTGAGAATAAACTATACAGAAATAGATGAGATCTATAGGGACAGAGGAGTAGGGCAGATGCAGCTAGAGGTTGGGAAGTTTCTGAAAGGAAGCAGCTTGGGAGGTTGGCAGTTAAAAAAGGAAAAGAGGAGGGAGTTGACAGACCAATCAAAGCTCAGTTGTGCGAGCTGTGATAATCTTTACAGATGCTTTCAAGTCAGAAACCTCTTGTCTACCACACAGTATCAGGGATATAAAAGGAAAAAAAGTGCTGGACCTCTTTCTGCCTCTGCACCTCACATGCTTTTTTTTTTTTTTTTTTTTAGGTCATGTCCAAAGTAATGGAGATGTTCCAGCCTAGTGCAGTGGTCTTACAGTGTGGCTCAGATTCCCTGTCTGGGGATCGGTTAGGTTGCTTCAATCTGACCATCAAAGGTGAGTCCAGGTAGCACACGCATAGGTGGACAGGGTCTGCCTGGTTCCCCTGTAAACCAACATCCCTTTTCCTTCAAAGGACACGCCAAGTGTGTGGAGTTCGTGAAGAGTTTCAACTTGCCCATGCTGATGCTAGGAGGGGGTGGCTACACCATCCGGAATGTCGCTCGGTGCTGGACTTACGAAACAGCGGTGGCCCTGGACACAGAGATCCCTAATGGTATTAGCTCCAGGGCCAGGTTAGGCTGGGTGGGGGCTAGATGTCACATGCCTTCATTTACAACTGTTCCATTTGCCCCTAGCCTTTCATACTTTTCACCGAGGTTCCTGCCTGTTGTCTTGTGCCAGGCAAACGGTAGCCATCAGTTTTTCCCTGGCCTTGTCTTCTCCCACTTGTTTTTGGTCAGGGCATTGTCAGCTATTTAGATCTTTGATTTGCACTGCATAGGCTTGTGAATACAGGAGTGCTTAGTGTTCTGCACTGGGGGCTTGGGTCCTTCTCCGCCTAGTGACACATACACCACTGGTGTTGATACTGGAGAACGGTGTTATAAACATCAGTAGGTCCTAAGTGTAATCCCAACCTTTAAGAAGGAAGCTCAGGCCAGCTTGGCCGCAGAAAGACTATCTCAAAAAGACAAAGCAGAACAGACTAAGACTTTGTAGGCATCCTAGTTTGTTCTGTCTTCTCTTTTAGGTGGGTAAGCAGACCCAGAGAAAGAACGCTTTCCATGCGTTTCCGTGGGCCCCGTGGTGGCCATGTCTTTATCTTCACTGTTCTCTCCTGTCCCCTCAGAGCTGCCGTACAATGACTACTTTGAATACTTTGGACCAGATTTCAAGCTTCACATCAGCCCTTCCAATATGACTAACCAGAACACCAATGAATACCTGGAAAAGATCAAGTGAGTGTGTTGCCAAGTTGTCTCTCGATTTTAACAGGCCAGATTCTGGTTTGTCTCTAACTAGAGCCCATCCACCCTTTCTCCTGTTTAGGCAGCGTCTCTTTGAGAATTTGAGAATGCTGCCCCATGCCCCTGGGGTTCAGATGCAGGCCATACCTGAGGATGCCATCCCAGAAGAGAGTGGTGATGAGGATGAGGAAGACCCTGACAAACGCATCTCCAGTAAGATGAGCTCCGGGGCTGTCCCTGCTCTGTAGGGAGCTCTGCACTTCCCTTCCTTCTCCTCACATTTCCAAGCTGCCCAGCTGTTTGGAAACTTTTGATTTGAGACCCCTTGCCTCCACCTGTCTTGGTAGCTTTCCTTGGTGTCTTGGTGAGAGGTGCTGGGGATGGAACCTGGGGTCTTCTCATCCAGGCAGGTATTCTGCCAGTCAGAACCCATGGCAGGAGGGCACTGGGCATAGATCCTGAAATGGCCCCTTCCTCTCATACCAATGTTTCTCTATCTACTGCCTCCCAGTCTGCTCCTCAGACAAACGCATCGCCTGTGAGGAAGAGTTCTCAGACTCAGATGAGGAGGGAGAAGGTGGTCGCAAGAACTCTTCTAACTTCAAAAAAGCCAAAAGAGTTAAAACAGAGGATGAGAAAGAGAAAGATCCTGAAGAGAAGAAAGGTGGGTTTGGATTAGATCGGGAAGGAGCTGACCCAGACCCAGCCAGCTCCTTTGGAACTTAAACTGAAGGTTTGAGACTTTGGCTCCCAGAGGTGGCAAGACCCACACAACAGTGACAGTGACACTCTTGGTCTCTGCTGGCTGACTGACCCTGGCTCACATACCACCAGGCCCTTTTCCCATTTTCCCAGGGGGCTGCCTCTGCCTGTGTTCTTGCTGAAACAGGCTGAGAAACCGGTCTAACTTGTTTTCAGCCAGCCTCAGCAGAGGACCTGGGATGGGCTCTTCTCATTTTTCTATAACCAGTGAACTATATAGTACTGGAGAAGGGGTTTCAGGATAGAGGAGTCCGACTGCCTGACAGGCCTTCAAGCGTACCTGTTCTCTTATTTTCTAGAAGTCACAGAAGAGGAGAAAACCAAGGAGGAGAAGCCAGAAGCCAAAGGGTGAGGAAGGGGCTGTTGGCTCTTTGTAGCACTAGAGCATCATCCCCTTTTGTGTCTACCACTGTGAGAGGGAAGGACGAGCAGGGACAGCTGGTCCAGCTTACAAAGGCCTCTTTGAGGGTGTAGTCTGTATGTCCCTGCATAACTAGGAAGCTCAGTTCCCAGCAGTCACCTGGGCAGCCAGGGTCCTATGGAACTCATTATAGCCATGCTTGTGCTTCAGGGCCACTAACATGGGTTTTCTCATGCTCGTCTGTTCTCTCCGCAGGGTCAAAGAAGAGGTCAAGTTGGCCTGAGCAAGGTCTGCAGCTCCATCTTCTCCCCAAGTTCCTCACTTCCCTCAATTTCTCAGATTTTATATTTTCTATTCCTCTGTGTATTTATATAAAATATATTAACTATAATGTCCCCAGGGACCAGAGCACAGGGCAGTGGTGCTAAGAGGGCTCTTCCCAGAGCGACCTTGTCCATCCTGCCCCCCGTTTGCGTGGAAAGAAATCAACCAGAAGAGAAAATCCTGAACTGCCAAGTGCCTGCTTAGGAGCTCTGCTAAGATGCCCCTGTTAAACTTTTTAGAAGGGGTCACTGGGTCTCCTAGGACCCCTTTTCAGGCTTGGGTAATAGCAGCCATTTTTAGATTGGTTCTGTTTATACCTTCCCACCCATCTTGGGCAAACAAAACTTACATTGCCCTGTCTTCCCCCAATTCTGTAGGTGGAGGTTGTTAGCCTAGCTTCCTTTTTGAGATATTTTCATTTTGTGAAACTCTTTGTAATAAAACAGCTCATTTCTATACCCTCTGAGCTTGTTTCCTACCAGTGTCCCTGGTTGGTCTAAATTCTTCCCTCCCTGTCCCACCTGCAGAGACTTACCTGCCGTCTTTATCCTTGGGTCTGTGTAGTCCTCTTACCCCATGCCCCAGAAGACCACTCATGAAAGCATCACTAAAGGGACAACATTTATTCCTTTTCCAAATGTTACAGTAAATCCGGGTGGAAGGATGGTTTTAGCAGTTAGAAAAAAAAAGTACAAATCCGGGGTTTGGCCATTAAAAGTTATTTACAACAATGGGAGGGGGAGAAAAAAAGACAACAAGAAGTTGTTTCACATTACATACCTCCCTCCCTCCTGAAGCCTAACACTTGCTTATCAAGTCAGAGACGTGGCTGATTTCACAAGCTGGAGGTTTGAACTTGAATAAGACATTTATAAAAACCCAGACGGGGCAGTGTCCTCCCCAGCCAGGTGCCCAGGCATAGCACAAGAGACCAAGAACCAACAGGGGAAGGCTGGACACTCAGGGTTTGGGAGTATAAGCCCCCACTCGTGGCTCAGGGGGTTGAGAAGCGGGATAAACAAAACGAACTTGGAAAAGAATTGGAAACCCAGCAATTGCCTTCTGCAGGGATGGGGCTCGGGAAGGAGGTAGGGACAGGGCATTTCACATCACTAACCTAACTTGGGAAACCGTAAGGGACCATCTTCAACTGGCCTTGAGAGTAAGACCAAATGGCTGATGGGAGAATCCACAGGAGGGTGAAAGGGGAGCGTGGCTGGGAGGGGGCAACAAACCCCTTCCTTTCTGGGCACAGGAAGGCAGCCAGGGCACAAGGTCCAGGCAGTGACCTCACAAGGACAGCACAGTTTTTGCAGCTTAGAGNTCACCCACCTGCCCCCATCCCTACTCATTCTGCTCAGCACTGGCAGGTGTGGGACCACTCTCTGGGCCCGAGGGAGTGGATGGCTCTGCAGCCTGGGGCCCTGCCTCCTCTTCTGTGTCTCCTTCCTTGGAGGCAGCACCAGCCTCTGCCCCCTTGGCCTGGGGCTCTTGGCTCTCAGGGGTGGCAGCGGCCTTCCCTTCTTGGGCAGTGCCCTCATCGCTGCAGGCGCTCATCTCCCCCTGCTCCTGCTCTTCCTCTGTGGGTGAGGAGGCTGAGGAATCGCCCCCACCCTCCTTCCGATTTCTCTTGAAGGACAGGCCGCTCAATTTGAAAGGCTTCTTGAAAGAGAATTTCTTCTTCTTCTTGGGGGTCTCCTTGGGGGCGACCTCCCCCTTGGCCTCGGCTTCCTGGCTAGGGGGCGCTGGCTCGATGGCATCACCAGTAGCCCCCGCTGCCTCATCTGTTCCGTTCACGGGTGGTGACTCCCCTTCACCCTTGGGGGTTAAGTCTCCATTGCTTTTCAGGTGGCCATTCTCCTGCGGGGCAGAGGAGACAGCAGTGAGGGCCCGGGCCCTTCTCCCCTCCCCCAGCCCGCTTCTGGCCCCTCGCAGACTACAGAACCCACCGCCGAGGTCCAAAGGCAACCAAGTCTGGCTTTGGCCTCACTCCCATCCAGCATCGCCCTCACCCCTCACAGCCGCGCAGGGACGAGCGCAGCCAGCAGGAGGCGCTGGGGTTCGGGCCCCCACCCCCCTCCCGCGGGGCGCGCTCTCTATTTTCCGCGCGGAACCTCACCGGGCCTGGATCCTTCGCCCGCGGGCCAGCCTTGCCCGGCGCTACTGGGCGGGAAGCAGCCCCGGGGCGCTGCCTCCCCGCACCTGGACGGCCTATTTTCCCAGGCTTGCGCTTTGTGTGATCAGCCCCCACCCACCCCAGAGTCTCCCCGTATCTCTGCTCCCCACCGCTTCAAAAGCCACCGCGAGCTGCCGGGGTCGGGGCTCCAAATGGGGCGCCCTGGGCGCCGAGCCCCAGCCCCGCGGCCCTAGACGCCCCCTTGGTGCGGCCTAGCAGCGCCTTTGTTCCCGCGCGGCCTTCGGGGCGGCCTGGGGGCAGCGCCCGCGGGCCGGGCGCGAACAAAGAAGGCGACGAGCCCGGCCGGCGCCCCCTCCCGCCCCTCCCCTCGTTCGCCCGCGGGGGCTGCGGCGCCGAGAACAAAGGGACCGGGCGGGGGAGGGGGCGCCGCGTGTCCCGGGCCGGACAAAGCGCGCGGCCCCGGCCCTGGGCCCCAGAGGGGGCGAGGCCGGCGGGCTGGGGGCCGGGGTCCGCCGCTCCGAGCGCACTCACCTGTCCGTTGGCCTTCGCGGGGGAAGCGCCCGCAGCCTCCTCGGCGGTCACGTCGCCCCGGGGAGCCTTGGAGCTCTGGCTGCCCATGATGGGGGTCTGCTGGGGGCGCCCGGAGCCGCCCCGCGCTGGCGCCGCAGGGGATAGTTCGGCTGGGACGGCCCGGCGGGCAGAGGGGTGGGGCTGCGTCCGAGGGGGAGGGGTACGGGGGGCAAAGCGCGCTGCACCCCCGCTCCGCAGCCGACCCGCTAGCTGCACCCACCGCCGCCGCGCGCCGCGCCAGAATGCCGCCCGCCGCCCGCCGAGCCGCCTATATGTACGCGCCCGAGGCTCGGGGCGGGGCCGGGCATTTAAATGAGCACCCAATCCGGGGTGGAGGCGGGGTCGGGCCCGGGTTCCTCTCGTGCAGTGGGCAGTGCCAAGCGGTCTGGTTCCCCCATCACTTGGGACGACCGGGGGGTGGGGTGGGGCAGGTAGGGTTCGGTGTGGGAATGAGAGAGGTTCCCGGTCGGTCCGGGAGATGGACTGGGAGGAGGCCGTCGATGAAGAAGCACTCAGTCATCCCCAGCCCACTTTCAGCCTGACTCACGCTTCACAGTGGAGAGGCCCCCAGTCCCTGGTTCTACACTGGCTCCTTGAACTCTTGGAAGGGCTCACATGTCCAGACTCGTCAGACGGCTGGTGCTGAGTTACACTCTAGAAATTTGTCCAAAACTCACGCGCGCGGACACAAACACACACCCACACACAAATATAACCTCTGAGTTCGGCGCCCCCTCAGGCCAGAATTCAAGTCCCACCCACGTCCCTGTCAGTCTAGGCAGCAGCCAGCGCGGCCACCATGGGGGACTGACCTAACTCAAGTCAGAATGGTGACATCCAACAAATCAGTCTTCTCAGTCTGTTGGTGGCAGCTCTTACTCCTCACAGCCTAAATCCATCACCAAGTCTGTCTGTCTGTCTGTCTGTCTGTCTCTCCCCCCACCCACCCCAGCCTTGTGTGTGTGTGTGTGTGTGTGTGTGTGTGTGTGTGTGTGTGTCTTTGACCAGAAGTCATTACATCTTCATCCCCCTTTGTAAGCAAAGAGCCTGGGGCTCAGAGATGTTTAAGGATACCTGACTTAGGCCTGGTTTCCCTCCCCTCAAGCCCGTGCCCTTCCACTGAGGTTTCCCCATACAGGTACCATAATGCCAGGGAGGCTCAACAGACTTCAAATAACCCTTCCTGAATGTGACAGGAATCGTTTGGATTTCTTCCACAACTGTGGCACACTACTAGGGATAAGCCCCCAAGCCTACCCTGTCTGAAGACCCTGCTCCTTCTCCGTTTCCTTCTTTGGACCAGGTAGGCCAGTTAGAAACCCAGAGTCCTTGCCTGAGCCTGTATATGTTTTCCGGTGTGTACAGCTGCTTCCTCTTGACCCCCCAATAGGAAAGGCTTCAGGCTAGAGGAAGCCAAAGGTTGTGAAAGAAAGGCTGATGTCCTGAACAGCTCAACATGCCCCTCTGTCCTAGGGGAGGCCAGAAACTATAAGGTGTAAACACCCCCAGGGCCTGAGAAATCAGGGAACCGCACACAG
This sequence comes from Mus pahari, assembly GCF_900095145.1. Taxonomy (NCBI): domain Eukaryota; kingdom Metazoa; phylum Chordata; class Mammalia; order Rodentia; family Muridae; genus Mus; species Mus pahari. Next base: position 80,568,540 of record NC_034595.1, on the reverse strand, counting down.
ATGTGACCATAGAGGGGTGAGGTGGCTTCCACATTTTGTGTTTACTCCTGTGCCCGTTCCCACCCTGACTCTTGATGCTACAGGACTGCCTTCTCATTTCACCCCCAGCTCAGAAGAGGAAAGTGACGTGTCGCAAGGAAACAGCAGCTACCGGTAGCTGCATAGGGTGAAAAAAAAAAAAAAAAAAAAAAAAACCTTAGGAATTTCCTATTGAGAAATGGGGCTGTCAGATGAGGGTGAGAAACAAGAATTATTTGGGGACGGGGAAGGTCACATTGTCCCCACAGCAGGTCACTCACAGAACAGTAGCTCTACCTGTTACCACTAAGGGATGGCTGTCCTGACCTGCTCTCTGTCTCAGCCACAATAGGAGACCCACAGTGCTGCCAGGCGCTGCCTGTACTAGCTAGCAGGACTCAGATGGAGTATGTGTGTGAGTCCTTGGGGGGTGGGGGGGGTTGAGGTCAGAGGTTAGGAGTAGATCTCAAGGCTCCTGTTCTCCAGGCACTGCCTGGTGGGGACAAAGACAAGTCTCTGGGAAGATTCCAGGAGGGAAGAACACCAGGGCTAAAGATCCCGAGTCCCCAGAGCCCCTAAGAGCCTGGTTCACAGGGCGGGTTCTGCATCTTCCCTGACCATCCCTGGAGGCTGAGGAAGGGGTGCCGAGGTCTCAGCAAATCTAGGTCCTAGCAGCGTCTGACTTCTGGGAAAGGGAAGGCACTGGGGCTGTGGAGGCCGAGTACAGCAGCCCCCACACTGCGGCTCCTTTCTCCCCAGCTGCTGCCAACCCGGACAATGTACCCATTGTTCTGGGACGCTGAGCCTGTCTGCAACTGTGTGTCTGTTTGCTGCGTGTGACTTATGGCTTTGTGATTGTGTGTGACGTTGTGATTTTGTGTATATGTGTGTGAACGAGGAAGAGGAGAGAGAGAGAGAGAGAGAGACCCTAGGTAGGTATATTTGTTACTGTATGTTTTGTGAGTCTGCATCTTTGATCTTTGTTAGAGAGCTTTGGTGACAGCTGTTGACTCATGGAGACTTTCAGGGTGAATTCTTGGCCTTCCTGGAGACGGCATGTTGGTAACTGTTGGTGAGTGTATGCTGGGAACTGGGCTCAGTGTGTATGAAGCTGAGGAAGAGACAGAAAAGTGGCTATTTATTTTTATTTATTTATTTTTTTGTGAAACTCTTTCCAGGGAGGGGGTTGTGCATTAGGGATCTACGGAGACTGGTAGACTGTCCCCGATGAACTTGAGGACCTGGAGGGGTCACTTGAGTAGAGAAAACTTCAACTGAAGAGTTGCCTAATTCAGACTGACCTGTGGGCATGATTCTGGGCTTCTGCTCTGACACCAGAGAGGGTTCCTTGATTGCTAAGGATGTGCGTGTGCGGGCCCAGCCCACTGTGAGGGGTACCCTCCCTAAGCAGGTGGTCTTGACTTGTGTAGGAAAGCTAACTGAGCCTGCGTCAGAGAGCAAGCAGCATTCTTTGGTGGGTTTGGCTGCAAGCCCCTGCCTGAATTCTTGCCCTGACTTGCCTCAGTTGTGGACCGTGACCTGGGGGTTGTAAGTCAAATAAACCCTTTCCTCTTCTAAATTGCTTTTGGTCAATGAAGTGTGGGTTCTGCCAAGATGAAGGGAAAAGAGTAGTGATTGGAATGGATTGGAAGTGACGCTGCTATAACTCAAGACCCTGTTAACACATCCCTCACCTGCCCCAGACCCATGTTAACACACCCCTCACCTGCCCCAGACCCATGTTAACACACCCCTCACCTGCCCCAGACCCATGTTAACACA
>NC_034595.1:80560263-80566615 GCF_900095145.1 Mus pahari | reverse complement strand
CCCTCACCTGCCCCAGACCCATGTTAACACACCCCTCACCTGCCCCAGACCCATGTTAACACACCCCTCACCTGCCCCAGACCCATGTTAACACATCCCTCACCTGCCCCAGACCATGTTAACACACCCCCTCATCTGCCCAGTTCTCCTGGTAAGAGACCCTTGCTTGCTGTGGGTCCAGGGCTGAGCATGGCAGCATGTGCTTTCAGTCTCAGCACTTGGGAACAGAGGCAGGCTGATGTCTGTGAATCTGAGCCCAGCCTGGTCTACATGGTGCTCCTGACAACCAAGACTGCATAAAGTGAATCTATCTCAAAACAAACAAACAAGCAAACAAACAAGCAAACAATAGAATTCTGGGTTAAAGAGATGGCCCAGTAGTTAAGAGTACTAACTGCTCTTCCACAAGATCTGGGTTCAATTCCCAGCACCCACAGGGCAACTCACAACTGTCTGTAACTTCAATTCCAGGGAATCAGATCTTTTCTTCTGGTCTCTGTAGGTGCACAGACATGCAAGCAGGCAAAACACCCATACTCATAAAAATAAAATGAAATTAAACATAAAATGTAAAAAGGCACCCTGTAAGCAGGCCTCAGAGTAGATACCAGGTGAGCCATGAGGGTGGGTGTATCAACTGAGCTGGCGGGGAAGCTTTCTAGTGGCGAGAACTGCTCATGAGAAGGCCTTGGGATTGGAGGAGGCTCTGAGGGGGCTTGGGTCTGCTAGAGCCTCTAGAGAGTGCTACTTGGTCTTGTCCAGATCCCAGCTCCAGGATCTATATCCCCTAAAGCATCCTCATGAGCAGAAACCTCAGATCTGGCCTGGGCCAGTGGCTCACTCACACTAAAGATGGGGTAAGTGTTGCGACGCGGGAGTCCTGCTCATAGAAGTCTGCCATCTAAGAGGACAAGCAGTGGTTTAAGGGAAAGCCAGACTCGAGGTTGGATGAGGGGCCAGTGGGCCTTGTGGAGGAGGAGGTTAGATCAGGGGGACACTGGAAACTGAATTTTCTATGGGGGCAGGGGTGGAAGGAAGAGCCTGGGACAAGGACAGGATCCTTGGTTTCAGAGACTGAGTATAGAGACAATGGGGGGAGGGTGACTCTGCCCCTCCTGTCCTAGTTTGAATGATAGCCGGTGAAACATTCATTGAATGAGGCTGGGCATCTGAGGAGTCTGGGGAATTTCAAAATCTTGCCCTGGTGGGTTGGAGGGGTCCAGAAGACATCCAGCAGCAATCAGAACTGGACACACTTCTGTACACATAGATGTATAGACTTCCTGAGCCAAAGACCAGAACCTAAAGTATAGGTAGTGACCTGAGAGAGCACAGTCAGGTTTTAAGACAGGACTAACCCCAAGAAATCGGGGCCTCTGGTTTCTGCTGTGTGAGCTCATCCAGGAAGTACTCAGGCTTCAGGAGGACTACCTGGGCGGGGCAGGCAGCAAGGGAGGGCCTGGGAAGAAGCCAGACTGAGACAAGAGCTTCCAGCATACAGATTGAAGGAGATCTTCACGAGAGATCTTCGGAAAGCCAGGCAACACCGACCGATGGCAATGCTGGTGGCTTATGGCATTGGCATGGTCTGAGCACATTATCGTAGGACCCTGGAGGTACCGCCACCACGGTTCTCAGTGGCCGAAGAGGGAGCAGAAGCCTAGTGGGGGGCTTCGATGAGAGTAGGGTGAAACAAGAAGCAGCAACTGAGAAAGAGAGAGAGAGAGAGAGAGAGAGAGAGAGAGAGAGAGAGAGAGAGAGAGGAGCACTAGGGCAAAGGCACCAGGCAGGCACTGGGCTCAGAAGAAGGCATCCAGAAAAACACTTCAGGTGAACGGGAGTCGCTAGGGGCTTGACAAAGAGGAGCCCAGCAAGAATAGGGCCAAGACCCTCAAGTGCTGACTTTTGGACCCAGGGTTACTTCTCGGGGGGCCTGAGCTCTCTGGTTCCAGCTCAATTGCCAGCAGGTATCGATTCAGTCAGTGCTAAGCCTTGAGCCCTGCTATGGATTCTGGGCCACTGCAGGGGAGTTCTGAAAAATTCCCTTTCAGAATTTTAGGCTGCCCCGAACTTTTGTTTTTCCTCCCCTTCCTTTCCTTTGAAGTATCTATGCAGGAGTGGGGGGGGGGTACTGGTGCCAGGGCAGGGTTGATGGCACATGAGCTGATTGGATGGGCACGTTCTCTGTGGGGCTTGGTGGCCCTGATAGCAGAGGCTCCTGCTCCTGGCTCAATTCCCCAAGCTTGATGAGGTCACCAGAAATTCAACCCAGTTATCTGGGTTGTGTTGAGCCTGCCCTTGCCCCAACTCCCTCCCTCCTCAACTCTTGGGCACCTTTGGGGAAAGAATATCCTACAGTAAAGCCTGGATTGCTTATAACTTTCCAGCCAAAATCCCCCACAAAGGGGAAGTCCCTCTTACCAGGGAAACTGAAACTTCCAGTTCATCTGCAATCACACCCTTTCCTCTGCGCGGCCTCCGTGACACCCTTTCCCTTCAGCCGCGTCCTCCAGGTGATCTAAGGCATGCTACCCTCCAGCTTTGTAACTGTAGGCGAGTTCCCTCCCCTAAAGTCACGCTCTGCCATCTCTGTCAGATGAGGACCTTGGGAGCCACTGAGGTTGTCACAAGGTGTGGTATTACCCAAGCATCCACATCTATGAAATGGGAATAGCGACTGCACCTTCTCCCTGGGGCTATTTAGTGTAGGTTAAATGAGCTAGGGGCATGAAGGAAAGCCCAGAAGCACTGCATGGGAGCATATAGATCTTGCAGACATTCAGAGATATTTTTTAATTGTTTTTTTAATATTTTAATTTTTTCAAGACAGAGTTTCTCTGTATAGTCCTGGCTGTCCTGGAACTCACTCTGTAGACCAGGCTGGCCTAGCACTCAGAAATCTGCCTGCCTCTGCCTGCCTCTGCCTCCCAAGTGCTAGGATTAAAGGCATGCGCCACCACGCCTGGCCAGGGATGTTTTCTTATTCTTTCCTTGACCCACAGAGCTTCAATTCTACACCTATTCATTCCCTTAGAGTGTTGCGCTTCCCCCTCACCTTGGGACATTTGAATGTGCCCCATCCCTCTACAGGGAAACCTCACACTCTCTGAGTTTCCACTTTTTTTTTTTATAGTGCCTGTGTGTGTGTGTGTGTGTGTGTGTGTGTGTGTGTGTCTGTGTCTATATGTGCCTCTGCCTCTGTGTGTGTCCCTGTGTGTCTCTGTATGTGTGTGTGTCTCCATGTATGCTTCTGTGTTTCTCTCTCTCAGTGTGTGTGTGTGTGTGTGTGTGTGTGCACGCACATGCAGAGTTCAGAGTTTAAGTCCCCAAGATGGAACTCAGGTTTTCTCTGTGGAAAGTCACCTAAGTCAGCTAAGTCACCTCTCTGGTCCTCTATCTTTTTTTTCCCCCCAAGACAGGGTTTCTCTGTGTAGCCCTTCCTGTCCTGGAATTTACTCTGTAGACCAGGCTGGCCTCGAACTCAGAAACCGCCTGCCTTTGCCTCCCCAGTGCTGGGATTAAAGGTGTGCGCCACCACGCCTGGCTTCTGGTCCTCTATCTTAACACCCAGATCAAAACATTCCCCAGGAGATTTCAAGATTCACCAAGGGGGAAGAATGGGCAGACTCCATGTTCCTGGGTTCAGAACTTCTGCTCAGCATCTTTTGCTCTGTGTCTCATTGTTCCAGTAGGAAACAGGGCTGAGCCAAGACTTGGCCCAGTTCAGCTCAGCTTAGCCTTTCTTTAGCCACTGCTCTGAGGAAGACCTGCTTTCCCCTAGGATGTATAATCTCAACGCTCGCTCCCTCTCTGCCACTAGATGCACTCTCCACCATCCCAGGGGGACTTTCTAGTACAGCTTGTTCAATGTTTGCTATTGCAGTGTTGAGGATAGAAGCCAATTATCTCAGCCAGCTTGAGCCATCCTCATGTCCACAAGGTATGTACACCAGCACTGAAATAGACCTCAGTCTGCTGAGCTACACCCCAGCCCACTGAGCTATACCCCAGTCCTCTGAGCTACACCCTGAACAGTTTTGTTGTTTGTTTGTTTGCTTGCTTGCTTTTTGAGTAATTAAGGAATGAAAAGTATATATAAATGTGAAATCAAACATCCTCCACTTTAGGCCAAGTCTGATGACACACATCGTTAACCCGGGAATTAGGAGCCAGAGGCAGGAGGATCACTGTAGGCTCGAGGCTAGCCTGGTCTACAAAGTGAGTTCTAGGACAGCCAGGGCTACACAGAGAAACCCTGTCTCAAAAAAACAAAGAACAAAACCCCCCAAAATAAACAAAACCCAACCAATCAACCAACCAACCACGCTTCATTTGGCTTTCTGGCTCTCAGAGATTCTGCATTGCTCTTAGAATAGTCTGCACCTAGCAGTTAAGGTCTCCACTATCTGGTCCCTAACATGTGCTCTGGCTTCCCGAGCAGCCCTGTTCCTCCTCCCTTCCCACTTTTGCACCACGATACCCTCTGCCTGGCTGTTTTTCCATGTTGTTTTGAAAGGAGCCACTAGCTTGTTGCAGTCACCAAAGCCAGAGGAGGCCAAGGCAGTCCTGAGAGGCAGCCAATGCCGGCCGGCACTCCCTGAGCCCCATGCTCTCACTACTCAGGGCATAACCTTGGAGCTGAACTTTAAGCCGCCCAGAGAGCTTCATGGAGAGAGCAGGCTGGCACTGAGTGGGCAGAGGAGCCTGAACTGAGAAGGAGATAACATTTTCTCTGATAACACCAGCCTGGACGGTGCCACATTTGAAGCTTTAGGACATAGTAGGACCCACTAGAGACAAAGTATGGCTCCAGAAAGCCAGGGACTCCAAGCAGGACTCTGGATGAGCCACCTGGAGGGAGAGCCAGTGGTGTGCCAGGGAGAAGGGAATGACCCTGGAGTAGGGTGCTCTTGAGGCTGGGGGAGGAACAGTTTCTAGAAAGAATGGGTGATCTATTGATCTATTCACCTGCCAAATGTGGTGACAGGCCATGGGAAAGGACAAAGGAGGAAAAAGGCTGAGGGTGGCCTGAGGGTCTGGCTCAGGCCAGTGGGTGAGGTTTGCAGTGCTACAAGGAGCTAGCCTAGAGCAGAGAGAGGTCTGTGGGTGGTTTGGGTCAAGACGACTTGAAGTGTCTTTGGGATGTCACTGGGATCTGTGAGTTTGGAGTAATAATATGTATTACACACACACAGTGAGAGAGAGAGAGAGACAGAGAGACAGAGACAGAGACAGAGACAGACAGACAGAGAAATAATCTACCTGCCTGTGTTTTTCTCCTTCCCACCTCTCATATGCTCATGAGAGGCTATAAGGTGGCGACTGACATCTCTGTCTCCAGCCCAGACCCTTGTCCTGGACTCAGTGGCCTTTAGAGGTCACTCTGGATGTCCCCACAGGGACCTATAGGACACAGACAAACAGGCTCAGGGAAATAGAGCGGAAGGGACAGGAAGAATCCCAGAGAAGAGTTAGTTGGACTAAAGAAAGGCAGTGCTGGGTGACTGGGTGACTGGCTCTGGGTGAGGGAAGGGCCGTAAAGTCTCTACCTGAGTCAGCCAGGGGACTGGGCAGTGGCAGGTGGAGGAAGTGCCCTGGGAGTGTGCTGGTCTCAGGAAGCAGGGTCTGCTGTGTCTTCCCTTTCCTTTTATTTATGACAGGGCCTCACTATGTGACCTTGGCCAGCCTGGACCTTACCTATTTAGACCAGGCTGGCCTCAGACACTCTGTCTCCTTAGTGTTAGAATTGAAGGCATGTGTCAACCATGCCTGGCCCTCCACGGAGTGTCTCAGTCAGGGTGGCAGTCCTAAGGCTCCTTTCTTCTGGCCATGGGCACTTTCAGCCCTACCTTGATGGGGAGGTGTGGGTAGGCCCACTGCTGGCCTCAGCACCACACAGGACCTGGAGGACTGTATATGAGCAAGCACAGGCAGATGCCTGAAGGCCATGGACCCAACCGACTTCCGTGGACCCTCTCTACTTTAAACTTGTCCATGGCTCCCCTGCAGTTTGCTCCAGCCCTGTGTTCGCCACAGCTCTGACCCTCAGCTGACCTTAGCCAGCAGGCGATCCTAGTTGCATGTCTGGTGGCCCTTGACTGAGGTGAGACTTTGAGCTCACAACTACCCAATCTCTCCTCCCTCCCCTTTGCCCTCCTTCCTGGAATGCTTCGGTCTGTGCTCAACCCCCTACCCTCAGGGTCTTCTCAGCTATCAAGAAACACAGCTCAAGGGATCCCTGGAGCCTTCCTGACCCTCCAGTGGACCAACTATGCCCCAAACAAGTGATGTCATCCTCCAAAGACCCTTCACTCAGATGGCCTGTGTCTGTACCTTTTTTTTTTTTTTTTTT
>NC_034595.1:80558230-80560178 GCF_900095145.1 Mus pahari | reverse complement strand
TTTTTTTTTTTTTTTTTTTCTGGCATGAGTTCTGCCTGCCCTGCTGAGTGTTCACAGATGATGGGTTGGGGGGCCCATGGGGGTAGAGGGGAGGACCATAGAGGTGGAGTGGGAGGATCACTGGAGTGGAGGGGGAGGACCACGGGGGTGTAGCAGTCAACATGTTGTATGTGACTGGGAAGAACTGAGAGCTCCCTGCACGCATGCACACACACACACACACACACACACACACACACACACACACACACACACTCCCCAAGTGGAGGCAGCTCTGGGGAAACAAAGCTATTTAACTGGGACACCAAGGGCAGAAACTCAGTGCCCCCAGAAGCAAGGGGGGTAATCTTCAGAATAGAGGGGGGACACCAGATCATGTAGGGCTTCCAGGCCACCTTTTGCTTGGCTTTGGCTTGGCACAGGTGGGCCTTGGGATCGTTACACAAACAGCCCAAAGCCTGTATCCCCAGATTCCTAGAGAACAGACACCTGTGACATTCCTCTGACGCTGCAAGGCACAGGGAATCTGCCCGAACTTTCCAGGTGTCCTGAGCTCCAACAGCCACAAATGTCTTTGTCCTGATGTCTTCGGATGAGTCATTTGGTGTCTGTGGGCCTCAGGCTCCTCATCTGAGGACAATTTAGGTGCAGATGGTTCCCTTCTACAGACGGAATCCAATGCTTAAAGAGAAAACTTGTGCAAAAGGAAACTAAGCCTAGGTCTTCTGGGCTGGTGCGAGGCGGCTCAGCCCGGTCTTTGTTTCCCCCGGGGCCCTGCCCAGGTTTGGGTTTGCATCCATGTAGGGAGGTCTCTGAACGCACTGGATACTTAGCCTATCAACTCTCTCTGTCCTTTAAGGTGTTCCTCTGAGGGATTTTCAGGTAATCGCCACTCCCCACCCTTGTCAGGTCTTCCCAGAACCTTCTGTCTAGACAGAACCTGCTACACTGAGGCCAGCCCTTCTCCCCTTTGCCCACAAGGCAGCTGGACTGGGAAGGCTGAGGTCGTCTCAGCAGGGGCTGCGGTTAGACAGGACTGAGGACTTCCTTCAGGGCTGCAGGATGTTACTATTCTGGAAAGCAACCAAAGTCCTTGGACCGATGCACTTCCGGGAAGAGCCAGGTCTATCTGCTTAGACTTAGTCTTTTGCTGCAGTGAATCAGCTGGGTAGCTATCCTGGGAGACCCTCCTGGGTCCTGTTTAAACCCAACCCACATCCCCCGAGATCACAAACACAGCAAACAGGAGCAGAGTCACAGAGCCAGAGGATATGGGTCACCAACCAGACACATGCTGCTGTCTCCGTGTAGAATACTTCCTCAGGGGTAGAAAGGGCTGATCTCCTCAGTCTCCAAGCCGACAGAGCTTCCTGATCAACCGACTCAACATTACTGAGTCCACTGTGTCAGGCACTGTCTAGACCTGTGAGCAAGATGGTCCCTGCCCATCCCATATGAAGCAGCACCTGGCCCATCCCTGTTCTCAAATACAACTCGTTGCTTATCTCTGATGCATTTTTATGGCCTATTCAAGGCAGAGTATAAGCTCCAGGGAAAAGGGACCTCAACTGTCTCACCGGTGTGATGCCCAAGGACTCAGTGGAGAGGAGGAAAAAAACAAAAAAAAACCCAAAAACCCAGAGGCTGCCAAAGCAGGGCCGATAAATAAACTGACTTGGAAGTCAGAGGCAGGACAGACAGACACACACTTCAGAGCCTCACAGAAATAGGAAGCACACAGACACAGGCAGGATGACTGTCCCTATCGAGTCCTTCAAACCAACTCTGACCTGTTCTTTCCTTGCCCAATAGCGGCCGGGCTGGAGTCACTCTTGTCCTGGGACCTCCCTAGGTAATAGTTGAGGATATCTTAGTGCCTAAATTCCTTGTGCTGGGGACAAAGCTGACGTTATGTTTGGGTCTTATTCATATATGTGTGTGTGTGTGT
>NC_034595.1:80548544-80557990 GCF_900095145.1 Mus pahari | reverse complement strand
TGTGTAGCCCTGGCTGTCCTGGAACTCACTCTGTAGACCAGGCTGGCCTCAAACTCAGAAATCTGCCTGCCTCTGCCTCCCAAGTGCTGGGATTAAAAGGCCACCACACCCAGCTGCTAACAGTTTGAGCTCCTCCTTTGGTGAATCTTCCATCTCCACCCTGGACTTGGTAGTATCCCACCTCTGTGCTTCCTTAAAAGGTGTTCCTTTCTCCCTTCAATGCCCATCCTCATACCTTCCTAGAAAATTCCAATCTCCTTTCAAAGCCCAACCCAAACAGAATACTCCCCTTGTAGCCTTCCTGAGGAGAAATGCATCCCTACCCAGGGGCAGTAATCCTAATTCACCTATATTTGCCAACCTTTAAAAAGAAAGATACATTTGTGGGCAGGCAAGGTAGCTTAGAGGGGCATTTGCTAACAAACCCTTCGATTTAAATTCAATCCCCAAAACCCAAATGGCGGAAGGAGATAAATTATTCCCGCGAGTTGTTCTTCGACCCCTCCCCACACAGGCTATGTCTCACACCTACTCCTCCACCAAAAAAAAAAAAAAAAAAAGGCAACTACTTTTTTAAGCTCGTGGAGGTCAATGCTCCAGAGGCTGGATCTTTTTCTGGCTCCTCGACCCCCACCATGGTTCCTCCCAAGTTCCGCCCCTCACTCCCGCTCCGATGGGCGCGAAAAAACCCGGTTTCTTCTCCAGCCTAGGAACTGGTGGTTAACGTCAGGCCACACTAGAGCTTCCATCTGAAGGGCCCAGTGCAGGGCAGCAAGGTGGGGGACCAGGCTGTCCATGCCCCGCCCCTTTCCCCGAGGACAGGTACCCAGGTCAGGCCACGCCCTTCCACGGGGCTGGAATCCCCCGCAGGCCCGCCCCCTCCCCAGGCCCCGCCCCCGCCCCGAGGGTCCCGCCTCTTGTGTCCGGACCTCGGAACTTCCTCCAAGGTTCCACCGGACCCGGACCCGCCTCCCCACCGAGAACCCCGCCCCTCTCCTCTCTGGCCACGCCTCCTTTCCCCAAGGGCCCCTACCCGTTGTCTGACCCCCTTCTGAGTCTGGGTGTCTTAGCCAGCGCTGGTCGTTTCACCGTCAGCCAGGTCGCCAGGCGGATGGCCCGGACAGAGCAGCTACCTGCGCTTGGGCCAGCGACAGGCACTACCCAGCAGGCGGTGACGCGGCGGGCTCCAAAGAGGCCCAGCGGCGGTAGTCCTAGAAGTACAGCTTCTGGTCCAGTCGGTGCGGGATCCATCACTTCGGGAGAGTACATACAAGGGAGAAAGGAGTCGCCATGGGTCGAGGTCGCTGTGTTCGACTTAGAAAGATAGGCACCCGGAGAGGAATTGGAAACTCCGGCTTCCCTCTCCCCCACTTGCCTCTTCCCAAGGACCTGGGCCCCTTCCTCCAACCCCAAGACCTCCTGCCAGGTCGTCAAGGTGTTTTATCCAGTGACATTCTCCTTCAGTCCTCACCGGGACAGAAGAAAGTTCACCAAGAAGTGAACAGTCTCCGTGATTAGCATCATGTCCAGTCCTCTTGACGCAGGGTTGGACTATTTAATACCCGTAGCTGAAAGCCCATAGTCGTTGCTTTTAGCTGGAGACATCAGGTCAGGTGGCTTGAGGGGGTTGGGGTAGGGTTGATCTTTGGTGGGGACCCCACCTCACCCTAACCCCCGCCAGAATCTTCAATTTTTCCCAAGATAGACCCCCAGCCCCTTAGGCCCAGGGCCTTTAGGAAGGGTGGGGTTGAGAGCAGGAAAGCTTGAAGAAACACACACACACACACACACACACACANACACACACACACACACACACACACACACACACACACACACCCTACCCAGAGGCCTCCAGCCTCTAGTCCCACAACCCTGTTGGTGTGTTTACAGGGACCCACATCTCAGGGGCCTTCTCCGACTGTATCGTTCCAAACACATCCGAGGCTGAAGACCAGAGAGACTCCATGATAACTCCCTTCTGTACCATTCTAAGTTTCAAAATTCTCTCATCTAGCCGGCCGGTGATGGCGCACGCCTTCAATCCCAGCATGCAGGGGCAGAGGTAGGTGGGATCTTTGAGTTGGAGGCCAGCCTGGTCTACGAAGTGACCAGGACAGCCAGGGTTTACACAGGAAAACCCTGTCTCGGGGTGGGGACGGGTACCCCAAGCCCTCCATCTGTTCTAATTCACTCTTTTTTTTTTCACATTCCTTTTTTTAAAACTTATTTTATTTGACATTTTCTTCATTTACATTTCAAATGCTATCCCGAATGTCCCCTATACCCTCCCCCCACCCTGCTCCTCTGCCCACCCACTCCCATCTAATTCACTCTTTTTGCTGAAGAATGAACTGAGGTTTGGAGAGGGATAACAGAAAACAAAGGGTGGAACAAGTCGGTGCGCCCTGGACCTGGTTGAAGCGTGGCGCTTAGGGCTCTGAACTCAGACTGGATCCTGCTCCCTGATACAAGATTCTGAGGAATGTCCCGGCCTAGCTCCCTCTGCACACTGCCAGTGTGGACTATTTAACCCCTAGTGACTCATGCAGGCTTCAGAAGAGAGTGGGCAGCTGCTTTGAGCCCCCAGAGTCCAGCACAGGCCCTGGCTTGTCCTGCCCTCACCCCAGTTGCATAGCCAGATTTAGGGATCTCTTTTCTCTCCTCGGACCGCCTCCCACTCCCAGTTCCTTCCTTGTTCCTTGGTTGAGCCTCTCCAAGATGGCACCCTCCCATCAGCACAGGCTCTGGTCCTGCCTCTCTGAGGGAACAGAAAGCTTTCCTTGGCCCCTCCCTTCTCTAGCTCCCTTTCAGGCCAACATTCTTGGCTGTTGCACTTCCCCTCAGCCCCTGCTGCAATCTGGTTTCCTCCCAGACCATTCCCTGGGAACAGCTCCTGAAGGTCGCTGCTGACCTCCTTGTTGCTAAATCTGAGGGATGAGTGGAGCCTTTATCTGACTTGACCCCACAACAGTGGCTGACTGGACACTCACACAATGAGAAACCTCCCTCCCACTTGAGATACTTTGGGGCCCTCCCCTTGTTTTGGGGACACTCTGGGCTCCTTTTCTTGCTATCTCAGTAGCTTTTGTCTTAGCAGCATTCCTGGGCATGCCTGGGTTCCCATGCCTTCAGTGTGTGTCAGAGAGCTGGTCTCTACCCACCCCCCACCTGACTCCTGGAGGCTTCCAGGGTGGTGTGATCATAACAGTCATGCTCCGGCATCACACCAGTTATGGTGTCCCTTAGAAATACTTGCTTGAGGGCTGGTGAGATGGCTCAGTGGGTAAGAGCACCCAACTGCTCTTCTGAAGGTCTGGAGTTCAAATCCCAGCAACCACATGGTGGCTCATAACCATCCATAACAAGATCCAATGCCCTCTTCTGGAGTGTCTGAAGACAGCTACAGTGTACTTACATATAATAAATAAATAAATCTTTAAAAAAAAAAAAAGAAAGAAATACTTGCTTGAACCAGAATTCTAAACTTGGGTCTTTTTATTTTTGCTATTATTATTCATCTATATAATGCATATGGTGTTTTACCTGCATGTATATCTGTATTCCACTGTTTGCCTGGTGCCCATGGAGACCAGAAGAGGATATTGGGTGCCCTGTAAACTTTGGCTGCTGAGTAGATACAGGGAATTAAAGTGGGTCCTCTGGAAGAGCATTTAGTACTCTGAACTGCTGAGCCACCTCCCCAGCCCAGCATCTTACATGAACTGTATAAAGCACAGGTGACTGGTATTTATTTATTTGTTTGTTTGTTTATTTATTTATAGACAGAATCTGAGGGTTAAAAGTGTATACACAGGACTATTTTCTGTTTGCTTGGTGGGTTTTTGTTTTTCCAAGATAGAGTTTCCCTGTATAACCCTGGCTGTTCTGGAACTCGCTCTGTAGATCAGTCTGGCCTTGAACTCAGCAGTCTGTCTGCCTGTGCTTTCTGGGGTCCTAGGATGTGCCTCCCCCCATGGCTTGTCTACATTTTCATAGTCAAGCAACTAGAAAGACTGGTGTCTCCAGCTTCCTCTTGTGCAAGCTTACACTTGGCCCAAGGCTCTGTTACCTGGTGGGAGGGGGCCTCAACAGTCTCCTATCTTTGCCAACATCTTTCATCTCCCCCCACTACATGACTGTCCCAGTAGGGCAGCCAGGATTGTTCTTCCAAAGCGAGTGTCTTTTTTTGGGGGTGGGGTGGGGTGGGTTTTTTCAAGACAGGGTTTCTCTGTATAGCCCAGGCTGTCCTGGAACTCACTATGTAGGCCAGGCTGGCCTCAAACTCAGAAACTCTGCCTCCCGGAGTGCTGGGATTAAAGGCGTCGGGTGTCTTTTCCACCCCTCCCCCACCCGGTCACTGGTCACTGTCCCCCAGCCCTCCCCACCCTACAGTCTCTTCAACACTGAATTCACACACAATACTAGTGCCTAGTGGTTTCCCACCTCTACGACATGCTTGCTCAAGTGCATGTTCCTGTGTAAGTCATTTCTGACCCCCAGTCAGGCCATTTAGTTGTGTTAGTCCCTCTGCCTGTCTAACAGGGCCTTGCTTGCAGTCATGAGCTAGTCTAGTCCACAGACTTAGGGGCCCTCCCGCTCCAGGCCTCAGCAATGTTAGGGTGAACATAGCAGAGCCCCATACCCCAGTGAGCACACAGACAGGGGCTAAACAGAACAAGAATGAGGTGGTAGTCGGGGTAGCCTTTCCTGAGAGGGAAAGACTGGCGGAGACCTGAGGGGTAAGTGGGACTCTGAGAGAAGCCATTCCAGCCCTAAGGTACTTGTGCTTAAAGGTGGGAAGCTAAAAACGAACAAGTAACACAAAACAGGCTGGGCACAGCCTCACAAGCCTTTAATCCCAGCACTCAGGAGGCAGTAGCAGGTGGATCTCTTGAGTTTGAGGCCAGCCTGGTCTACATAAAGACACCTGCCTCCCCCCAACTCCCCCGCCTCCCTCTCTCAAAAAAGGAAGATTGCTTTGTGAGGAGCTGCCTGGTATCTGATGTGCTTAAACCACTGAAGAGATTTAAGGAGAAGTGATTCCTCTGGGGCTGGAGACTGGAACAACCCAGCAGGAAGGAAGCTGGCAATGCTTCGGGGGCCGCCTGAGGAGTTTGGATGGCTGCTGGGGTCTCCTTCAGAATGGTGCCAGGGGATACGGACAGGACATGTTTGCCTGGAGGTTGAGGAAATGAGCCAGAACAGAATAACTCTGAGGCTGCCCTCAGTGGTGGTTGGGAAAGGGTAGTGGGCGTGGGAACACCATTTTCCTCATGCTATCCAATCTGCCCGCTCCAGGGTTGGCCCCTGTCTTCCTGTGGTCTCCCATTCATCTTTTTTCCTATAGGAGTAGACGGAGGCGCAGGAAGTTGAAGGCTGCTGACAAGGCTTATACAGGGCAGAGGGGAGGAGGAGAAAGAGGAAGCTGGGTCAAAGCCCGGATGTGATGGGCTTTAGGGAAAGTGACATCTGTGGTTTCCTCAGAGCCTGGAAATTCCACTGCCTCTGACTGCGTCACAAGCCTGCATCCTGGGGTCTGGTCCATGGTCATCCTGGGGCCCCCTCTAGGGTTAATTTAGAATCTTGGTCTGCAGGTCCTCCCTGTCAGATCCCAGGAGGAGAAGCTGTCACTGTGCATTTCCCACTGTCTAGTCCCAGTGTGTGACCTGCACCTCCTGCAGCACTTGGAGGGAGGCATCCTGCTTGTCCGGTGAAGCTTGAAGGGGTTAAGGAGTCTGCTGGGAGTTACACAGCTAGGAGGAGGCAGAGTGAGGATTTGAACTGAGGTTTGCCGGACATCAGAGCCTGTGCGTGCGTCTTACCGCCTATGCTATATTAAGCCTGTCCACCTTCAGCTGATTGGCCCAGCAAAGGGAGGAGGCTTCATGGGGGATTTGCTCGTGGTTGGGGTGGCTGCCCCCCTTCTCATATCAAGAGATGGGAAATAGTGCTGACGTCAATTGTTACCATGGTGATAAAGCAACCCTTTCCCTGCCATCTCCATGGAAACCCGGGGGTCCATCTGTACTTCGATTCGCCCCCTCCTTCTAAAAGGGGGTCCCTTCGGGAGGGGCCAGCTAATAAGGTATCTGAGAGAGAGAAGGCAGTGACTCCAACATCTTTTTCTGGGTCCCTTCTCGTTGCTCAGGCCCAGAGAATAAAGCTTGGGACCAAGAGGTCCAGTACTAGAGTCTCTGGCCAGTCCTACCCTTGAGAATGAGGGATGCAGCAATACCTCACCAGTTAGGGATTCTTGTAGAAGCTGTCCCTTCCCTAATTTCCTAGGTTTCAGATCCATCCCTCTGCAGTGTGGTGACAGTGTCCTTGGTTGCCTGGCTCTCTGCTACCCCTTGAAGTCAAAGGTCAGAGTAGCAGCAGTTTTCAGCTTCACGTTTTTTTCAAGCCGAATCTGGCTTCGACCTTACCAAAGCCTTGCACAAGGTGACGTAAATCCCACATTCCAGATACAGGCATGGAAGCTCACAGAGGCTTAGGTATCAGGCCCCTACCGTCAGAAAATGGCAGGGACAGGACTTGAATTCGGGATTGGATTGAAGCCAGAGGCTTTCCTCCGTGGGAGGAGGAAGGACCAGAACAGAATGGGAGATAGAAATAGGAGAATGGAGCCTGGCTTAGTTTGCTGTCTGCAGAACAAAGGTCCAACTCCTGAGCTTGGGCTTCCAGACTTCTTTGCTGTACCTTTCCTTCTGTTAACCGGTTCTGCATCAGATGTGGACTCTCAGCATGGCCTGCTCCAAACTTGAGTGCTAAAACCTTAATTCTTGATCTTGGCTTTCACCTTCCTGCCTTCAAGCCTTTGCCCACAGTGTCCTACCTGGAATGCCCCTTTCCCTGGCTCCCTGACATTCTAGAGCTAGCAAGCTAGCCCAGCTCCATGGCCTGCCTGGCAAGATCAGTGTCTGAAGTCACGCAAACCAAGTGCACAGGAGGTGGCAGGAAATGATTTATAGGATTTTTGTTGTTGTATTTTTACGGTCTCTTTAAAGAAAAGGAAGGCTGAGAAGAGGGTGGGGCAGGGAAGGAAGAACCAGAGATAAGAGAAAAGAGAGAAAATGGAACAAATTCAGGATTTCAGGGCTGGATGAGTCCACAGAGCCCAGCATTTAAGGACCAGCCAGGAGGGAGTGCTTTTTGTGTGGAAACCAATGAAGGTGCTTCAGCTGAGTGTGGTGGCGCATGCCAATCCCAGACCTGAGATGGTGCTAGGAGGATGTTGAGTGCCAGGCTAGCCTGCACTGCACAGAAAACCTGCTTTAAAAAAGGGGTGGGGGCTGCCAGGCGTGGTGGCGCAGGCCTTTAATCCCAGCACTTGGGAGGCAGAGGCAGGCAGATTTCTGAGTTTGAGGCCAGCCTGGTCTACAGAGTGAGTTCCAGGACAGCCAGGGCTATATAGAGAAACCCTGTCTAAAAAAAAGGGGGTGGGGTGGGGTGTTGGAAAGATGGCTCAGCAGTTATGGGTACTAGCTGCTCTTCTGGAGGTCCTGTATTTGATCCTCAGAATCCACACAGTGGCGCACAACTGCCTGTAATTCCAGTTACAGAGGGTCTAACACCGTCTTCTGTCCTTGGTGGACAGTGCATGAACACAGTGAGCAGACATGCATGCTGGCAAAACAGGTTTTAGTTAGGGTTTCCATTGCTGTGAACAGACACCATGACCAAGGCAACTCTTCTGAAGGACATTTAATTGGGGCTGCCTTACGGTGTTCACCGGTTCAGTCCATTATCATCACGGTGGGAGCCTGGCAGCATCCAGGCAGATGTGGGGCTGGAGCAGCCCAAAGTTCTACATCTTGATCCAAAGGCAGACAGAAGACTGTTTTCAAATAGCTGGGAGGAGGGTCTTAAATACCACCCCCACAGTGACACACTTCCTCTGAGAAAGGTCACATAGGCTCCAACAAGGTCACACCTCCTAAGAGTGACACTCCCTGGGCCACACATAGCCAAACCACCACATCAATAGATAAAAAATAAAAATAAACCAGTCTTATCTTTTTTAAAATCTATTTTATTTATATGAGTACACTGTAGCTGTCTTCAGACACACCAGAATAGGGCATCAGATCCCATTACTGATGGTTGTGAGCCACCATGTGGTTGCTGGGAATTGAACTTAGGACTTCTGGAATAGCAGTCAGTGCTCTTAACCACTGAACCATCTCTCCAGCTTATAAACCAGTCTTTTAAAAAACACTTTTAAAAGACAGATTGGTAGGCAATTTACTTAGGAGGTGCATGGGCTGGATCTCCAGCACTAGATAAAACCGGGCGAGGTATCACTGCCTATGGCACAGGCCTATGCTCAGTCACCATGAGTTCTGAAGTATCCTAAAAAGGGGCTTGAACTCCACTTGGGGTGGGTCAGTGGAGAGGTATTTTAGTAATTTATTTTAGATCTCAAAGGAGATTGAAGTAGACCTTTGGGTTACATAGCTTCATAGTTAAAGAGAATAATAATTTTAGAAACCACAGCAAACTATATGGCCTGATGTAGTGGCACACACCAGTGGTTTTCTTGGGAGGTTGAGTCAGGGAGATCAAAGTTAGAGGCCAGCCTGGGCTACAAAAGATTCTATTGCAAAAAACTGCCATCATTATAACAGTAGAATAACAATAGCAAAATTGGAATGTGTTCTAAATAGGCTCCCTTCTTGGGGTCCCTCCTGTCAAAGCTTCTGCTGGGGGGGGGGCTCAAGGCATTTAGTTTAAGAAAATGGGACAGTTTTATGTCCCAGCATTACCTGTTATCAGGGGAAATCTTGGGCATGTCCTTTAATTCCTCACTTATGAAATATGTAATTAAGAAACTTAGACCGGGCATGGTGGCACACTCCTTTAATCCCAGCACTTGGGAGGCAGAGGCAGGTGGATTTCTGAGTTCGAGGCCAGCCTGGTCTACAGAGTGAGTTCCAGGCCAGCCAAGGCTACACAGAGAAACCCTGTCTTGAAAAAAAAAAAGAAAGAAAGAAAGAAAGTTAGGGGGACAGGCATGGTGGTGCATGCCTTTAACCTGAGCACTGGGGAAGTAGAAGCCGGTGGATCTTGAGTTCATAGCCAGCCTTGTCTACAAAGTGAGTTCAAACCATTAGCCTTAGTTCCAGGAAACTCAACAGGCATATGCTGGTGCACACACATACATCCAGGCAAAACATTCATGTCCATAAAGTAAAAAAAAAAAAAAAATCTGGGACATATTTTTCAAATAACTTTCTTCTAAGTAACTCTGCTGTCTTAGGAGAAACCAAAGGTCCAAGCAGATGGGGTCAGTCATCCCCTGACCCCTGCAGCAGGTCAAACAACAGCAGGGAGTCAAATCTAATTCTAGCTGGGGAGAGTTACATGGAGTTGCGGTGGTCAGTCTTTTATTATTATTATTTTCTACATCGTTTGCTCATCTTTCCCTTTCTTTTTTTTTTTTT
>NC_034595.1:80531984-80548389 GCF_900095145.1 Mus pahari | reverse complement strand
GGAAGAGCAGTCGGGTGCTCTTACCCACTGAGTCATCTCACCAGCCCCTCATCTTTCCCTTTCTTGCTTCTGTCCCAAGCTGCTCTAAGCAGTCAGTGTCCCGCAGAGAATGAAGATTTCATTGACAAACCCAAAGACAAGGAAGAGAAAGGAGACTGACAACCGGGTGAAGGGGAAGTAACCACCAAGAAATGCCTGGAAGAAGGTGACGACCCCCTAGCGGGAGGAGGGCAGGGAAGCAGAGGCGGGCGGAAGGCTGGTCTAAGAGTGGAGGTAGCCCAAGAGTGATACTGGCTGGGTCAGAGAAGTCGGTGGGCCCGATCCGACGGATACACATACACGGCCAGCCCGGAGTGGAAAGAACAGTTTATGCTGTGCTTTATTAAAATGTGCATCATTCTTTTATTTTAAAATGTGCATCATTGTCTCGTGCTCGGCGCGTGCGACCTCAGCGTGGTGGCCCGCGGCTGGCCTCGTCCGTCCCGGCTCCTGCAGAGCTGCCGTGCGCAGGCGCACTCAGGTAGCACGGGCCCGGGGGCTCCCGCCCATGGCCAGGTAGACGTCGATGGGCACGTGCAGCAGCGTCAGACAGTGGCAGCCCGGGCAGCGTCGGAGCGGCCTGGCGAAAGCGGCAGGCGACAGGGGGCGCAAAGTGTTGGGGCACGCCAAGGGATGCGCCTGGGTTCTTTGGGGATAGGGATGGCGATGGGGCAGGGCCGAGGGGTGGGGCGACGGCCTCACCTGACAGGGTTTTGATCCGTAGCTACAGGTTCCGGGCTATCCTGGGACTCGGGGGCGGAGGCAAGGCCAGGGGAGTCTCCGGCCTCAATGGGGAATCTTCGACCCTGTGGGGTCTCCTGGGCACTCATGTCCAGGCCCCGGGGCACTCTGTATAGGAGTGGCGGTCAGGCAGCTCCGGGCCCCTAGGTGCTCCCTGCCCGTGCCCGTCTCTTGTGCCGTGGCTTACCTGCCGGAGGCCGAGGCCGGTCCCAGGCTGGAAGCAACTGCCCGAGCCCTGGCCGCGGGAGGACGCTCCGGTCCAGGCGGAGCCTGGTAGGTGTCTGCTGCGCGCCCGGGCCCCAGCGTCGAAGGGGAGGACTGCATTGTGACCCCGATCTCTGCGTGCTGACCTCACACAGCCTGTTCCTCGCTGGAATTCTAGGCAGTCCCGGAGCGTTCGGGCATTTAGTGAGGGCCCGGGCCTGAGGCCAGAGGGCTCTGGCGAACGCACCTTGGTGACCGGTTTGCACTCTTTCCCAACAGCTGGATGGGGACTTCGGAGGCGAGGACGACCTGCCTGGAAGCGGAGCCCACATGGAGAAGGCCCGCATCCCTGACCTATGCAGCCACCCAGGCCCGTTCCCCAGCATTGCTACCACTCGGTGGCTTACTCAAGAATGACTTAACCCATGCTGGGTTTGCTGGCGGTGGTGAGGGAAAGTTAGGGACACTGCCCATGTTGTCTCAGGGTCACACAGCATTTACATCACAATTGGGCAGGAGTTTAAAAATGTCTGGCCCTCTCCCTCCCCACCACCTGTGGCTGTGTTCAGACGGAGAATGTTCTAGCCCTGGAGGCAGCTGTGAATGACGTCCTTGGGGGGAAAAGAAGCAGGCGGAGGGCGAGGGCGATGGTGGAGTAGAGCTGCCTCGCGGAGGCAGCATGAGCTGAGAGGGTGACAAGATGGAGGCGCTACACAGCATGGAGGACTTTCTACTCTCCAATGGGTATCAGCTGGGCAAGACCATTGGGGAAGGGACCTACTCAAAAGTCAAAGAAGCATTTTCCAAAAAACATCAAAGAAAAGTGGCAATTAAAATTATAGACAAGATGGGAGGGCCAGAAGGTGAGCTGGGGTCCTTGGGAGGAAGGGTGGGCTAGCCAGCATGGGTAGGCCCTTTCCTCAGATCATTGAGTCAGAATGGCAGAAAGCAAGAAAGATTTCTGCCCTAAATAGAAGGATGTAGGGAACCCAGGCTCCTCACACCATTCCAGAGCCACAATCGAAGCACAACGTAAAGAAAGGGTCCTCAGTTTTTCCCGTCCCAAGAGGCGCTGGCCAGAAGACAGCAGCAACTGGTACCACACAGGTGGAAGAGGGACAGGACAATAGGATCCCTGGAAAGCATAGTGGGATGCAAGTGCTTTGAACTTCCCAAATCCCTCATCTGTGATCTCACAGGCTGCTGGGAGGAGGTTCCAAGGATGAGCTAATGATGAAAGGCTATACTTGCTGCTAGAGACACCCGAGACTGGTCAGGGAGTCAAGGAGGAACACCTAGACATGGTAGGTGTCCGGAAGCTGGAAAGCAGGAGCTAAGAGGGAGGAACCAGGACATTTTGATCTTGATTTTGTCTCCCCACTTTTTCCCTCAGAGTTTATCCAGAGATTCCTGCCTCGCGAGCTCCAGATTGTCCGTACCCTGGACCACAAAAACATCATCCAGGTGTATGAGATGCTCGAGTCAGCAGATGGAAAAATCTACCTGGTGATGGAACTGGCTGAGGGAGGGGATGTCTTTGACTGTGTGCTGAACGGAGGGCCACTTCCCGAGAGCCGGGCCAAGGCCCTCTTCCGCCAGATGGTTGAGGCTATTCGCTATTGCCATGGCTGTGGCGTGGCCCACCGGGACCTTAAGTGTGAGAACGCCTTGTTGCAGGGCTTCAACCTGAAGCTGACCGACTTTGGCTTTGCCAAGGTGCTCCCCAAGTCCCGCAGGGAGCTGAGCCAGACCTTCTGTGGCAGCACAGCCTATGCCGCCCCTGAAGTGCTACAGGGCATACCCCATGATAGCAAGAAAGGCGATGTCTGGAGCATGGGCGTGGTCCTGTATGTAATGCTTTGTGCAAGTCTACCTTTTGATGACACAGATATCCCCAAGATGCTGTGGCAGCAGCAGAAGGGGGTGTCCTTCCCCACTCATTTGGGCATCTCAACCGAATGCCAGGACCTGCTCAAGCGGCTCCTGGAACCAGACATGATACTCCGGCCTTCAATTGAAGAAGTTAGTTGGCACCCATGGCTAGCAAGCACTTGATAAAAGCAATGGCAAGTCCTCCCCAATAAAGTAGGGGGAGAAAGCAAACTGAAAAACCCGCTTCTAAAATGGTGATCTATATTTTACACTTTAAGTTCACTTATCCCATAGTCGACTTCTTCCTTACTGCGGCTCCACCGGCCTCTCACCTCCCCTGTAAAGCCCTTCCTGGAACTAAGGGCCTTACTTAGATTTTTCTTTTATTAATGGCTCTCAAATGATTTTCATATAGGTGATTAGTTAGTGCTCATTATGTTAGGCCCTAACAGCATCAGCGGGCAGAGAGAAGTGAGGACAGAAAGGTGATCCCGTGGAACCGCTCAGGTGCTACAACTTGCTTTCCAAATAAAAGCCAACGCATGTGGAATGCAGGCCTGGCCTCCTGACTCCTCGGCTTGGTGAGAAGCTGCTTGGGCCCAAACCTTTCTCAAACCAGAGGCCAAGCTTAGGAAGAGATGGGGAGCATCCTTATCACCCAGGCTGGACCCCACCTATGCTCCCTGTTCCAGGCAGAAAGTCACGCTTGTAACTGTGGGGGCCTCTGCCAAGGGGACAGAAACGTCCCAGACACTTCTGGCTTCTGTTCGATCACTTTAATGCTGTTATGGCAAATCTGTAAAAGGTTCAGGACAAACTTTTTATTTTTGTTCCTTTTTAATTACAAAACTAACAGCTGTTAGAATTTTTTTCTTTACTTTTTTTTTTCTTTTCCCAGCTACAAAATACTCTGGGGAGATGCATTATAATTTAAAATATATAATATTGCACAAACAACCAAAAAGTTGATTAAAATAATTACAAAGAGAAAAACCAATCCCATCAAAAAAAAAATTAGCATTCTGTCCACCCTACCCCCTTCACTGAAGGTCTGCAGTACCCACCATTCACAGCAACCCTGACCAAGCCCCTTTAAATAAGTCACTGGTGGATGCCCCAGCACACATCACCAGGGCAGCATCCGCGCAGCACCAGGTCTTCATGTGGCCCTCATAGTCTCAAGAGGGTAAGAGCCCCAGGCTGTCTTCGGGAAGGAGGGCCTCTGCAGGAGACAGGAGTCTCAGGATGCTTGCCCCAGCACATCCCTTCAAGACCAGAGAGCTGAGGAGAAGTTGGCCTGGTGATGGACTGTGAGTACTCATCCCTGCTCACTACTTCATATAGCTCAGAGCTGGCTTGTGTCCTAAGCTATGGGAGTCAAGGTAGGTAGCTGCTCGGAGCAGTCATCCTACCAGGGCCTGAACGTGGCTCCCTCCCTGAGAAGGGAGGGGAAGAAATACAAGAGCAGACTCTTGCGGTGGCACAGATGGGCTAAGGACTTGGGTGCATCTGACATAAAGGCCCTGGGAAGGTGTAGGGCTATCCCGGCGTGGGTTAGAGAAGAGTCAAGGTTTGGTCTTAAGATTCTGAACCCCATAGGACCTTCCCAGAAATGGGATATGGTTGGGATGGAGATTCCAGAGAGGCAAACTTCCCAGAGATCATTGCCTCTTCCTCATTGGGTCAGGAACGAAAATGCTGTGTACTGTTCCTGTGTAGTCAAGGGCAGGTGGCATGGCCTTTCTTGCTGGCTTACTAGCTTATGGGGTAGTACGTGTTGTCTTCAATGAGACCAGTGCTTCAGCTCTTGTCTCTGCAGGAGACAGCTACCCCTCGAGGTTTCCCAGTAGGAATCCCTACAATAGCAGGGAAATGCAGGCTCTCCGGTGATGGGGTATGGGGTCCTCCCCTTAGGTCATCCTAAGGTTGGCACAAATCAGACTTCTGAATCTGTATTTGAAAAGGCTCTTCCAAGGTGTGAGCAGAGGGCCAGCAGGGAGCCATCAGAATTATGTACCAAGTTCTGGATGGCAGAGGCCATTTGGGGGGACATTCTCAGTGTCTTCCAAGGCTGGCCGAGACTAGCGAGCGAGGGAGGTGGGATGTGCCGAGGGTGGGGGAGCTGCTTGCTCCGGCTCCCCTCATTCCCAGTCCTCCCACTCTACATCTTCCAGCTGCAAAGGTGAGGAGATTTTGAGAACACAAACACTGATGCCCAGAGCCCACCTTCCCCACTGAGCTAGGCAACCACTGGACCCGCTGTCCCCACAACAATCCTTGGCTTTAGGGAATGTAACACAGATGCATGCTGCCTGAGAGAGGGGCTTGCTGCTTTGATGGCTTCAGATCTAAAGGAAATATTTCCACTAACTACACTCAACCCTGCATGGGATGCCTTTGGAGCAGCCAGTCCCTACACGAGAGATTGTTCCCTGCTGAGCAAAGGCCAAGGGCTGCGAGGGGCACGGGGGCTGCAGGGTTAATGTCTACTTTTGGTGGTTGTCCTATTGGTTTTGTTTGTTCTGTTTTGAGACAGGGTTTCTCTGTGTAGCCCTGGCTGTGTAGATCAGGCTGGTCTTGAACAGAGATCTGCCTGCCTCTGCCTCCTGGAGTGGTGGAATTAAAGGGCTATGCCACCACCACCCAGCTAAAACTGTTCCCTCTCTTGTTAACTTGAAAGCTTTAGGGAGTCTGGACTTGTGTGCCTGTCACAGGTCAAATGGACTCTCCCCCTCCTGCCACGGATTTTGTTGTATGTTTGCACATTCTTTCAGAGCTGGGCACCAAACTTAGGAACTCCTGAATGCTTTGGTGATTGCTCTACTACAGAACCATATTCCCAGCCAAGTATATTTGGATCTAAAGAGAGCTAAAAGACATAAGCTAGCAAGTCCTTCATAGGACATCACGGAGGCCTCTGCATTAATTCCCCAGCTTTTCAAAATGAAAAACCAGATCCTTATCACTGAGCCTGGTGGTCCATGCCTGCAATCCCAGCACTCAAGAAGTTGGTGCATGAGACTGATGCAAATTCATGGCCAACCTGGGCTACAGTTAAGTCAGTGATAACCCTTCCCACTCAGGGAGGAAAGAAAGGAAAGGAAGAGAGGAGAGGGGAAGAAGAGAGGGGAGAGAGAAAGGAGAGAGGGCCATATATAGACTGAGGCTCACAGGCAGACTGTCTTTCTAAACTGCCTACTTCTTTTGGTTTTGCTTTGAGATAAATCTCTCACGCAGCCCTATTTGTCCTAGGATCCACTATATTGTCCAGGTTGGCTTTGAACTAAAACTCAAGAAATCTGTCTGCCCCTGTCTCCTGAGTGGTAGGATTAAAGGTGTGACATGTCATTTCTGGCAGAAATGGGGAGGTAGTAAAGAATAAAAACAATAAAAAGCCCATTTATACTTAAACCCCGGTCACTAATGTCGGAGTAACATCATATGACAGGCACCCCACTCAGCTATTTTTTTACTTGTATTTCAGATGAGGAAAGGGATGTTAAATGACTCAGTGCAAGGCCGTCTGTCTCCAAGGCCAGGAGCTTGCTAAGGTCTCCTAAGTCACAGGCCAGGACCAGCCAGTGCTCAGCATCCCTATATTCAACCCAGGCCTACGCACTCTAGGCAGTGACCTCCCCGTGCTTCTCCTGAGCACTAGGATCACACTGGGTGTGTGTGCCACCGAGCTGTGCTCAGCATGTGTGTGTGTGTGTGTGTGTGTGTGTGTTTGTTTCTTCTTGTTCCTTGGGTGACTCTGATAGAGCTAAGGTCAAGAATTCATTCATTTATACACCCTAGAATTGGTCAGCAGCAGAGCCCCATAATAACTGTTCCGAGCTAGATTGGAAAGCCTCGTTTCACTTCCTGCAAGCATTAGCTCAGATAGATGTAGGGATTTGCCCTGAAGGGGTGGGGTGGCAAGGTTTGTTGGCGAAGCATCTCTACCCTGCTGCCCATGGACTAGCCTGTCCTGCTAGCTAGACCTACTCACCTCACCAGAGGCGTCCACTTTGGAAAGCGCCATCTGTACTTCCTCCTCAGTCATGTCCAAGTCGAAGTCCTTCTCCCAGTCCTCGCTGATGTCTGTGCTTGAGCCTGGAATCACAAGCCACATGCGATAAGCAGCGTGTGCCACGGAGGGAGTGTATAAAGACTTAGCTAGGCACACACACTCGTTTACCTGTAACCACTTTTAATTGGGCTCAATTATCTTTTTTTTTTTAAGATTTATTTATAAGTACACTGTTGCTGTCTTCAGACACACCATAAGAGGGTATCGGATGGCTGTGAGCCGCCATGTGGTTGCTGGGAATTGAACTCAGGACCTCTGGAGGAGCTGACAGTGCTATCTCTCCAGCCCTGGGCTCAATGATCTTACTGGTAGAAGTCTAAGGAAAAACCCTGGAAGCAGTAGCATAGCTCAGTAGTAAAACATGTAACACCCAAGGTCTAGTTAAGAACCCAAGCAACATATCATACTCCATACACTTAGGGCCAGGGCTGTAGCTCGGTGCCTACATGAACAAAGCCATGGGTTCTGAGCCCAGGACTGCATAAAGTCGGGTGTGGAGGCATATGCTGTGTTCTCGAGCGATTGGGAGGCAGAAGCAGAAGGATCAGGAGTCCAAGATGAGCCTTGATTAGAGTTTTCTAGGCCAACCTGCACCCCCCTTTTTTTTTTTGAGCAGGGTCTCACCATATATCCTCGGCTCACCATGTATCCTCGGTTGTTACCAGGCTGTCCTTGAACCTACACAGCTCCACCTAATCCTGCTTCCTGAGTCTAAGGGTGAGACCCCCACCCCCATCTCCCCTCATGAGACGGCGCTAGAGACTGTTCTGGCTTCATATGCATGCTCTGGCACAAGTGCACTCTGCCTTTGTCCTCTGAGGGTGAAAGAAAAACCGACTTGCCTCTCCCTGAGAAACTTTAGCCCTGGCTGGCCTGCAACTACAGGCCTTGAAGCACCACCTAGCTCACACGCCTACTTTACCCTATGTACAATTCCTTGGGACAGGCTCTCAGTGCCCCTGCTTCAACCTCACTATGTAAAGATTCTCACTCCTCTACGCTCTAAGTGATGAGATTCCCATGTACGACACGTGCTAGGTTTATACAGTGCTGAGGTTCAAACTGTGAGCTAGGCACACTCTACTGCCTTCTTTTAAAACGCAACCTTTCCCCTTCCCTCTGCTCTTTTTTCTCCACTGCATTTATTTTGCGACATATAATGGGCCAACTATGCTTACCGTCCAATAGAAAAAGTATAAAGAGCTCCAAAGAGAAAGGAATGTACATTTTTTCTTATATAGCCCCTGATGCCCAAAACATCAAGTCGATACCTAGTATTCTTAGACCTTTTAAGTCAGCAGTTGGACAACTATTGTCTGTGGATCAAATCCAATCCACTGTTTCTATGGAACACAGGAGCCAGCAGGATGGCTTAGTGGGCAAAGACCTTTGTTGTCAAGTCTTACAACCTGAGTTTGATTCTCTTTTTTCTTTTCTTTTTTTTTCCAATACAGGATTTCTCTGTGCAGTCGTGGCTGTCCTGGAACTAACTCTGTAGACCAGGCTGGCCTCGAACTCAGAAATCCACCTGCCCCTACCTCCCAAGTGCTGGGATTAAAGGTGTGCACCACCACTGCCTGACCTGAGTTTGATTCTCAGAACACATATGATGGAAAGAGAGAGAACTAACTCACGAGGTGTTTCTACTTGTCCATGCACAGGTACACATGTGTACACAAACACACACACACACACACACACACACACACACACACACACACACACACACACACANACACACACACACACACACACACACACACACACACACACACACACACACACACACACGGAGGGGGCAGAGCAATAGCTCAGTGGTGAAGAATGTATACTGCTCTTGCAGAGGACCCGAGTTCAGTTTCCAGCACTCAAATTGAGCAACCACCAGTCACTCCAGCTCCAGGGGACCCATCCTACTTTTCTAGCTAAAAAGGCTGTACCAATGCACAAACCCAACCAACACACACACACACACACACACACACACACACACACACACACACACACACACCCCAGAGAGATGGCTCAGTGCTTACAAGCACTTGCTATTCTTGACCCTGAGCCTATTCTAAGCAACCACATGGCAGTCAATGTTCCCTAAGTCTGGCTCCAGGGAATCCATCGCCCTCTTCTGACCTCCCAGGACACCAGACATGCATGTCAGATACTGACATACATGCAGACAAAACACTCATACTTAGGAAATCTTTAAAAAATTAAAAGCTACATAGGTATGGTGGATCATTCCTTTTCTTGGTATTTTGAGACAGTGAGACCCTGTCTCAAAAATAAAAACTTTAAGGTCATCAGGCAGTGGTGGCACACCTCTTTATTCCAGCATTCAGGAGGCAGAGGTAGGCAGATCTCTGAGTTTGAGGCCAGCCTGGTCTACAGAGTGAGTTCCAGGACAGTCAGGACTACACAGAGAAACCTTGTCTGGAAAAACCAAAAAAATAAAAAATTCAAGTCTTTAAAAACATTTTTGATCACATCTGTGTGTCTGTTTACATGTTGTCTATGGACACTTCCATGTGTTCACAGCAGAGCTCAGCCATGTCAGCAGACTCTACAGTCCAAAGAACTTACAGTATTTATGACCTGGCCCTGCTCATACAAAGTTTCCTGCTCTTGCTTTGTGTGGTTCTCATACAATGTGATGACTACTTTAAACATACTCAGGCATGTTTTTTTTTCTAGGCAATATTGAGACCATTCATGTTAAAATTATCAGTAAGGAATGAATTGCAAAATCCACTGTTCTTTTGTACACTTGACCATTGCACCTACTGTGGAGTACTGGGTAATTATTCTGAACTGCTAATTATTCAAATTCCGCTGAGAGAAGAGCTGGGGATGCAGCTTGGCTGGTACAGCATGGCATGCACTGAGCCCTAAGTCTGATCCCCAGCACTGAAAAATCTAGGCAGTGGCCCACCTTTGTAGCACTTAGTAGAAGTCAGAAGTTCAAAAGGTCATCCTCTACTGTTCAGTGAATTCAAAGCCAGCCTATGAAACATGAGATCCAGTCTCAAATGTAGTTGGGGGTAAACCACCATCTTTGCAACGATAACTGGAGAAGCTTGCTAGAACACAAATTCTTCCTCCCTCTGCATTCACTCAGCAGGCCAGGTGTAGCCCAGGATTCTGTATTAGATTTCCTTGTTAACTCTACAAAGAAACGAGCTGCTGTTTGAGAAATAAGTGTCATGTGCATTTACATGTTGAAATGCAATGAATGTTTGACAAATGGAGAAGTAAGGCCATATATTTCTTTCAAAAGCCTTGTCTCAGAGCTAAGTAATTTACATGTTCCACTGCAAGTCAGAGCAGACCTACAACCAAGACTCAAGTTCTGATCCTGTATGGAGTCTCCTGGCACTTTTCCTTCAGGGCATGTTTCTGTTTATCTGTCGGCGTGATTGGCTTCCTGTGGGTCAAAAGCTAGGCTGTGGCCACCAGAGCCTCCCCTCATCTCTGGACCCCTTCAGGCTTATATGCTAGGGCAGACCCTTCTAGAAGCAGAAACTCACCAACTAGCTCTTGGGAACACTTCACATCTGCCCTCTGAGCATCTATCAACAGTCCCAATTTACAGTGGACAGAGGAAGACTTCAGTAGCACAGACGTGAGCCACCTGTTCTGTCACAGAGGACAAGTTACAAGATTTGTTTAAGAACATTCCGACTTCTCGATGGAGCCTTGTGTTCTGTTTTCTTGGTGGTTACTAACCTGGGGCTCTCTTGCCCAGTTACCTTTTTGTGTCACTGTTTTTCTACTTCCTCAGATAAATAGAGATTAAAAACAGGTTCCACAGGTATTAGTGCAGTAGGCCTTTAACCCAGGGCCGTAGGGCACACACTCATCCCAACTTCCTCCCCTGCTCTGCTGAGGGCCAAAGAGGCCAACACAATCTGGCAGTCCTGCTGCACACAGAGCCAGCCTGGCAACGGAGATGTGGTACGGGTGTCAGATGGAAAAGCAATCAGTACCCAAGCTTCCCCCTTTCCCTTCCATTACATACAGTCCCCATAGCCAGGCCTTGGGTGTTGGAGACGTAGGTCCATTACGCAGCACGGCCGGGTATATAACCTTACTTTTTAAGGTCTTCTATCAGGGAGAGAGATGACTAAGAACAGAGTATAGTATATACACGAGTGGTGACACACACTAGAATTCCTAGCATTTGAGAAGCAGAGGCAGGAGGATCAAGAGTTCAAGGCTCCGGAAGGAGAGATGGTCCAGTCACTAAGGAGGTGTACTGCTTCTACAGAAGACCTCGGCTGGGCTCTCGGCACCCACATCAGGAGGCTCCGGGAGAGCTGACACCTCTTCTGCAGCTACCTGAATTCATGGGCACATAAAGAGGGGGCTGGAGAGAGAGCTCAGGAGTTATGAGCACTTGCCGCTCTTATTCAGAACTGGGGTTCAGATCCAAGTTGGCACAGAGCTGCTCACAGCCATCTTTATAATTCCAGTTCCAGGGGATTCGAGGCACTATTCTGGCCTCCAGACACCAGGCATGCATGTGGTTCACACACATACATGCAGGCAGACACTGTTACACATAAAATATAAATCTAATAATTTTTTAAAAAAATCTTAAGGCCTGGTAGTGGTGTCACATGTTTTTAATCCCAGTCCCTGGGAGAGGCAGGTATAGGTATATCTCTAAGTTTGAGGCCAGTCTGGTCTACAGAGTGAGTTCCAGGACAGTGAAGGCTATACAGAGAAACCCTGTCTCAAACCAACCAACAAACAAACAAAGGCCAGCCTAGGCTATTATGAGATTCTTTTGTTGTTTTGCCTTTATTTTTTTTTTTTTCCCCGAGTCAGGGTTTCTCTGTGTAGACCTGACTGTCCTGAAACTCATTCTGTAGACCAGGCTGGCCTCAGAACTCAAGAGATCCGCCTGCCTCTGCTCCCTCCTGAGTGCTAGGATTAAAAGCGTGCGCCGCCACCACCACCTAGCTTGAGATCCTTTCTTGACTTGCCAAAAGAAGTGAGGATCTATCTCAGTCAATTCAGTGCTTGCCTTGGTTGGACCGCAGCACCATGTAAACGGCTCATGCTGTCATACAACTGTAATCCCAACACTTGGGAAGCAGGTAGAAAGCAAGAAGGATCAGAAGTTCAAGGTTATCCTCAGCTATTTGGCAAGTCCTGGGTTCAGGTTCTAGTACCACAGAGAGAAACCTTCTGCAACCTGTCCTGTTTCCACTGTTCCCACCTTGAGTTACACTGGCTTCCCCTCACTTGTTTTGGGGTGTGTCCTATCTCGGGCTGTGTGTGCAAGGTAGCACGGAGGGTGGTTAACAGCAGTCAGAGATCAGTTCTGTCCTTTCCAATCCCTATCTGATCACTAGCCCAACTCCAAACAGAATGGTAATTCTTTGTATGTGTGCACATGTACATGTGTACATATATGTGTAGACCAGAGGATAACCTTGGGTATCAGAAATAAAAATTTTTCCTATGAAGGCTCTATAGATGCCCCAAATGAAGGGGAATTGAGGGTGGGGAGGTGGGAGAGGGTGGGTGGGTGGAGGAACACTCTCATAGAAGCAGGGGGGAGGGAAACCAGGAAGGGGGAAATGTAAATGAAGAAAAATCCAATAAAAAATCAAAATTTTATTTTTTCAAAGAGTTACTAGAGTTACTACATTTGTTTGTTTGTTTGGAGAGCGGCTTTCACTGTGTAGCTGTCCTGGACCAGGTTCGCTTGGAGCTCAGAGAGTCGCCTCTGCCTCTTAAGCACTGGCATTAGAGGCTCATGCCACTATGCCTGGCCTTAGCCATCTATTGCTAACCATGTGTACTTGTGTGTGGGTTTCTGCTTGAGTGCAGACAGAGAGACCAGAGGACATCAGATCCCAAACCAAATCATTCACTTTATGTGTCTGAATCCTCTGGGTGTGTGTATGTGTACCACATGCATACCTAACGCTCTCAGAGGTCAGAAAAGGAAGTCAGATCTCTGGAACTGGGTTCTGGATGGTGAGCCACCACACAGATGCCAGGAAATCAATCCCACCCATTATTCCATCCTTTTGATAAGATCTCACAAACTACTGTTCTGATTGCCTACACTCCCACCCCCGACAAGGTCTCCTGACGCCAAGGATGACAGTGACCTCCTTACTCCCTCTCTCTGTCTCCCTGCACTAGGATTACAGAGCTGCACCAGCAGGCCTGGCTTCTGTTTCTTTCATATATTTGGATGTTTTTCTTCTTATTTTACCTGGCTAAACTTGAACTATGATTAATCCCAACTTTCAGCTAATCTGTACCTGTGATGAAACAAGGAAACATGGCTGGGCAGAAGCACAGGGGTTGCCAGGCCTGATGCACATAGCTGCAATCCCATCGCTTAGGAGGCAGAGGCAAGCGGATCAGGTGTTCAAGGCCAGGGCTGCAGAGGGGGCTCAGTGGTTGTGAGGGCTTACTGCTCACAGAGGACACGAGTTTAGATCCCAGCACCCACATCAGCTGGCTCACAAACACCTCTAACTTCAGCTGCAAGGGATCTGATTCCATCTTCTGGCTTCCATGGACACCTGAATATATATAAGCGTACATACAGAGATATAGACTAAAATGAATCTTGAAAAAAAGAGGGAGGATTTGAAGACAGTCTGGGGTACATAGTTAAGATCCTAACTCACAAACAGACCACAGTGCAGGGTGGGGAGGTACAACAGAGATGGTGTCACCTGAAGTCCATGACCACAACCCACACCTGCAGGCCCACTGAGAACTCCTCTACCTTCCTACAGACTGTCACAGATTTCAATGTGACCTCCCTCTTCTCTTCAGGGGGCTGATGGGCTTTTCAATGTTATCACTTTTACGTCTATGTATGTGTGTCAGTTCATGTGAGTGCAGCTGGCACAAAGCCTAGAAGACAGAGAAACTCAGATCCCTTGGAACTGGAGTTACCGTGTGTTTGAGAGGCCTGGTGGTTGCTGGAGCCTGGACTCAGGCCCTGTGGAAGAACAAGTGTTCTTCACTGCTCAGCTACCTCTCTGCCTTTGTAGGTCCCCCTGCTTATCCCTCCCAACAGGGTTTCTCTGTGTAACAGAGAACAGCCCCACCTTTCCTGGGACTCAGAGAGCTGCCTGCCTCTGCCTCCCCAGAGCAGGGATTAAAGGTGTGCACCACCACTGCCCAGCCACCTGTGTAGTTTTTGACCAGTAGAAAAATAGGGAACTGTACAGATCTTAGAGGGCTTCGTGACTCTAATGACAGGCATATCCAGTACTTAACACAGGTCTAAATACAGAAAATAAAGAGACTATCACCTATCATTACCACAATGTTGATTACATTTTGTTTTCTTTGGTCAATTTGATACAGCTAGGGTCAGGGTCATCTGGGAAGAGGGAACCACAATAAAGAAACGGCCTCTCTCCACCTGGTCACTCTGTGGGGCGTTTTCTTGTTTGATGTGGGAGGGTCCAGCCTGGTCTCTCTGTGGGGCGTTTTCTTGTTTGATGTGGGAGGGTCCAGCCCACGGTAACTAATGCTACCTCTGAGTAGGTGGTCCCGAGTTACATAAGTAGACTGTGGGGCTGGTGAGATGGCTCAGTGGTTAAGAGCACTGACTGCTCTTCCAGAGGTCATGAGTTCAAATCCCAGAAACCACATGGTGGCTAACAACCATCCGCAATGAGAAACAAATAAAAAAAAAACCTATGGGCGGGAATGCACAGGGCCAGAAAGGGAGGTGGTGGTGGTGGTGGCGGCTAGAATTGATGGGGGGAGGGGGGATTGGAAGTGAGTGGGGCCAGAGCAAGAGGGAGAAAGGGAAGGGGGGTGGGTCGAAAAAAAAAAAAAAGAAAGTAGACTGTGCCAGCCATGGAAAACAAGCCAATAAGCAGCACCCTTCCATTGCTCCTGCATCAGCTCCTGCCTCCAGGTTCCTGCCTTAAGTTCCTGGCCTGAAGTTTGATTCACTTCCTACAGAGATGGACAGCTACTTGGAAGTGTAAGATAAAACAAATCCTCTTCCATCAGGCTGCTTTTGAGCATGGTGTTTATCACAGCAACAGAGAACATTCATTTCCCCAGAGCAGAAATTGCTACCAAAGTTGCTTCCCTGACTGAGGACAATCAGGAAACAATCTCCATTTGCAGATGAGAAAGTAGGGGCTTGGAGAAGAGCAGTGACATTCCTGCAGTCCCATGACTTATGAGTGAGCTGAGCTCTGGACGCTGCTGCTTTTGGTACTCAGTCTAAACCTCCAAGGCCAGATCATGATGCTCAATTACAGTAAGAACCCACTCAGAGATTGGAGAGGTGGCTCAGTGGTTAAAAGCACTGGCTGCTCTTCCAGAGGTCCTGAGTTCAATTCCCAGCACCCACATGGTGGCTCACAACCATCTGTAATGGGATCTGATGCCCCCTTTTGGTGTGTCTGAAGACAGCTACAGTGTGCTCATGTACATAAATAAATAAATCTTAAAAAAGAAAAACCCAAAAGCAACCCACTCTGGCTGGGTGTACTAATCCTAGCACTCAGGAGGAAGAGGATGGAGCCCTGTAAATCCCAGACCAGCCTGGTTCACACAGCAAGTTGCAGGCCAGTCAGGAGTACATAATGAGACCCAGTCTCAAAAAACAAACAAAAGAGAACCAACCAACTCTCCTCGCTCTTCTGTGTCTCCTTTACTTGAGAAAGATGGGATGGGAGCTGTAGCCATAACCTCTAAAACATGCCCCTCCAGCTGAACTAAGCCCCCAGCACCCGCACTAACTCTCCACCCGTCTCCTTGGTGAACCATTCTGAAAGCCTCCAGTGTCAGACCTGTCCCATACAGCTCATGTTTCATCACAAAGCCTGTGCCTGCTGCCCCACCCCCTTCTATGTCTCATAAAGAGCAGGAGGAGCTCAATGGATGACCTCACTGCACAAAGCAGAACAGAAGTACTGTGTTACAGACTGGAGGCTCGGAAGTTTCCGTCAAGGCTGTTCTTCCACATAAACATGGTCTCTAGTCGAAGACTCCATTACTCAGATATAGCTAAAGCCCTTCTGTTGGACCGGGCTCACCTGAGGCCCATGGGCATCCACTTCACCCCCCAGGCTAGGTCCAAGGTGTGTCTCCATGGTTCACAATAAAAGGCTTAGAGAGCTGACTTCCCCAGGACTCCACAGGTAGAAGAACTCTAACATCAACACCACAGGAACCCCCAATAAGGGCAAAGCTGAATAGTTTAAAAGGCTACAAATGGGCCAAGTGTAAAGTAAGGTAAGGCATGATCACAGACTGCAGGCCAACATAACCCGAGTCTGAAGCTAGCTTCCCACTTCTCTGTCATAGCAATTTTAAACAGTTACTTAACATTTCTAGACAACACTTTTCTCATCTGTAAACTGAGGAGAATATGGACCCCGAGGTTTGTGAATAGGCAAACATTAAAACCATGTGACAGGGGGCTGGTGAGATGGCTCAGTGGGTAAGAGCACCCGACTGCTC
>NC_034595.1:80518524-80531434 GCF_900095145.1 Mus pahari | reverse complement strand
AAAAAAAAAAAAAAAAAAACCCAACAATAACAAAAAACAAAACAAACAAACAAAAAGCCAAAGCCAGAGGCTAGAGACACGACTGAGAAGTTACTAACAGGCTGCTCTTACAAAGGACCTGGGCTTGAGTCACAACACCTACACTGACATCTAACACCCTCTCCTGACTCTGTGGGCACTGCATGCACATGGTATACAGAGTAAAAAACAAAACAAAACACCCCCTAAAACACTCCACAACAACAAAGCCAAAACCATGGCAAACAAAAAGACCCCAACAATTTCCAAATGCATCATCCTTCATTCAGTGACAAGGTAAATGTTAGCTAATAAATACGGTAATATGTTTGTAGCTACCCTCCATGATCACAAATGAAGGTTGTCTGCTCCCAGGATCTGCTTAGAGGACACAGATACATCTACGCCCATGGTGGCAGCTCTTGCTTGCCCCGCTCATCCATCCGCTTGCACTCAGACCTTCAGACCTACCTTTCTTGCCATTGTTGGAGGGTGTAGACTTCCCACTATCTGAGTTCAGCTCGAACACTCTTAAGTCTGTGGGCACCTCCTCTCTCAGGGTCTCTACTCTAGCTGGAGGCCTGGGTTCTGAGCCACTGGCTCGGCCTGCAGGGGTTAGAGGCTTGGAGGGAAGTGGGGGTGGGGGTCCAGTTTCACCCTCATCCTCAGCCAGACTCTGTTCTTCCAAAGACGCCTCAAACAGCTTTTGGGACAGGTCTTTAGGTAGCTCAGCTGCGGGGGTGGCAATCTGGGTCACGAGGGAGATGCTCTCGCTGCTCTCCGATGGGGTGGCCTCTGCAGGGGGCTCCACTGGAACCTCCTCACAAGGGCTCCGGGGAGCAGGCTCATCTTCAGGGGATGCAGTGGTTTTGGTCTCTTTTGCAATCTTTGCCTCTTTTGGAGAGGGTGCAATGCCTTCAAGCTCCTCTGGAAAGACAGGTCAGAAAAGAGGCCGTGTAATTTCAGTCAGCCCCAAGCAGCCTTGAAACATGCACATCCTGTCATGTTTACCATGATGAAGGCTAGCCTGTGTCCCTCACGGCTACTCTAGCCCAGGGAGACATCCCTGATAGTCAGTGGCACACATACAGTGGCCACGCTGGACTGTGACTCACAGCCTGAGACAGGCCTGGAAGACGGTCTGCTCTGGGTTTGGGCCAGACTCATCTCACTGCAGTCAACACTCAATCTGCTACCTCAGTGAGAAGGACAATGGCTTCTGCTAAGGGCTAACCACACAGGAAGCTCTTAATGGAAGCCGGACATACAGTGTAAATATTTAACACATCCTGAGCCACAGTCTTGTCTTCTCTCTTCTTTTAAATGTTGTTTTGAGATAGTCTCTTTATGTAACCTTGGCTGACCTAGACCTCTCTATGTAGACCAAGGTGGCCTCCAATTCACAGAGATCTGCCTCTTGAGGGCCAGGCTGTTGAACAGCAATCCTGCAGGCTCACGTAGAAGGGTGCGGGGGGAGGGCTCTAAATGTTTAGCGGGTTCCTCAGTAACTATGTAACACAGTAACACAGCAGGTTCACGTGTGACGTGACTTCTGTACCCACTCCGGGTCCCATGAGCCCTGTGTGACAGGCTGCTTGTCATTTCTGACTGTTCGCTCCTACACTGTTTCACGCTGGCTTTCCCCAGGGATGCCATGTCTCTGCAGGCCTAGAGTACCACAGGCGCGTTTGTCAGCATCTCATTTCACTGCCTCTTACCTTCTTCTTCCTCCCAGCCAGGCTCTTCAGAGAGACTCTGGTCTGCCCGCTGCTTCAGGGCATCCCTCCGGGCCTGCTCCTGAGGGTGAGAGAGTAATGACCAGGAGGCTCGGGTACCCTCCTCTCAGGCCTGACCCTAGAGCCCTTGGCAACTCCAGAAAGGACTATAATCTTCAACTCTTCCTTGTCTTGACAAAAATTCAGCCTGCTTCCCCCAGGGCTGGGAGGGTAGGGTGGTCTTCCTGGGTGAGCCTAGCATACCTGTTCAAGCTGGTGGACTTTATAGAAATACCGATGCCAGAATTCCGAATGGGAAACAGCTGCTGGAACCTGGAGGGAAAGGAAAATAGAGGTGACAATTTGGGCAGGATGAATGGGGTCGTTACTAGTCTGCTCTCAGCCATTCCTGCAGTCTAGACACAGGACGTGGCTTAGTCAGAGCCCTTCTACCCCACTTTAATTCCAACCAAACCCATCTTCTGGGCCAAACTTCAGCCAAGGAAGGAGAACAGTACCCCTATACCAGTTGGCTGGTCTTTCTCTCACCATTCTCTGTCTGCCAGAAGCTGGTAAACTAGCCTCTCTCTGGCAGTTTCTTGGCTCAGCACAGCCCATTGGGCTGTACAGGGTCTCCCATTACACGTCCTTCCCACTTCCCCACAACTCAGGCTCGGAGCTGAGCTTCTGCCAGCGGGATCCTCACCATCTTGGTATAGAGGGCTCGGATGGAGGGGCTGCCCACAAGGAGCTCTGAGATCTCCCCTTTCTTCTCCTCCAAGCAGAACTCAGAAAGCCAGGCGTCAAACAATTCCAGGGGCCCTGCAGAGGGACAGATACCAACTGTCAGTTCCCTGTGTCTAGGGAAAGAACACTTGAACTAGAGAGAACACTTGAGCCTGTACTTGAACAGTAAAGAAAGCACAAGGGATCTTTCCAAAACCATTTGGTCCAAGGGGGGAAAGGTGAGGCAAGGTGAAGGGGTGGGTGGGTTCTTCCAAGATCAGAGTCTCTAGAAAGGACTCCAGTCTCCAGTATCATCTATCTCCGCTGCCACTTCAGTCCTCAGCATGCTGTCTGCCCTCCCTTACGTCACGTGACCAGGAGCCTCTGCCCTCCACTTTCTCTCAACATTTACCTCACCACTCTGAGTCTACTTCTCCCCTGCTGTCTTCTTCATCCAGACTCTGACCTTACCACTGACGTGGGATCTCTAGGCACCCCTACCTCACCTTCTGCCATTAGTCTCATCAAGGCCTCAAACTCTTCAATAGTTCTCTGCAACTCTACAATGTGACCTTTTAAAGCTAGGGTCCACAGGCGGGAATGTGTGTCTGTGTATTTTAGCCAGTGTCTTGCTATATAGCCCTGGCTAGCCAGGAATTTGCTATGTAGACCATGCTAGCCTCAAACTCACAGAAATCTGTATGCCTCTGCCACCCATGTCATAGGATTAATAAAGGCATACACTAACATACCTAGCCTTGTAACATAAAACTTTAATATTTATTTAATGTATGTGAGTACACTGTTGCTGTCTTCAGACACACAAGAAGGGGGCATTGAACCCAGTACAGATGGTTGTGAGCCACCCAAGTGGATGCTGGGAATTGAACTCAGGACCTCTGGAAGAGTAGTCAGTGCTCTTAATTGCTGAGCCATCTCTCTAGCCCATAAAATTTTATAGAAAGGGCTCATCACTGTTTGCTTGTTTGTTAGTTAGTTAGTTTGTTTGTTTTTGAGACAGGGTTTCTCTGTATAGCCCTGGCTGTCCTGGAACTCACGCTGTAGACCAGGCTAGCCTCATACTCAGAAATCCGCCTGCCTCTGCCTTCCAAGTGCTGGGATTAAAGGCGTGCACCACCACCACCCAGTGCTTGTTGTTTTTGAGACAAGGTTTCTCTATGTAGCATTGGCTATCCTGGAACTTACTGTGTACACCAGACTGGCCCAGGACTCACTTAGCTGTGCTAGCCTCTGTGCCATCACTGGGCTCATCATTTTGGTCAGGTTTCTTTCTTTTCTTTTTTTCTTTTTTTTTTCTGGTAGTAGAGATTAAACCTATGGCCTTGTGTATGCTAGGCAAATATATCCCAAGTCCTTTTCATTTTTACTTCAGTAAAGGTTTTGCTAAATTGCCCAACTGGGCTCTGAACTTATTATATAGCTCAGCCTAGTCCCAATCTTTCAATTCTCCTGCCTCACTCAGCTTCCAAGTAGCTGGTGTTATAGGATTCTGCTATTGTACCTGCCTGCTGGCAGATTTTTAAAGGCCTGTATAACTAAAAAAAAAAGCCTACAAGCATTACCTTGAGTCTTTCATGACCAAGCACAGCTGCTCTCTCTGACACACAGCCCCCCAGTCATTCCCTGGCTGCCTTCACAGCTGCATCAACTCTGGTTTAGTGTCCCCAAACAAGGGATCACTGTTTTTTCTGAATTTTCAAACATATTCTTCTTCTTCTTTTTTAAAAAAAAACATTTCTTTTTTAAAAGATTTATTTTATTTAAGTAATTATGTTAAGTACACTGTAGCTGTCTTTAGACACGCCAGAAGAGGGNNTCAGATCTTGTTACAGATGGTTNTGAGCCACCATGTGGTTGCTGGGATTTGAACTCCGGACCTTCGGAAGAGCAGTCGGGTGCTCTTACCCACTGAGCCATCTCACCAGCCCTTCTTCTTTTTTGTTTGTTTGTTTGTTTTTTCAAGACAGGGTTTCTCTGTGTAGCCCTGGCTGATCTGGAGCTCACTTTATAGACCAGGCTGGCCTCGAACTCAGAAATCCGCCTGCCTTTGCCTCCCGAGTGCTGGGATTAAAGGCGTGCAACACCACACCTGGCCCTCAAACATATTCTTACCCTTGCCTGAATAGCCTTCCACTCCTAAACGTTATTTCTAGGCTCCACAGGCTAGGTTAGGAGCATTTCTCTGGATGCCCACTACCCGTCATTCTGCAGGAGTCAATCTACTCTTTACTACCCCTGCCTGATCCCTTGTCTTTCATTTCTCTCTCTTTGCAGCCTGGCTCTGAAGGAATGGACAGTCTGAAGGCTTACTCGTTTCTGTTTCTAGTTTCCAGAATGGGGCATAGTGGACAGGAATGGGGTGGTGGTGGGGTTGGGGGAGCAGTAGGGATAGCAGCAATCTGAACAGAGAAGACGAGGGGCCCTGAGAAAAAAGCCTTTTCAAGAAACAGTTAGGGTGACGATACTTGAGGTTCAGGGAGGAAAAGGGACGAAGCCTAACCTACAGAGTATAATATATATATTATATATATTGGTCCATGACACCTAAAATAGAAACCCAGCACCCATATCCCCCCACGTGTGTGCCCCAGAAGTCCACTCCCACCGCTTTCTTGCTCACCATCTGGTTCGTTGCAGTACGTGGCCGGGTCTGACTGCAGACTGTAGAGACGAGCCTGTACGCAAAAGACAAGAGTGAAGAGAAGTTCTGGGGAGGTGGATGCCCAGTGACATCAGCTACAAGTTGGTCCCCCTGTTGGATGTCATTTATCAGAGATCACAGTGGCTAACCCCTCAGGACGGCCTCAGAAAAAGCCTCTTACCCGATATTCCAATCCTGAGAACCAAGAAAACACAGTAAGCAGATTATAAAACCATATATACAACTCCTTTTGAAATATGTGAAATTAAAAAAAAGTCAAATGCAATTATGTTAATAAAGTCCAAACTTAAGGACAAATTGTGAGATAATATAATTGTCTCCAAATCAAAATACAACAAGGCTGAGTGGTGGCACACGTTTACTGACCCTAGCACTCGAGAAGCAGAGGCAGGCAGATCTCTGTAAGTGTAAGGCCAGCCTGATCTACATACTGAGTCCCAGGCCAACCAACACTATACAGTGATAGTGTCTCTCAGATAAAATTAAAATTTAAAAGTCCATCAGTAAAGCTGGGCAGGGGGCAGCACAGCCTTTAATCCTAGTACTGAGGAAGCAGAAGCAGGCAGATCTGAGTTCAAAGCCAGCCTGGTCTAGAAAACAAGTTCCAGGACAGTCAGGGCTACACGTAGAAACCTTGTCTTGAAAAATCCAAACCAAACCAACCAAACCAACAAACAAACAAGAAAGAAAGGAAGGAAGGAAGGGGGGCTGGAGAGATGGCTCAGCGGTTAAGACTGCTCTTCTGAAGGTCCTGAGTTCAAATCCCAGCAACCACATGGTGGCTCATAACCATCTGTAACAAGATCTGACACCCTCTTCTGGAGCGTCTGAAGACAGCTACAGTGTACTTACATATAATAAATAAATAAATCTTTAAAAAAAAAAGAAAGGCCCCTTCTAGCCGGGCAGTGATGGCGCACACCTTTAATCCCAGCACTCGGGAGGCAGAGGCAGGCGGATTTCTGAGTTCGAGGCCAGCCTGGTCTACAAAGTGAGTTCCAGGACAGCCAGGGCTACACAGAGAAACCCTGTCTCGAAAAACCAAAAAAAAAAAAAGAAAGGCCCCTTCTAGCCGGGCAGTGATGGCGCACACCTTTAATCCCAGCACTCGGGAGGCAGAGGCAGGCGGATTTCTGAGTTCGAGGCCAGCCTGGTCTACAAAGTGAGTTCCAGGACAGCCAGGGCTACACAGAGAAACCCTGTCTCGAAAAACCAAAAAAAAAAAAAGAAAGGCCCCTTCTCCCTCCCAGGCACAGAGTGTGGTCTGTCTGTCTGTCTGTCTGGGAACATCAGCAAGCGAGTGCTGGTGATGAGCCACTCTGAGAACCTAAGACTCTTATCATAAACAGTGCCAGTAGTGCAAGTGTGGAATGGGAATCCAATGTGGCGAGACGCAACGAGGCCCTACCACCATGACACCACTCTGCGAACTCAAGAGAGACTGACCACGCAACAGGAGACAGACATACAAACATACTGCTCTAGCTGCTGCTCACGGGTCCTAACTGCTACACTTAATTCTAGCAGAAATTAGTCTTAAAGAACCCACATGTGAAGGAAATTATGGCCCAAAGATATTCTCAGCGTCCTTACTATGGTCGACGCTGAAAGGGATCCAAATGTGTGACACCAGAGTGAACAGATAATGATGCACTCTGTCCTCACTGCAGTGATGTAAAGGTACTCAGAAGGGGCTAGGAAAGAGGCTAACACCTTGTTATATAGCTCTTTAAAATAATACATTTGAAATGTACTTTTTAAAAGGAAAATCCTCAAACTATCTTTATTCATGTTTGTAAAGAACAACAGCAGCAATATGGAAGGTTAGGAGCCAAGCAGAGGTTATCTCTGGGTAATGAAATCATGGGGTTAGGAATACAGAGGCAGAGAGGCAGAGGCAGGCAGATCGCTTTGAATTCTAGGTCAGCATGGTCTACAGAGCAACACAGACAGGGCTGTTACACAGAGAAACACTTACTCAAAAAAACCCAAACGAACAAATGAACAAAAAAAGGACAGCAGTTACCTACTTTTTTACTCATGTTCCCCAATTATACAAATCTATGTATATTTTAAACCTGAACACATGATTACTCCTATGATCAAAGGTTGGTAGGGAGAGTTTTCAATCTCCAGCAAAGGCTGCCAGCGAATACCTTGGTGCCATCATATGGCTCAGCTGTGCCAGAGGGCGTACCCATCAGGGTGATGACATCGCAGTCAATGGTTTTGTCTGGAGAGGGGGCGAAGGTATCTGAGATCACCCCTAAGAAATCGGATAACCCCTTCTTCACTTTTTCCGTTGCTCCTGAGGAGCCTTCAGTCTGCAGAGAAAACCAAAGAAAGGAAGACAGTATGCTAGGGGCAGGACTCAATCTGGGGTAAGTATCGGGGAGGATACAGGATCAGAGCAAAAATCCTTCTCCCCATCTCAGACCAGAGGAGGTAACCAGAGCCCCCCAGTCCCAGTTGGGATGTAGAACGAGGTCAAGGTAGGCATGAAGAGAGCTTCAACAGGTTGTCACAACGAAGTATCAGGCAAGGTTATCAAAAAGTGTCAGGAGGGCTAGGGAGACGGCCCAGGTAAAAGTGCTCACTGTCCCGGCCTAACACACACACACACACACACACACACACACACACACACACACGAAGACCCATGTCACTCTAACAGGAGAGAAGGCCCAGATGGGTGGCAGTGTTGAATCCCAGATCTAACACTGGTGGCTCTGAGACTGAAATCTTCTCTGAGTCTGTCTTTTGTGGATAAATAAGTCATGGATGTTATCTGACATACGTTTTTATTATTGCTAAGGAAGTAAAATATCCTGCAGATGTTGGGCAGACATATGGACAGCCAGCCTTGTTTGACACAGGGACAGTTGAAGGCAAATGATTCCTCTGGAGGCACAAGTAGCCATCCATCATGGGTCAGTATGCCATTTGTTTGCAGGGATAATGAACTGAAAGGCAGGCCAGACTACAACATCTTATGTAAAACTATAATATTAATTTTGCTTTGCTGATACAAGATTCTTCCAAGTGTTCGTATATATCGACATTATCTCTTCTTCTTTAAAAAGTTTGTGTGTGTGTGTGTGTGTGTGTGTGTATTCATGTATGGATTTGCAGGTGCCAGAGGAGGGCACTGAAGCCCCTGGAATTGGAGTTACAAGTGGTTGTGAGCTGTCTGACACGAGCCCTGAGGACTGAATTTAAGTTCTCTGAAAGAGCCGTCCCTCCAGCCTCTAGCAGGATTTATTCTTGATTGAGCTGCCTACGCATTTGCAACCCA
Organism: Mus pahari; assembly: GCF_900095145.1. NCBI lineage: Eukaryota > Metazoa > Chordata > Mammalia > Rodentia > Muridae > Mus > Mus pahari. The sequence continues at coordinate 80,522,997 of NC_034595.1, read as the reverse complement.
GAACCTATCGTAGCATCTGGCGCACATGCTGCCAGAAGTATACAGTCATAAAGATAAACCAATGAAGTGGTGCTTGTTACAGGTTAGACTCACAACAGTTTACCAAGTACATTTGGGCTGGATTTTCACATAGGGCCATGCCCACCCGGCTCCCAGGCCAGAGCAGTCAGTGAGGGGCGGTCACTCAAGGTGTGGCAGTACTCACGGCCAGCTTCTCCTTGACCACACTGGCTGTGGCTGCTATGGTGCAGGCCGTGTCATGCTGTACCACCTGGGTAAATTCTGTCAGGTCCCGCTTCATGAACTCCAGAGCTTCCGTGGACTATGGAAGACAGAGAAGGAGGACAAAGCTGGAAGACTCCAGCATCCCACGTACTTATGTGGGAACGTGAGTGACCTAAGAGCCCTAAGAGTGACAATGGGAATCATGCTGACTTGTCCTGATTCTATAACCTGGGATTCCCTAGACTAAGGACTGAGTCTCAGCTCAGGCACTCACAACTATGAGACCACAAGTCATTCATTGTTTTTCTCTTAACAAATAATCTCAAAACCAGAACAGCATTAAAAACATACACATAATTTCCAAACAGGCTTTTAAAACTTGGTATGGGTGTTTTGTTTTGTTTGGTTTGATTTTACGAGACAGGGTTTCTGTGTATCCCTCACTGTCCTGGAACTCACTCTCTTACACTCAAAGACTCCCTGCCTCTGCTTCCCAAGTGCTGGGATTAAAAGCCCCCCCCCCCTTTTTTTCCTCCTAAATCCCAAAAGAATGGATTCTCTCCCAGGTCTTGGTTCCACTCTTCCGGGCTTTGAATCTCCATCAATTTCTTTGGAATGAGTGATAGTTGCCTGTCTGGCTGACCTGCTTCAGAGCTAGTTTGAGCCAGCTGGCCCTCTGCTGCCTGCTTGTGACTTCCTCATCTCCTGCTCGCCAGCTCCAACATGACTTCCTGGAGCACCTGTGCTCACCCCACCTTGCATGTCCTCTCACTTCCCAGGGGATCAGTCCCCTCAATGTTTTCTTTTGAGGAGGTTTACTATGGAGGCTGGTCCCCGCCTCCCTCCCAAGGGCCGAGATGACAGATGTGCACCGTCATGCCCAGCCAGAGCGTGTTTTTGAGTATTCTGGTTTTTCCTAGGATAGGCCTGCCTACTTCTGACCTGGCATGACACAGTGGAACAATAAGGAACCACTAAGAGGGTGAAGCATGTGGGACACAATGAGATGTTCATTTTTAATATGACACTCTTGATATTGGCCCATTTTTAGCCAGTAAGAGTAATTGTCCTAAGAGCTTAGCACCAAAGTGTCTAGAGAAAGATGCAGGTGTCGCCTGCAAGAAGTGCACAACAGAGCCTGCAAAGCCAAAGATCTTCAGAGCCCCATCTTTAAAGGGCAGGTAGAGGGACAGGAGTGCAACACTCAGGAAAGAAACATCTGCACAATGCACAAGGGTGTGGAGAAAGAACTGGGAGAGAGATACAGCACAAAAGTCAAAAGAGTGACAGTTAAAAAAAAGATGGGGGTAGGGTGGGGTGGGGAGCATGGTAGCGTCAACGGCTGAAGAAAGTTCCAGAAAGATAAGGGCTAAAAAGCACCCAGTGGAGCTGGCAAGTGTGAAATGGGTGTCATTACAGATAAGTGTCCAGGTGGTGGCTTCGGGGCGGGGAGGGAGTCACCCGAAATCAAGCTTATTGACGTCGTATTTTTAAAGTGTGCCAGGCTGCTGAGCACGGACTTGAGGGGAGAGTTTCTGAAGTCAAGGGGAAGAGGAAAAGAAGAGGAAGAAAAGGTCTGTTGGGGGGGGGGTGTGCCTGGACCAAGTGAGACCGGGCATCTGTCGTGGGGGAGCACACAATGCAGCAGAGCCTTCTCTGTGCTGTGTCTGCACATGCACTCGGATGCACTGGATGGGTGAGTGTACAGGAGACTCACGACAGGAGCAGGAAAGAAGCGAGCAGAGGAAGGCAGATTACACGGCCCTCTCAAAATGGAACAACGTATGCTAAGAGAGCAGGAAGACACCGACTCAAATGGAGCTGAGATGGCCAGCAGCAAAGACGGCAGCAAAAGAGCAAGGGAAAAGTTGAAAAATGGCGACGACGTTTTACTGAGTCACTTAATAAAGAGCGAGTGCCTGTGTAACACCTAGAGTGCCACATATTGTCTTAGTGTTCTGTGTATTATCATGTAATCCTCATGACATTAGAGAGGTACTGTCATTTCACAGTGAGGAAGTGAAGCTCAGAAAGGTTAAAAAAAAAAAAAAAGGAAATCAACCAACTTGCCCAAGTCATATGCTACATGCCTTTAATCTCAACACGCAGGAACACAAGGAGGTGGATCTCTGTGAGGCGGAGGCCAGCCTGGTCTACAGAAGGGTTCCAGGGCAGCCAAGGGCGACATACACAATGAGACCCTATCTCAAAGCAAAACAAACCACCACCACCACCCATAACAACAAAATAACTTGCCCAAGTTCCCAGAAATGTAAGGAACTAAAGGGAGAGATTCTCTTCCTGAGGTCAGCTTTGAAACACCCGGGAAGTCCTCATGGGACGCGACACCTGCTGAATATCACACTTTCTCTGCATGCTTCCTTGAGGTCTCATATTTAAAGTCCTGCCTCTCCATCGTCAACAAAACAGCCAGCACAGGGAATTCTCGGATGTGCTGAGCTGTAGCTTGAGAGGAGGCTACCCCCAGGAGAATGCAGACCAAGGAGAAACCACGCCCCCACCCNCCCACCCCCCAAAAAAACCCACTCCTAAAGTACTGGGCTGATCTGCGATCAGAAGCCTCTCTGGAGTCTGCCCCGAAGCACGACTCCCTTCATTTGCTTGAGGTAAACAGTAATTAGTTATTCCAAGACTTAGTTGGGCTGCCTTTAAATAAAGGAATGTGGGATAAAACAGGAACACCAACTGGCATTGCCTACTACTGGGACAAGCATTAGTCACATCACAGTACTTAGCCAGCCACTTCCCCAGGTCTCCACTCTCTGGCCATCCCCCACATCCCTCTGCAAACCAGTCACATAGGCACCATCAGGTACCAGCGCATATGGCAATCTCCATCTCTACGCGGATTCTTGGCTACACCTTCCTTGGCATGCCCATGACTCCCTAGCCTGGACAACTAGGGACTTCCCTTTCACGGTATTCACAACAGTAACTAAGCAGCTATTTTGCTTGACTGCCTCCACACCGGACGGACCTTTGTGAGGCCCATGCCCGTCTGTTTGGCTGAGGTCTGTATCGTCCCAACCTGTCTCAAGAGTAGCGACTGTCATATATTCGAATACTTAACATTGCTGTTTAAGAGTAAGGTGTTGTTAGTGGTCGGGTTCTACCCTTGTCTCGTAAATGGCCTCACAGAAGCTCAAAAACAAAATCCAAGCAGGGTCTAGCTGGGGTTGGGGTTGGTTGCGAGGAATCGGCCGCGGTGCCCAGCCGAGGGGAAGGGTGCTGGCCCGGCTTACCTTCTCTTTGACTGCCTGGTAGCTCTGCTGCAGCCAGCTCCGCCACCACCCCACGTCCTCCCTGTGGAAGACAGACACATCTGACGGCCCTGCCGGGCGACTCCTGCCCAGCCTCCGCTGGGGCCCGCGGATGAGGCTTGGCCGGCCGCTTTCCCATGCCCTCGCACCACGCCTCCGCTCTGCCTTTCCAGCACAGTCCGCACCCGCACCGGCAGCCTGTCCCCAGCAGGGACCCCTGGCCCAGGACCCCAGCCCTTGGAGAACCCAGGCCCCCAACGCCAGAAAACGGAACGCCGAGCTCACCCTTCCGCCATCTTGCCAGCATGACATCACCACTATTTACCGACCTTTGACTTCCGACACGGCACCGCCCCCTCAGGCTCCGCCCCCGAGAGCGTGCCCCAATCTTAACACGAGGGCAGCTCTCCGCCCAATCCCCGCCCCCTACAGCCATGGGTCTCGCCGTTGTCCAATCCGTGTCCCGAATGCGATTTGTCCCGCCTCTGAACTCTCGATCCAATGGTGTTTAAGATTGTCCTCGGGTCCCACCAACCAGCCGCTAGCTTTCCCGGTAGCCCCTGACTACAGAGGCCTCTCTGGGCCAATTTCGGCAGGCCCCTTAGACCACCAATTAGAAGGCGAGGCGAGTTAAGGAGGGGCCGGGTTCGAACGTTGTGTTCTGAGAATCTAGTGTTGGTTCTGCCCCCCTTTGTGAAGCCAGCCGCTTAGCAGCTCCTTAACGATCTGCCGCAGGCTAATTTAGCAAACTCGGATTGCGGAGCTCAGAGCCAGAGTAAGGCTGTGGGGGAGAATCCAGAGACTAACTCGCAGCTCTCCTCGGGATGACTCCCAGGATCCTTGGGAGAGGCAGATACTTGATACATAGTCTCTTTCTTTCTTTCTTTCTTTCTTTCTTTCTTTCTTTCTTTCTTTCTTTCTTTCTTTCTTTCTTTCTTTCTTTCTTTCTTTCTTTCTTCTTCCTTCC
>NC_034595.1:80515390-80518259 GCF_900095145.1 Mus pahari | reverse complement strand
TCTCTGTGTAGCCCTGGCTGTCCTGGAACTCACTCTGTAGACCAGGCTGGCCTCAAACTCAGAAATCCACCTGCCTCTGCCTCCCGAGTGCTGGGATTATTAAAGGCGTGCGCCACCACACCCGGCTGTCACATTATTTCTTAAATAAGCCCGATTTAAGAAAACGCTAGCTGAGCCGGGCTGTGGTGCCGCACGCCTTTAATCGCAGCACTCAGGAGGCAGAGGCAGGCGGATTTCTGAGTTCGAGGCCAGCCTGGTCTACAAAGTGAGTTCCAGAACAGCCAGGACTACACAGAGAAACCCTGTCTCGAAAAACCAAAAAAAAAAAAAAAAAAAAGAGAGAGAGAAAAGAAAAGAAAAGAAAACGCTAGCTGAAAGGGTTCTGGAAAAAATCCCACTGATGGAGGGAATTGAGGTCTATTGTGTTGTGGAAGCAGGATTTATATAGATCCTGTGGCCCTACCTACTACTGCAATCTACACAAACCCTCACCTCCAGCGTTTGACTACCCTCCTCAAAGGTTACACTGTAGTCAAGGTCATCACTGCTACCTGATCCCATAGCTTTTTACCCGCCTGAGGAACAAACTATATTAATTCTCCAAGTGTTCCCCAACGCCTCCCATCTAACTTTCAAAAAGGCCGTTGCTGCTATTTCTTCTGTCTAAAAGACTAACAAAATACACCTTTCCCCCCCTTAAAGAGACAGGGGCTTGCGGTAGCCAGGACTGGCTTGGAACTTGTATAGTCAAGCTGGCTTCCAACTCTCTTCGGCCTCAGCTTCTCCATGCTAGGATTAAAGGTGTGCTTGTGCCTGGCTTAACACCCGACTCCCTATTGATGCCACATTACTTCCCTGATTCTCCATAGTGGAAAAACTCCTGTCTTAGTTATTTTTCTTTTATTTTTTTCTTTTATTATGTTTAATTATGTTTTGAAACTTTGTCAGTCAGGTTTTTTGCTTCTCACAGTCCATTGAAGGAAATTTCGTCCCCCCCAATATCAATGGCCAACTTTCTATTCTTCTGGAAACATTAACATCTTACACGACAGTTGCCACACTGCCTCCTTTCCGAAGACTTTGTTCTAGTGCCCTTCAGGACACCAAGGCCTCCCGACCTGTACTCGGAGCATCTCCTCCACACAGATTTTTGCTTGCTTCTAGAAAGTCCAAGAACTCAGTCCTTGGCTCACTATTTCCAGCAGGTGACCTCAAATCTCAAGATGGTGAAGGCCACCTGTGTGCTGACAACTCTCAGATTTTCTCTTCACCTCAGATACCCTCTCTGAACACCAGGCTCTTTATATAGCTATTATATGTATAGTACGCATATTCAATTTCACATGTCAGAAGATAAACTTTGTCTATAAATGTCATTCTTCCACTTGCTCAAGCCGGTTGTCCATGATCCCCTCTTTCAGTTCTCTTGGCTCCACCTTTAGAATCCAGTCACTTCTCACCACCTCCACAGTTGCTACTTAGATGCAAAGCCACTATCTTCTGTTACTGTGTTAATCACCACAGCCACTTAGCAGGTAAAGCCTGTACCCAAAAATGCCTTTCCTTAATCTAATTTACTTCCTCTGTAAATAAACTCCCTTTTGTAAAATGACACGGCTGCTTTTGTGACAAAGTAAGCGTTTCCTCAAAGCATTACTATATGATGTAGGAATTTTACTTCTGGGCATTCACTGCCCCACCCCCACCCCCCAAGAAAAACACTGAAAGCAGAAACTTGAAGAGATAAACACCCAGGAGCATAGTATATCTACAATAACCAGCACATGAAAGAAAAAAAAAAACTAACAAAATGTAAATGTGTTTGTAGAGTAATATTATTCAGCCTTAAAAAGGAAGACATTCTAGCCGGGCGGCGGTGGCGCACACCTTTAATCCCAGCACTCGGGAGGCAGAGGCAGGCAGATTTCTGAGTTCGAGGCCAGCCTGGTCTACAAAGTGAGTTCCAGAACAGCCAGGGCTACACAGAGATACCCTGTCTCAAAAACAAAAACAAAAAAAAAACCCAAAAAACAACAACAACAAAAAAAGGAAGACATTCTGACATATGCTCCAACATGGGTGCACCTTGTTGATGTTATGCCGAGCCAAACAAGGCAGGTTCAAAAGGATAACTAGTAGTATCTCATTTAAGTGAGGTACTTAGAGTAGTCAAATTCAGAGTCAAAGAAGGGTGACCAGAAGGGCTTGGGGGAGGAGAGACTATGGATGTCTGTTTACTGGGTCCAGAGCGTCAGTTGGAGATGACCTGGACTTACGTGGAGCCGGCCGCTTGGCGGTGTGATGGATATCATATTGCGGGACAATCATTAAACTGAAAACGGTTAGCATGGTGTATGTATTTTTTTCACTAGACAATTTAACCCAAGATATTGCAGGTGCTAGGCAAACATGCTATCCGTAAATGACATCCCTGCCCTGAACTGTTAACTTATAATCTCACACGGGAAAACATGCCAGTCAGATGGCCACGCCTCCCCCCAGGGTTCTCCTTTCTGTTCCTACCTGGTCAGTCTGACCTTGTACCTCCGCCCTCGCTCACACTGTCCCACATACAATGGCTACTTAGATTTCCCAGAAAAATTCTGGTGCTTTCCTGACCTGCAGGCCTTGAATGTGTGTTTTCTGCCTACAGTGCTCTGACCTCAGTTTCTTACCCACTCTGACCATGTTATTGAGAACTGCAGCTTGTGTCTGAGTGCGGCATACACCATAAATACCAGCACTTGGAGCCAGGGGCGGGTGGATTTCTGTGAGTTTGAGGCCTGACTGGTCTACACAGAGTTTTAAAAAAACAAAAACAAGGGGCTGGAGAGATGGCTCAGCGGTTAAGAGCACCAACTGCTCTTCC
>NC_034595.1:80510364-80514570 GCF_900095145.1 Mus pahari | reverse complement strand
AAAAAAAAAGAAAAAGAAAAAAGAAAGAAAAGAAAAGAAAGAAAAGAAAAGAATGATTCCTCGGACAGTGTGGACAATGTCAAGATGGGTGCAGAGCAATCTGGAGCAGCTAAAACAGAGAGGAGAGAGAAGATGGAGGGGAGGGCTAGTAACATGCGTGTTCTGAGACAAGGAGAGTTAGCAAAGGGTTGTTTGCTTGTTTGTTCTGTGGAGCTGGGGGGTGGTGTCAAACCCAGGACTTCACATGTGGCAGACAGTGCTCTCCCACTGACTCAGACCGCATGGCCATCTTACCCGTGATATGTCACCAAAGGCTTTGTTTTTAGGTTTACTTTATTTCCGAATTTTGTCCTTTTTTCTCTTCTTCTTCTTCTTCTTCTTCTTCTTCTTCTTCTTCTTCTTCTTCTTCTTCTTCTTCTTCTTCTTCTTCTTCTTCTAAACCTCAAACACAGTCCCCCACTCCCACAAATTATGCAGTTATTATACCACAAATTTACCACAAATTATACCACAGATTTCCTGCATTTGGGGAAATCGCTGGGAAATCGCCGGGCCAGCACATCCAGAGTGCTATGGATAAGCCTCGCCCTGGGAAAACCACCTTTGAGATCATGGTATCTCCCCTGCTAGGTAAGTATTTTGTAAGAACCTTTGTCTTTTCAGTCAGGCTCTGTGGGGACTGGAGAGATGGCTCCGCCTGTTAAGAGCCCTGCTGTTCTTTCAGAAGCTCCAATTCCTTTTTTTTTAAAGATTTACTTTTATTTATTTATTTATTTATTATATGTAAGTACACTGTAGCTATTTTCAGACACTCCAGAAGAGGATGTCAGATCTTTTTATGGATGGTATGAGCCACCATGTGGTTGCTGGGATTTGAACTCCGGACCTTCGGAAGAGCGATCGGGTGCTCTTACCCACTGAGCCATCTCACCAGCCCAGAAGCTCCAATTCCTAACACCCACAGATGGCTCACAACCTTCCATAACTCCAGTTCTAAAAGATCCAGGGGGCTCTCTTCTGGCCTCTGCAGGCATCAAGCTCTCAAACATGCACTTGCTGTATAGCTGGCTCCAAACGTGCTGTGCAGCCTAGGCTGTCCCGGAAAGCTCATCCTACCTTCAGCACAAAGCCAGCAGTCTGTCACCTTTTTTTGCCACCTCCACAACTCCTATGGAGACTCAAGCCGCCTGGGTATCTGGAAGAGGCACCCAAGTGCTGAGACTATGGATACGCACCACTGGATAAAAAAAATTACTTGTGCACAGTGGCAATTAATCCCCGCACTCAGAAGGTAGAGACAGACAGAGTCTGAAGTCAGTCTGGTCTCCACAGCAAGTTCCAGGCCAGGCAGAAACATAATGAGACACACCGTTTTGAAAAGGTGGCTTGTTTTGTTTTGTTTGCCCATGTAATAATGGTGTGTTCAAAGCAGGGTAATTTATTAAACAAGAAATCTTTTATAAACTAAGATGTTAAGATTTAGAGACACCAATCTCTTCCCAAGGCCATTAAACTAGGTAAGAATTCTCATCTGAACTTGAAGTTGTCCATTAAAATTAAGATCAAGTTTCTGGGCCTGGAGAGATGTTTAGTGGTTAAGACCACTTATTGCTTTGACAAAGGACCTGGATTTGATTCCCAGCACCTGTATGATGGCTCAGAACCATCCATAAACCCATGTTGTGGGCTGCTCAGCAAGAGAAGACTGTTCCAACATAGGTTTAAGCTGATAGAAAGTCTTTATTAAAATAAATAAATAAATAAAAAAGAAAAAAAAAAAAAGAAAAGAAAGTCTTTATTACCCAGCCAGTAATGACACAGTTCAGGATCCCAGGGTTGCCCCAAGTATTTCTCAGGGCAAACTTTTAAGCATAAAGACAGTATCCTGGGTTGACATACTTCAGTTAGCAAGAACAGTTAGCCAGAAGCTAAATTATAGAAGCCAAAAAAACAAGGTTAGTCCATTTAGAAGCTTTCCCAGAGCTTTGATGGAATAGGCCTTTGTTTTAGCAGGTGATCCTGTCTACATGACGAGTTTTAACAGTCTAAATGGCACTTCCATCATGGAGTCAGTTGTGCTAGGGTCTTAGGGCCTACTAAGGTCTGGGGCCCAGCTACACCCAGTTCCCAGGAAGCCAACAGGTACTCATGTACTGTACATATATGCATATAGGCAAAACACTCTTATGTAAAGTAAAATAAACTTTAAAAAAAAAAATCAAATTTCTAGTCAGGCAGTGGTGGCCTACGCCTTTAATCCCAGCATTTGGGAGGCAGAGGCAGGTGGATTTCTGAGTTCGAGGCCAGCCTGGTCTACAGAGTGAGTTCCAGGACAGCCAGGGCTAACAGAGAAACCCTGTCTTGAACCCCTCCCCCCCCAAAAAATCAAATTTCTGCCCCTCTCACATGCTATGCCTTCTTGTCCCACCCTCCCACTGAGATAAGAAGCTATACGGAGGCAACGACTACTTCCTATACCTCAGTATAATCCCTTCTGCTCACAGCTTCACACTAAGGCTGGCACAGTGCTTGCTCACAAAGTCTTCAAACTCACTAGACAGAGAAACTCAACATGCTCTGGTCTTTCTCATTTGGCTGTAGAGAGAATTGCTTATAAGGAACACCTGTCAATCAAAAAGGCTTATGGCCAATGAGCCGAAGCAGCAACTAGGAGGTGGGACACAGGCAGGGACAGAGAGAATTCTGGGAAATAGTCAGAAGGATTGGGGGGGGGGGGGATTCTGCAGTCAAATGTTGAGGAAGAAAAGGGCCAGGACTGAAGAGAGGCCTCTAACCAGCAGCTAGCTGAATTCAGGTTAAAAGAAAGGGAAGATCTGCCCCAGGAGCACTGAGGAGACAGATGTAAGACAGGGGAAACCAGCTATGTGGCTGAACCTGGCTTAGAATGAAAGGAACATAATAATAATAATAATAAGTCAGAGAACAAGTCGAAGCTTATGGCCAAGGCATTTATTAACAAACAGTCTCAGAGTCGTCTTTCCGGGAGCAGGGGCTGGGGTAGAAAAACTGGATTTATTATTTACATTTGTCCTTTCCTGAGCCTTGACGGTGGACCCCTCCTCTTCACTGACATCACCCCCAGCATCCAGTGGATTTGGACTCAAATCCTAGAACACCCCTTTTCTAGCAACGTGGCCTTTCCAGACTTCGGTGTCTTTGTCCTTGAAACGTGATCCAGATGGGCGATGGTAGTCCACACCCTTAATCCCAGCCCTTGGGAGGCAGAAGCAGGCAGATCTCTGAGTTCAAGTGCAGTTCTGGTCTGCAGAGTGAATTCTAGAACTGCCAGGGCCACACAGACAAACCCTGTCTCGAGAAAACAAAACGAAACGAAACGAAACGAAACAACAAACAAAAATGTGACTTGGATATGATCTAAATCTCGGTTGTTGTGAGGACTGCGTGTGTCAGGTATCCTCGTGTCCTCAGAGCCTAACACAATGCGGGACACGGATCAGAAAGCAGCTGTAACGATCCTGGCCCTAGGATCCTGGCTCTGCTCCTAAGAAGCCCATACACGCATGGACCACTAGATGGCGGTATGAGATCACTCATATGATACCTCTCCCTGGCTCCTCGCAGGGAGTGGTCTTGGGAAGACTTTCCAGAGAGGAGCTTGGAGAGACCTCATTTTTCTCAATAGAAGGTAGCCTGGCCTTGGATGATCCTGGGAGGTGACTCAAGTCTCCCAGACCTTCTGGAAGCTTCGATGGCATAAACCCACACTGTTTGCACTGGAGACACCAGTACAGAGTTAGCAGGAAGGATTATATAAATTGTGTAATCTGGAATAGACTTCGCTGGTCCGGGTCACAGAGGAAGCTAACAGAGTGGTTCTTGTTTAGCGTCCAGAACTGACTGTTGACGTTTCAGACTTTGGGCTGGCAAGATGGCTCTATGGGCAGCAGAAACTGACAAGTATGACAAGCTGATGTAATCCCCAGGACACGCATGTGAAAGAGAAGCACCAACCCCTGCAAGCCATCCTCTGACCAGCCCACATGAGCCACGAAATGTGCACACGTGCCTGTACACAGACATGTATGCACATGTACACACAAAATATGACTAAAGAAAATGTAAGCCGGGCATGGTGGCACACGCCTTTAATCCCAGCACTCAGGAGGCAGAGGCAGGCGGATTTCTGAGTTCGAGGCCAGCCTGGTCTACAGAGTGAGTTCCAGG
>NC_034595.1:80506221-80509944 GCF_900095145.1 Mus pahari | reverse complement strand
TTAAAAAAAAAAAAAAAAAGAAAAGAAAAGAAAAGAAAAGAAAAGAAATAGATCACTTCTAGGATGGCCAGTTGAGTTTAAGCCAACTTAAAGAGATAGGTGGAAGAATTATCCCTTTAAGGAGACACTATACAGGTGAAATCATTATCTATTTAATGAGACACTGTACTTTTCCTTCTGTGTGCCTTGTTTCCAAGGCTCCCTTGCAGGGCTGGACATACGCAGACTTTCCCTCACACTGGGTTTTACCCTGTCTCCCTGGTTCCTCTCCTAGCTGCCTGCTGCCTTGCGTCCAACCCCAATGCTGCCAAACAAAATATGACTTTGTTTCTTCTCTCTTCCAACCTGGAGAGCATTTTTGTTTGGTTGGGTTTTGTTTTTCTTTTTCTTTTTGTTTTTTAACTCTAATACAATTGGCCTTGAATATTAAAAAATCTAAATTTGCCAGGCTGTGATGATGTAAGCCTTTTTAATCCCAGCATGGGAAGGCAGAGGCAGATGGAACTCTTTCTTCTTCTTCTTCTTCTTCTTCTTCTTCTTCTTCTTCTTCTTCTTCTTCTTCTTCTTCTTCTTCTTCTTCTTCTTCTTCCTTATTTTCCTTTTTCCCTTTTCCCCCCCAGGTCTGTAGAACCTACTGATTCACTCTGGGGGGCACTGCACAGCCTCTGAAATGCGACGAAGCCCCTTGGCTGTGTGCACCACTGTTTAAAGAGCCACTACAGGCAGCGGCAGTTCTTGGGTTGGGTGCCAGCCGATGGAACTCTTGAATTTGAGGCAGGACAGCCAGCTCTACATCGTGAGACCCTAACTAGAAACAAAACAAAACAAAACAGATTTCTCTGTCTTCTGTTCTGAATCAGTGTCTTTTCGGTATGTGCTGGTGCCCGCGGAGGTCACAAGAGGTGACCATATGGTTGTAAGCCATCATATGGATGCAGGGAATTGAACCCAGGTCCTCTACAAGAGCAACAAGTGTTCCTAACCACTGACCCAGCTCTCCAGCGCCAGCCTTCTGTTGTCATTAGAGATAGGATTACTCAAGGAAGAGGTTAGGCTGGCCTGCCAAAGAGCTGCATGGCTCTGCCTGGCTCTGCTTCCACAAATGTGTGCCATCATGCCTGGTTCCTTTTGCTTTTTTGTTTTTGTTTTCTTTTCTATTCTTTTTTTTCCCCCTTTGAAACGGGGTTTCTCTGTGTAGTTCTGGCTGTCCTGGAACTCACTCTGTAGACCAGGCTGGCCTCAAACTCAGAAATCCTCCTGCCTCTGCCTCCCATGTGCTGGNATTAAAGGCATGTGCCACCACGCCCAGCTTTTTATTTTTCTAAAATGGCATGTGACTGCACTTTGTTTAACTTTTTGTTTTGTTTTGTTTTGTTTTGTTTTGTTTTGTTTTTGGAGACACGGTTTCTCTGTGTAGCTCTGGCTGTCTTGGAACTCACTTTGTAGACCAGGCTAGCCTCAAACTCAGAAATCCGCCTGCCTCTGCCTCCCGAGTGCTGGGATTAAAGGCGTGCACCACCATGCCCGGCACAGTTTAACATTATTTTTATTAGCATGTGTTTAAAAATAAAAAAAGGTTTTATTATGAAATTTTCTTGGGCTTTATTTCTCCCCAACATCTATTATATTATCCTGTCCTTCCTCCACCTCCCCTTGGTCCCTCTTCCTCTTTCTCAAGTAGTCTTCCATCTTGCGGTCCAGCATGAATAACGGACTCCCACCACAACTGCCCACTTCTGGCTTGAACCAGGACCTAGCAAGGAGCCACACATTAAACAGGCCTGCAGTTTGCTTTCGCTCGCTGTCACCTGAGCTGAAGTCATCGCCACGGGGTGGCGCTCGCTATCACCTGAGCTGAAGTCACCGTGATGGCGTGGCAGGAGTGGGCACACGGAACAGTGAACAATTCGCACATTGTTCCTTCAAGACTGTTGACTCCTCACTCTATAAGGATGAGGTAATGCTGAGCACTGGTGTCAAACACATCTGTCTTGTGATGGGCAGCTCAGATTACAAATCTGAGATCACGTGGTACCCCACAGTCAGGTGGACACTTTACCAGAACCTAGTAAAACACTGGGATCTTTTTTGCAAAAGAAATGTTCCTTATGAATGAGACATGACTTTTATAAGGGTGTTAAGAAATATAATGTGTTAGCCAGGCGTGGTGGCACACGCCTTTAGTCCCAGCACTTGGGAGGCAGAGTCACGCGGATTTCTGAGTTCGAGGCCAGCCTGGTCTACAGAATGAGTTCCAGGACAGCCAGAGCTACACAGAGAAACCCTGTCTCGAAAAAAAAAAACAAAAACAAAAAAAAGAAAGAAAGAAATATAATGTGTTGCATATGTGGGTAAGGGGGGTACCTGGTGGGCCCATACCAAGGTACTCCTATGAAATCATGCCATGGGCCAGACCTGGAATAACAGATAGATATACAATATGTATATAAGGTATTATATATGTGCATATATATATATGTGTGTGTTGTATGTATATGCATATATGTAATATATATGATTTTATATATATATATGTGTGTGTGTGTGTGTATCAGTCAGAAGCAAAGACATGAGGGCACAGAGAAGGACAGAAAGAAAGAGAGACTGTGGGCTGAAGAGATGGCTCAGAGGTTAAGAGCACTGGCTGCTCTTCCAGAGGCTCTTACAGGCTGTTTGGACTGATCAAGAGATGTCCTAGCCTGAAGTAGTTGCCCTTGAGGATGGATTAAGGTAGGTTCCTAGTAAACAGAAACCCACCTTATGACATCTGAAGGGTTTACCAAATAATAATCCTTCTCTTGGCCAAGTCTTTCTTAGGACAATGTCTCCAGCACTGCCATTTTGTGTTGAAGCTTTTGACCTTTTGTTGACAGTAAAGGGCAAGGATAGTCCCCTGGCTACTTCCTGCTGACTGGAGGTTTGAGAAGAGGGGGAGGCTAGAATGCTGGTTCAAAAAGGGGGCTCAAGCAGTCAGGGGAGACCTGAGGCAGTCCCTTCAGAAGCAGCTGGCTTACCAATCTTTCGCTTAGTTTACACTTCTCTCCTGAAGGAATCTGAAGAGACAAGGAGCATTTGTTATCCTAAGAAGTAGAGCAAAGTGTGCTGGCACATGCCTTCGATTCCAGCACTGGGGGATGGGGGTGGGGGTGGGGGCAGAAACAGGTTGATCTGAGTTTGAGGCCAGCCTGGTCTCCAGAGTGGGTTCCAGGACAGTTAGGGCTGTATCTTTAATTTTTTAAACCCTATTTTGAATGATGGTTCTTAAATGCCTTAACCTTCCTTTTACCCCATCACCCACCAGAGGGAGTGAGAAAGAAAGGATACAGGGGAGTGGACCTGTTTAGAAATGGTTCTTTGGAACAATTCCTGTCTGTGTTGTTTGGAAACTGACAGTTCAGCTCACAGGTCATCAGTGGCAGCTTGATCCATTTGCAAATACTTCACAGATACACCATCACTTTAGTTTGGTAGAGTTGGGTTAGCTATAGAGGTGACATGAGCTAGCAGAGAGAGCCAGGCCTCAGCCTCGGCTTGAGTCAGCAGGAGGGATCATGGCCAACAGGAACACCAGGAGAAGTTTCGGGCTGTGCCTCTCTTAAGAAAGTGAAGATCGCTGGGCATGGTGGTGCACGCCTTTAATCCCAGCACTCAGGAGGCAGAGGCAGGCAGATTTCTGAGTTCGAGGCCAGCCTGGTCTACAGAGTGAGTTCCAGGACAGCCAGG
>NC_034595.1:80499596-80506078 GCF_900095145.1 Mus pahari | reverse complement strand
AAAAGAAAGAAAGCAAAGAAAGAAAGCAAAGATCAACAAAGATGATTGTTTATGATTGTTTTTGATCCACAAACATTGCATAACAAGCCTTGCACAGCTAGCTTGGCCTCCGACACTGTCTGTGGAGTCTATTTATACCCTCCAAAAACATCATGCGCCCTCCATGGGTCTCGCTGCAGCACATGTGTCTGTCTCAGCTGACATCACTCTGCCAATCAGCTTGAGCCCAAGGGAGCGGCAAGAAGCTGCAGCATACCACCAGGAGGTTTCTGGTGCGATTCTCTCTTTGGAGTCCCGACAAATGCAGCTCAGCTACGCAATGTAAGGTGAACCAAAACATGCGTGCTGTTAGGAAAGAATCCTTCATCACATGTCCTTTCACGTGCTTGCTTTAGCAGGACATCCTTTCTCCTGTGGCTGCTTCACCAAAACGTTCCTTCAGGACTCTGCCTTCGTCTTTCACCTGTGTCCACTTCAGGAAGACACTCCTTCACCTGTTTACCCCAGCAAAACACCATCCAACACAACTGACTTTCTAAAGAACCCTTAAGTTCTCGCTTCACAGAGCCGCACAGAGAAACCCTGTTTTGAAAAACCAAAGAGACAGAGAAGGATGGAGACCAGAGAGCCCAGTGTAGGAGTCAGCCCTTGGAGGCTGTAGGGTGTGAGCCAGCCTGTATACATCTTTAATCCTGTCAATTCACTTGGTTGAACTGGTTCACATGGGCTTCTAGTGCTTGCTGGTTTTGCAGGCCCACCAAGGCCGGAGGGGTGAGCTGTTTTGGGAGCAGTTAACCACAGGGCTGCAGCTAGGTCCCTGGATGGTGTCTGTCAGCTGAGTGGAAACCTGCTGGACAGATATAGACTAGAGACAGAAAAACAAAGGCAAGGAGCTTAGGGGACTTTATTTTGGGAGGATGCTTGAAATGTCTGCCCTGAAAGCCTCACTGTAGAGAAAGCAGTTCCCGAGGGTTTGTAACAGTCTGAGCAGAATTCTGCCTTTGAGCCATAGCTAAATAAAGCCTGAAAATTTAACCATGTGACAGAAACATGAGCACTCATCTTCGATAAGACAGAAATCTCCCGGCAGGAAAGAGAATAAAGAGGGAGAAGAACTTGAGGTCCAAAAGATGAACACTCTTTAGCCAGGACATCTATCTGTTGCCAGAAGCTTTAGTAGCCAGTTCATGGCTTCAGGACAGCTGAACTGTCCAATGACAATGGGATTCAGAGTAGGAATTAAGCTTGGAGGACCAAGAGGAGACTCGAGGAAGGAGGGAGCGGTGCTGGCTGCCTCTTTAGTGGTCCTATTAGTGCAAGCATCTCCCAGGGCTATAGCTAATGGGGCCTGGGGTCAGCTCTACAACCTGGTCAGAGGAGACTACGGCAGCGCCTGCTTGGCAGAAGCCAGTGGAGCTGAGAGATGAGCTTACGTCTCTGAACCAACTATAGTCAAGGCATGACAGAGAGGAAATAGCCAAGTTGTGGGGCTTTGTAGATAAGGGTTTCAAGTGATTCTAGGCAGGAGGGAGGGAGGGGGGTAGTTGCCTTGGGAAGGAGTGCACAGGGTTGAGAGGAGGCCAGGAGTCAATTGAGAGGTATTGGGATTTTTTTTTTAGGAGGGCAATATGAATAAGTTGAAGCCTCCAAGGGGACAAAGGAGAGAGGTTCTTGTGTGACAGGAAGTCCTTGAGCCAGTGTGGTGAGAGAATGAAGAAAAGGTGACCAAATGTGAGCTTATGAGGCCTCCCGGGCCTATAGGGAAGCTGCTGTTTGTGTGGGTAAGCAGCCTAACTATTATATCTAGCTGTTGAGAAAGATAGGCTGTAGGGGCAAACGTGGGTCCTCTCCTTTGCTCCCAATCCCTCAGAGCCATTTCCCAAAATGTAGTATACAGAATAAAGGGTTGGTCAAGTGTCGGGGGAGCCAGGGCAGGGGCTGTAGGAGTGCGTCTCTGAGGTGAGATGAAACAAGGCACAGCAGGCTTAGCAGGGTCCAGAGGCTCACTGGGAGGGCTCTTAGCAGCTTCATAGACTGGGTGAGCAAAGTTGCCAATCCAGGTTCTGTCTTACCCTGCCAGGCAAGGAAGGGGAGACCGGAGACCGTCTTCCCTGTAGATGGAACTGTGAGGAACTGCAGGTACTCTCTGACTGAGAGTGAATTCCTGGCTGGTAGGGGACAAGAGAAATCCTAGATAATTGATCTGAAGGACAGGAAGTGAGGTTTAGGAGGAGAGATGCTGCCTCCTTTGTTTCCTATTAAGTTAAGAAGTTGTCAGTTACATGGTGTGAGATGGCTCAGTGGGTAAGAGACTGCTCTTCCGAAGGTCCAGAGTTCAAATCCCAGCAACCACATGGTGGCTCACAACCATCCCTAATGAGATCTGACTCCCTCTTCTGGAATGTCTGAAGACAGCTACAATGTACTTACATATAATAAATAAAGAAGTCAGTTAAGTGGCTGGGAGACAGGGGCCACCCTGGTTGGAGAAATGGGGCTATCACAGAACTCCTGGGGGAAGGGCAGTCCGAGTAAACTGAGATGCTTGTTCCAGAGTTAGGGTGTTCCCAGGTGAAGGCAAAGAGGTCATGTGGACCTGCATGTGAAGAAATTGTGAGGAGAACATCCTTAAGGTCTGGGATGATAAAGAAAGAGCCAGAGAAAGGAATCTAAGAGAGTGTGAGGGTTAGGCAGCACCCGGTACATAGGAAGGACTGCTGTGTTAACAACCCTGAGGTCCTGGGAAAGGTGGTATGAGCCATTAGCCTTTAGGACGGGCAAGATGAGGTGTTATAGGTCAAGTGAATAAGCATTGCAGGCAGTGGTGGAGTATGCACGCCCAGAGTCCCAGAATCCGGGAGGCAAAAGATCTCTGTGTTCGAGGCCAGCCTGCTCTACAAATCAAGTTCCAGGACAGCCACGGCTACACAGAGAAACTCTGTCCCAGGAGAAAATTGGCATTGTATGATACATTGTCTATGTTTTAAAGAGACGTGGTATGGCTGGAGTGATGGTTCAGCGATAAAGAGCACTGGCTGCTCCTACAGAGGACCCGGCTTTCATTTCTGGTGCCTACGTGATACCGCACAATCATCTATAACTCCAGTTCTAGGGGATCCAAACCCTCTCTGGCCGGTGTCATCAGTCACACGCACGGATTACAGAAGAAATCAGAAATTGGTAAAGGAAAATGTAGATGCATTTACATTTTGACCAAACCTAGAAGAAAAAGAAATCGAATTTCTTTATGATCCTGCCTATTGCTGCCTCATAGCTTAAAAACAAACAGTATGCGTGTTCCTGCGCATGCTCTAACGCTCTCCTGAGTGTATGCGATGATGAGAGGTCCTCAGACTCCTTGGAGCTGAAGTTGCAGGTGGTCGTAGGCAGTCAGATGTGGGTGGAACAGGCTCTCAACCACCGAACCACCTCTCCAGCCCCAAATAGCTGCCCCCCCCCCATCCTTTTGGGCATCTTGGTACTTGTAGTTTTGTCTTTACAACACAGTGCTGAGAGTCTTGGGGCCACTTTAGCGTCAGAGACCCCATCTTGTATATAGTCTCCATCTTGTACTAGGCTCAATTTTAAGAAACAGCTCAGTTCCTAGAAACGGGGTTCAGGCTCTAGGCGCCCCACAGGAATTTAGGTCCACATTACCCCACCCCATACCTTGTTGGTCAGCACCCAGTCGGGTGTGAAATCCAGCCGCTACATAGGCTCTGTTGGCTGGCCTCAGTCCAGGCCAATTATCAAGAAAACCATCTGAGGTGTTTGACAGGTAATAACCCACTTAAGATGTCAGGTGTGGCCGGGCGTGGTGGCGCACACCTTTAATCCCAGCACTCGGGAGATAGAGGCAGGCAGATTTCTGAGTTCGAGGCCAGCCTGGTCTACAGAGTGAGTTCCAGGACAGTCAGGGCTATACAGAGAAACCCTGTCTCGAAAAACAAAAAACAAACAAACAAAAAAAGATTTCAGGTGTGAAAAACGGTTGGAATACAGCATGCATGTACAGGATTGGCTGCCCCTACCCTACCTAATTTGTGGGTTTTATTGGTGGTGGTGGGTTTTTTTGTGGGGGCGGGGGTGTTGTTTTTGTTTTTGCTTTAAAAGGTTGTTCTGACTCTCTCTGACACGGTTTGGATCCAGAACCCAGCTGACTTCCTAATGTATCGGCTTTTTGAATAAAGAAACTTTTGTTGGCTCGAACTTGGTTTTCATAGTGGATCACTTCCCAAATGCTCGGACACTAACAAGACCACAACTCCCATCACCCCGTGAACGCTGGAGTCTTCAGAGCGCATCCTCCAGAGGTGGGTACCCGGACCATTGACAGACCTGCTGGCTGAAGGGCCCGCCTTCATCAGCCCAAGGTCTCCCACCATTGGTCATCTTCCCCGCTTCTCACTGGAGGGCCGCAGGTGAATGAAAGGGGGCGTGTCAGTACGCTCAGCTCGCTGGAGGAGGCTGGAACCCGGTGCCAGGTGAGAACGCGGCATCCGATCGGCGCCGCGGCTTTTTTGGTTTTGGGGAAAGTTAGGGGCACCTCGGGAGGCTGGCTCAGGGGACCGGGTGTAGTTAGCAGGGACGGTTGCCTTTCTCAGCCAGCTTTGGACCGCCTGGCCCAGTAACTCCCTGGACCCCGGCTGCGCAGAGTCACTCTCAGTGGCAGACCCTCCCTCTTCTTGCGTGGGGTGGGTGGACACCGAGGCACATGCCTACCCTCCCTGGCTGTGGGTGACCCACCCCCTCAAGGTCCAGGTGGCAGTTCTGGCCTCTGCTCATTCTGATCCTGATCCAGGCACCAGGGCTTGGCCAGGCTGGGCCAGTGTCCGCTTGGGTAATGGTCACTTTGCGGGCGGGCCTCCGTTTCCATACCTAGACACCAGGGACTGTGCCCATTACCTGGTTCCAGTGGCCTCTTCAGGTCGTCTGGCTCTGGATGGATTGTTCCCGCTATCTTGAGAGCATTTTAGCAGAAGAACCGAAGATGGCAATTGGTCAGAAATTCTACCCCTGCAAAACTCTTAGTTCTATTACCCTTTTCCTGGGCCGGAGGAGGGAGTGGTTTTCCCGTCTATTGCTAGACCTGTTAGAGGGTTTGGGGAGATCTGTAAACAATGGCTACGGATTGTCTCTCTGGAATCAGTAGAATATGGATTCTAAATCCTGGACATGTAGTCTGTATCTTTGAACCTCAGATTCCCTCTCTGAAAAATGAAAATATTCTGCACTGCCTTAGTATGAGCCTAAAATGAATGTTTGTCAAGTAGTTTTCTTAGTGCTTCGAAATGAACAATGCGCAGGAGTTTCTAGTCATACTAGTCATTGAAGAGCAGTTTTTATTCCCATGTTGGTGGGACTGGAGGAGAGTTGTCAGAAAGACGGGCCTGGACAGACAGTGGTGATGAACACTGTAATCCTAGCACTGGAGAGGCAGAGGCAGGTGGAGGGGACTGAGTTCAAGACTAGCCTGGTCTCCATAGTCAGATTCTTTCTCAAGACAAAGCAAAGCGAATGGGGGTAAGTGGGAGGCACACAGAATGTGTGGGCTGCTTTTTTTTTCTTTCTTATTTTTAATATGTGTGTGTGAGTGGGGGGGGGGGTTCCGGGGCTTGGGGAGCGGCTGAGGCCAGAGGTGTGGCTACCATTCGGAAGCTGGAGTCCCAGGCAGTTGTGAGTCATTGGATTCAGGTGCTGGGAATTGGCCTGAGGTCCTTTGGAAAGCCTTATCTTTTCTTTAACTGATGAGTCAACTTTCCAGCCTCTGCTTTGGCTTTGATTAAAGACAGTGCTGTAGCCTAGCTAGGGTTCCTTTAAGGATCCAAGAGTTTGCCCTACTCTCACCAACAGCCTCTTTGGAGATGTGCACTGGCTTTGGTTAATTTTGCTATTCCTAATAGCTAATAGCTTCCTTTTGTCAGGAAATATACATAGTTGTTTTTTTTTTTAAGATTTATTTATTTGTTATATCTATGAGTACACTGTAGCTGTCTTCAGACACACCAGAAGAGGGCTTTGGATCCCATTACAGATGGTCAGGAGCCACCATGTGGTTGCTGGGAATTGAACTCAGGACCTCTGGAAGAGCAGTCAGTGCTCTTAACCACTGAGCCATCTCTCCAGCCCCCATATACATAGTTTTTTGTTTGTTTGTATTTTTTTGTTGTTTCATTTTGTTTTGGAGACAAGGTCTTATGTAGCCTGGGTTGTATTGGAACAGGATTGATAGCCCAGGATGACCTTGAATCTTGATTCTCTCATCTCCATCTCTTGTGCCCTTGAATTATATAGATTTGTACCAGGACATCCAGTTTATGCAGTGCTGGAGGGATCAAACTCAGGACTTCACACAAGGAAGACATGCACTTTGTCATGAGCTACATCTGCAGCACCCCATACTTAGGGTCTTAGTTAAGGTTTTACTGCTGTGAACAGACACCGTGACCAAGGCACTCTTTTTTTTTTTTTTTTTTTTTTTT
>NC_034595.1:80488451-80496431 GCF_900095145.1 Mus pahari | reverse complement strand
TGCCCCTGCCCCTGCCCCTGCCCCTGCCCCCTGAGTGCTGGGATTACAGGCAAGTGCCACCACTACCCAGCTTCGCTTTAATTTTTAAAAATTACTTTTATTTATTTATTGTGTGTGTGTGTACACGTATTTATGTGGAGGTCAGCTTTTAGGAGTTGGTTCTCTCCCTCCATCACGTGAGTGTTGAGCACCACACTCAGCCCTGCAGGCTTGGTAGCAAGTGCTTTCACCAGCCATCTCACTGCTCCTGTATTTAGTGAGTGTTGAGATGAATTGGAACCGTGCATGCCTACACTCCGAATGCCATGCATATGAGGTCCAATGTGTGTTAGACCAGTGCTAAGCTGCTTTCCAGTGAAAAGGGGGGTTTCAGCACAGCCCAGGGATCAGCGTGCCAGAGACCAGCTTTGCTGATTAGAATAACTATGGACTGATTATTTACCGAGTTTGGGTTCAAATGATCCTCCTGCCTCATCCTTCCATGGCTGGGACTGCAGGCTGTACCCCACACCTAGCTAGGAAAGTTAGAAGTAAAACTCAAGAGTCCTTTAACATATTTCTCATCCCTAATACTTCTGCTGTTATATCTTTCCTGTATAATTGTCCAGGAAAAAAATTCACTATATAATGAGTAAACACACACATACACACACACACACACACTACAGTTTGTTTTGGATCTTGTGGGTTTTTTCTTTCTTTCTCTCTTCTTTCTTTCTTTTTCCGTATATCTTGGTGACATTTCAGTTAACTATAAGCAGTTCCACATGATTTGAGTCTTTTAAAATTTTTAAAATATCTTTTATAGGGCTGTTTTGCCTGGGTATATGTCTGTGTACCACGTGTGTTTCTGGTGTCTACAGAAGCTAGAAGAGGGCACGAGCTCCTCTGGAACTGGAGTTACAGACAGCTATGACCTGCCATGTGTATGCTGGGAATTGAACCCAGGTCCTCTGGAAGAGCAGCCGGTGCTCGTAACCATGAGCCGTGTCTGCAGCCCAGCAATCAGAGATTTGTAAAGGGAATTGACCGGAAAAGCAGTGGGCATGCGAGTGTCACACTGCATTGTAAACTCTGTGCATGTTCGAGGGGATGATGTCTGGGAGAAACATTTAAAGGCAAAATGGGAACCATGGAAAGCATTTGTGAGAGACGAATCCTTGCTACAGGATCCATAACAAGAGTGCTGTCTAGCAAAGACTGAACAGGCAGATGCTGGGCCATCAGCCTCAAGGAAGTACTTTTTGTTTTTTATTTTGGTCCAGGAAACTGGTGAGGACACAGCAAAGATTTCCGCTGGGGAGCCCGCCCAGGGTGATTTATATGGGAGCAGTAGAATTCCACAGCTAGGGGAGCTGGAGAGATGGCTGGGAGCACCGACTGCTCTTGCAGAGGACCCGGTTCCAGTTCCCAGCACCCGCATGGTAGCGCATAGCTACCTGTAACTCCAGTTCCTAGGGATCTGAGTCCTTCTTAGGCCCTCCACAGGGACTGGACACATGGGTGGCAAATATCTCATAATAAAATAAGTATAATATCTCATAATAAAATAAGCATAGCCAGGTGGAGGTGGTGCTCACCCCAGGCCCAGCGCTTTGGAGGCAGGGGCAGGCCGAGCTCTGTGAATTCGAGGCCAGCCTGGTTTACAGAGTGAGTTCTAAGATAGCTCGGACTAATAGAAACCCTATCTCAAAAAACAGTGTTCACTTAACTACTTTGGATGAAAACCTTTTTAGGATTATAATATAATTTGTTGAGTTTAAGGTGAATCTAAAAATATAGGAATTGGGCTCTTGATATAGATCTGGGGGTAAAGGTGCTTGCGGTGCTTTCTGACAGCCCCTAAGACTGGGTTCAGTTCCAGCAACATACATGGTAGGAGAATACTGTGGCACATATGCCCTCCAGTCCCCCCTACACACACACACACACACACACACACACACACACACACACACACACGAGTGAGTACAGGTCTGACCTGCCCTTTTTCCCCTTAAATAATTTTAGTTCATGGTTAATTGGATGCATGGGTGTAGAAGCTGCTGCTACAGAGAGCTGACTACAGTTGCCCAGCACTGCAGTGGGTCGGTCAGTAGGTGAAGGAGTGGTTGGCAGATGGTTGGGGTCTGATGGGAGGGAAGGAGGGCTTGGAGAAGAAGGCTTCCATTTCCACCACCACCAGGAAGATTCTAAGCTTGATTTCCTTGTTCTGCCTAGCATTTAAGAATAGAAGCATGCCTTTTAATTTAGCAAACATTCTTTAACCAAAGCAGTCTGCCAGGTGCTGTGAGGGCTGTCAGGATTTAATAAGACACGCCCATGCCTTTAAAGGGCTTGCCATCTTCTGACAGAAGGCATGGACTGTAACAGTAGGAAGGCATTAACCAAGGCTCGTGGAGTTAGTTCCCTCACCAAGAACAGCTACAGCAAAAAGGGACTTAATTGGTTCAAACACAGCTTGAGCTAGGTAGGGCTTAGCTAGTGTCCCCAGGTGCCATTAGCTGTCACCTTTGTTAGGCTGGTTCCTCTGGTGGCACAGCTGCACATTCCTCACATTCTGTGAGTTCACAGAGCGGGATGCCCCTTTTTAGAAGCCCAACAAAGGGTCCATTGCTTTTGACTGCTTCCAGCCACTGTGCCCTCTCTGAGTCAGTCAGTAATGGTCAGAGAGTAAGATGCGTTGATCTTAGTAGCCGGTAGGACAGCTTACACACCTGGAACCTGAGCTGGGTGGTGCCGGCTTCATGCATAGCACATTGGCCAAGAGTGGGGGCGGGGGGGTTAATAGTTCTGTAGCAGCTTTAGGGGTGCCAGAACTCTTCAAAGGGAACATGTGTGCCGGCAAGCCCAGGAATCCATAGATTTCTCCACAAGATAGTGTGATAGAAGATTTGAGCTGAGACTGCTGGCTAATATCTAAATTCTGATTAAGATATGAAAAGAAACCATACCATTTGGAGAGTAGAATGCAGTGCATAAGATCTGTTGACTGGGGCTGGGGAAATGGCTCAGGGGTTAAGAGCACTGGCTGCTCTTCTAGAGGTCCTCAGTTCAATTTCCAGCACCAACATGGTGGCTCACAACCATCTGTAAAGGGACTCACTCTGTAGACCAGGCTGGCTTCGAACTCAAGAGTTCTACCTGCCTCTTGTAAAGGGTTCTGATGCCCTCTTCTGGTGTGTTTGAAGACAGCTACAGTGTACTCATACATGTAAAATAAATAAATAAATCTTTTTTTTAAAAAAAAGATTATTTAAAAAAAGATCCATTGATTCTAGATACCACCAAACCTAGTTTTGAGTCCTGACTCTCACAGCTTGGTCATTTCTTATCTTTGATCTCTTTATTGGAAAAACAGGGATAAAAATGAGGACTTACAAAGACTTATTTATTTATTTATTTATTTGAGATAGGATGTTGTCATCTCTCAGGCTAACCTGGAACTAGCTATATAGCTGAAGATGGCCTTGAACTCCTGATTTTCCTGCCTCTAATTCATTAGTGAGGTGATCACAGGCATCAGCCACCACCCCCAGTTTATAGGGAGCTGGGGGTGGAACCCAGGCCTTCCTGAGGGCTAGGCAGGCACTGAGCCATCTCTCTAGCCTTTTGTTTGTTTGTTGAGATGGGGCCTCCATGCTAGCCCGAGCTGACATTGAACTCTCCGTGTTTTCAAACACAATTTTGGGGATGGAGAGATGCCTCGGAGAGTAAAGGCATCTGCACTGAGCGGGATGATCTGAGTTCAGATCAGAGCCCAGGTGGTCAGAGAAGTGACTTCTGCATGTGCGCCATGGCACCCGTGTGTCCACATACATGCATATATACATACACACACATACATACACACACACACATACATACACACACATACATACACACATACATACACACACACATACATACACACACATACATACACACACATACATACACACACACATACACACACACATACATACACACACATACACACACACATACACACACACATACATACATACACATACATACACACACATACATATACATACATATACACACATACATACACACATATATACACATACAATGTAAATAAATACATGCTCGCATACATACGTATATATATATGCACACATATATGCATAAATAAATTAAAAGTGTAAAAAAAATATCAAAGATATCCTGATCCTCTTGTCTCTGCCTCTCAAGTGCTAAAGCTATGGTGGTTTTTATTTTATTTATTTTTACTTACTTAGTTTTTGAGACAAGGTTTCTCTGTGTAGCCCTGGCTGCCGGAGAACTTGCTCTGGAAACGAGACTGGTCTCAAACTCACAGAGATCCACCCGTCTCTGCCTCCTGGCTGATTGTTTTAATTTTTATAGTTTTTGGAAGATAGGTTTTGACTTATGTGTCTGTGTCTGAGTGCCCGTGGAGACCAAGAGAGAGGGTCGAATCCCTGGAGCTAGAGTTACAAGTGGTTGTGAGCTGCCCAGTGTGGATGCCAGGAACCGAACTCAGATCCTCTGAAAGAGCAGAAGTGCCCTTAACCACCGAGATGCCCCTCCAGCCCCTAGTTATTTATTTGTTTGTTTATTTGTTTGTTTGCTTATAGGCAGGGTCTCATTCTATATTCCATGTTGGCCCAGAACTGCTGATCCAACTGCCTCAGCCTCCTAAGCACAAGTATTACAGGTGTGTACCACCCTACCTGCTTCTATTACAGCTGTGTACCACCCTACCTGCTTCTATTACAGCTGTGTACCACCCTACCTGCTTCTATTACAGCTGTGTACCACCCTACCTGCTTCTATTACAGGTGTGTACCACCCTACCTGCTTCTCTCACAGGATTTAAAGCTGGGGAGAGAATCCATGTAAAACATCAACCACTATGCCCACATGGACTTATCTGGCATTTCTCTCTCTCTCTCTCTCTCTCTCTCTCTCTCTCTCTCTCNCTCCCTCCCTCCCTCCCTCCCTCCCTTCCTCCCTCTCCTTCCTTCCTTCCTTCCTTCCTTCCTTCCTTCCCTGATAACATATAAACTAGAAGCCAGGGCTGTAGATCAGTTGGTAGGGTGCTTGCCTTGCACACAGGAAGCCTAGGTTGAAGCTCACTGGGGGATGGTGAGCCACCGCTACAATCCCAGGAGTTCAAGGCCAGCCTGGGCTACATAGAAAATTCCAGGCCAGCCTGGGCTACAGAAAATAGAAACAAAATATGAACAGCCCATTGTAAAGTTGGAATTCGCAAATTAACATAAATAAAAATCTTGGCAGAGCTCCAGGCCCCCCCAGAGCAGCAGCGGCTGGCGGAGAAATGGAGGCACAGTCCTACTGCGCCAAGCTCTTGGGGGAGTTGAATGAGCAGCGGAAACGAGACTTTTTCTGTGACTGCAGCATCATCGTGGAAGGGCGCATCTTCAAGGCCCACAGGAACATTCTGTTCGCTAACAGTGGCTACTTCCGCGCCCTACTCCTTCACTACATCCAGGACAGCGGGCGGCACAGCACAGCTTCCCTGGACATTGTCACCTCCGATGCCTTCTCCACCATTCTAGACTTCCTCTACTCTGGGAAGTTGGATCTGTGTGGCGAGAACGTGATTGAAGTCATGTCAGCTGCCAGCTACCTGCAGATGAATGAGGTGGTCAACTTCTGTAAGATGTACATCAGGTCGTCCCTGGACATCTGCAGAAAGATGGAGAAGGAGGCCGCTGTGGCTGCTGCAATGGCGGCGGCGGCGGCTGCAGCGGCCGCTGCAGCTCATCAGATAGACAGTGAAAGTCCACGTTCAGGACTGGAGGGGACTTCGTGTGGCACCAAGAGCTTTGTCTCCTCCCCAGCAGATGGAGAAGACAGTCTGGACTGTACAAGATCATCTCCTTGTGACGACTGCCATCCCTTGGAGCTGGTGGCGAAAGACAGCCAGGGCTCTGGGGTCACCGACAGTGACCTTTGTATTGTGCCCAGACGGGTTGAACCTAAGGTGGAATTCGATGTTGCCAGGGTGGAGGTGGAGGCTGACGAACAGCTACAGCAATATGCTGCCCCCCTGGCTCATATGGAGGAAGGCCTGCCCAGTAGCCAGGCCTTGGATCTGACCTACAGCAGCTACCACGTGAAGCAGTTTCTGGAGGCTCTCCTGCGCAACGGGGCTGTCCAGAGCAAAGATGACCTGGATTGTCACTCTTCTCGTGGCTTGGAGGGAAGACTGGAAGGTCCAGGAGTGGCCATGAGTTCGGTGGTGGACGTTCAGAACGACTGGTATAGAGAGGACTCAGGTGAGTTCAGGTTGCAAACACCTCTTTGTCTGCCTTTAGTGCGTTCTGTGCCTGTGTTCATCCCTCATTTCGATCCTCGCTGCTATCATGCCACCACTGCTTCTACTAACCATTGCTGCTGCCACCACCACTATCGATAGTTATTAATTAAGCACTTGTTGAATCCAGAGCCTTGTTTTCCGTGTGTGCATGCACATGGACACCAGAGGACGGTATCAGATGTTGCACCTCAAGAGATATCCACTTGGTTTTTGCTTTTTGTAATTATAGATTACCTTACTTTGTTTCACAGGAAGTTTTGGCTGCATGTAAGTCTGTACATCACATGTATGCACAGGCCGGAAGAGGGCATTGGATCTCCTAGGTCAGGAGTTACTAATGGCTCTGAGCTGCCGTGTGCATGTTGGGAACAGAATCCAGGCCAGGTCCTTTGAAAGAGCAACTGGTGCTCTAAGCTGTTCATCTATCTCTCTAGTCGCTGCCTTGTTATTTGAGTCAGGGTCTCTCGTTAGCCTAGGGCTTACTAATTTTGCTTAGCCTGACTGGCCAGTGACCCTGGACCTCCAGGGACCCAACTATCTCCATTTTTTCCATTGCTGGGATTATATGTATGTGCAGTTGTGCCTGGCTTTTCCCAAGTGCGGTAAAAATCAGGGTAATTTTTCCTGGGTAAAATCAGGTCCCTGCTGGGCAGCGGTAGCAGCACATGCCTTTAATCCCAGCACTCAGGAGACAGACTCTGTGACTCGGAGGCCGGCAAAACCCTGTCACAACAACAACGAATGAGGTCCTGTTGTTTGCTCTGCTGACACGTCACTGACTGAGTCCCTTGCCTGGCTCTTTGTGTATCTCTGTGTTGCCTATACAGGGTGTGGTCATCCTTTGATGTCCATGAGGGCTTTGATGTCCATGGTTCCAAGACTCCCCTTAGATGATAAAATCCACTGGATGCACAAGTCCTCTGTAAACTGATACTGTCAGGTGTGGTACACACCCTGCATCACAGCACTCAGAAGGAAGAGGCAAGCAGATCTCTGTGAGTTCAAGGACACCCTGGTCTAGATAGCAAATTCCAGGCCAAAGGGCTATTTAGTGACATGCTGTCTTAAAAACTAAAACAAACAAACAAACAAACAAACAAGTGATTGGAGCGATGGCTCAGCAGTTAATAGCACTGGTTGCTTTTGTAAAGGCCCCAGGTTTAGTTTCCGCCCGTAGTGGCTTACAAACTGTAACCACAAAGGACCCGACACCCTCTTCTCACGGCAGTGTATGTATGTAGTGCACAGACATACATGTAAGTAAGACATTCATACATATAAAATAAAATAAATTAAATACATACATTTAATACATTGTTTATTAACAATGTCCTGTGTTTTTTTTTTTTTAAAGATGTATTTATTTATTCTATGTAAGTACACTGTAGCTGTCTTCAGACACTCCAGAAGAGGGCGTCAGATCTTGTTACGGATGGTTACTGATGGTTGCACCTTCAGAAGAGCAGTCGGGTGCTCTTACCCACTGAGCCATCTCACCAGCCCCATGTCCTGTGTTATTTAAATCATCCCTCAGTTATTTATAATCCCTGACAAGATGTCAGGCTGTGCCGGGTGTGGTGGCACACACCTTTAATCCCAGCACTCGGGAGGCAGAGGCAGGCGGATTTCTGAGTTCGAGGCCAGCCTGGTCTACAGAGTGAGTTCCAGGA
>NC_034595.1:80483306-80487581 GCF_900095145.1 Mus pahari | reverse complement strand
TCACAACCACCCATAACAAGATCTGACGCCCCCTTCTGGAGTGTCTGATGACAGCTACAGTGTACTTACATATAGTAAATAAATAAATCTTTAAAAAAAAAAAAAAGAAAGAAAACAAAGTAAAAGGACTGACTGGGAAAGAGACTTTTATTTGTGTTGTTACTCTAGAAGTTATATGAGAGTTTTAAGAAAAACCCTTTGGCTCATGGAGAAAGGGGCTAAAGGTGCCCATGTGGCATCATCCTGTGGTGCCAGGAATGCCTGTGAGGGAGTGCTGCCACTGGCGAGCCTGGGGCCCAATGGGAAGAGCATGCCTTACTGACTGTAAGATAAAGGAAGGCCACTTTCTAGTAGTGGCTTTCCTGGTCTGAGACTATAAGCTCCCGGTTTGGGAGGTGGGCCGAATAGTTTGCATGGTTCCTAGGAATTGGAGGGGCGCCTCAACACGTTGGACACGGTCTTGGTCGTTTAGATGGCCCCCTTAGTTTTGGAAGTAGCCCTCTTGATCCTGGCATTTGAGCGGGTGTCTGGCCTCTGGACCTGGCCCATGTTGGTGTTCTACCGACTTCAGAGTCAGTTCCAGAAAACCAGTGCCTCTGATAATTAAAGTGAAAAAGTGCCTTCCAATTTTAGGTTTCTTTTAGAGTTACAAGGAATCCTAGGCTCATCATGTTTAAAATATAACCCTCCTAGAGCTCGCCCAAGTTTACTGTGCCTTACGACTCTTGGACTCCCACCTATCTCTCCACCTATTCCCAAATAAACTACTTAATATTTAAAGAATCTTGGATTCCTAGGCACTGTGTCCAAATAGTACAACCAACTGGAGACAGAGCCCATGGGAAACATTTCTCATTCAAACCAACACATCACTGTAACTCCAATTTTGGGATAAAGCCCCATTGCTGTTACTGGCTTTAATGAGGGGGCCTGTAGGTACAAGACATTGAAGGCTAGTATATTGGGCATCACAATGATTCTATGATAAGCGTGTCTGGGTTGGTTTCCTAGTATTTCCAAGTGAGACCCTCTATATCGTTTCAGTTGCATATAGATTGGTTTTTATAACACAGAGTATTGACTGGCTGTTTACAGCTCACACCAGGATGAATCACACCAGGTGTTACAGGGGAGCCGTGTACAGGGAAGACAAAAATAATTTGGGTATATTACAAAATGTTTGTAAAACTCACAGAACATGGGGCTGGAGAGATGGCTCAGAGGTTAAGAGCTCTGGCTGTTCTTCCAGAGGACCCAAGTTTGGTCCTGGAACATTTATGTCAGGTGTCTCATAACTTCAGCCTCACGGAGATACCTTCTGGCCCCCATGGGTATCCATAGACACCTGGTGTTAATACACAGACATACCCATTTACATGAATAAAAATTAAATGAACAAAAATCTTAATAGCAAAAAAAAAAAAAAAAAAAAACAACTCATGGGCTGGAGAGATGTCCCAGCTGTTAAAGCCTGATGCTCATGACCAGAAACTAAGCTGGGTGGGTGGGGATGGGGCTTAGTGAAAGCATTTGGGTATCACCGTCAAGGCCCTGGGTTCAATGTCTAAGCAGGGGAAGGGAGCGGGGAAAGCCCACTTAGTTGACTTGACCTTTGATCTTTTAGAAGCCAAAGTGGGACTTGTACTGGTCAGTCTTGCAGCTTCCTAGCAGGTGGAGTTGGTAGGCTCCCTCTCTGTCTGGGATGAGGGTGTTTCCCGGTCCCACCCCAAAAGGTGGCTGTGGTTGTCCCTGTTGATGGCTAATGGCGTCTGTTGGTCTCCTCAGGTGACGTGCTGGTGGTTCCTATCAAGCTGCACAGGTGTCCTTTCTGCCCTTACACAGCCAAGCAGAAGGGGATCCTCAAGAGGCACATCCGCTCCCACACTGGCGAACGGCCATACCCCTGTGAGACCTGTGGCAAGAGGTTCACGCGGCAGGAGCACCTTCGGAGTCACGCCCTGAGCGTGAGTGTCAGGGACGTCAGTGTAAGGGCTGTGCCTGTCTCCTGATATGAGGGTGGGGCTGTCTGTCACTGCTCTGTCATCTAGGGATTTTTTTTTTTTTTCTTTAGAGAAGTTTGTGAAGTTTTCTTTTACAGGGTTAAAACCAGGATAGCGGCACTTAGAAAGTTAATGCCGGTGTGGGAGCAGGCCAGTTTCCTAAGGAGCTTAGCTTTCGTCCGAGGATGGCCGCATGAGGCCCGAACTGGCAGGGCCAGCAGACTGTGGGTCTGTAGAGAAGATGTATCCCCAGTTTCCCACCAGGACTGGCACCCAGGGGCAGGAGAGCAACTTGTTTCCGTTTGCACAGCAAGTACTGCTAACTCCCAAGTCATCTCTCCAGCCTCTTCTGTGACCTTTACAGTGTCCCCTTGTGCTGACAGGTCCACAGATCCAGCCGTCCGATTATCTGCAAAGGCTGTCGACGAACCTTTACGAGCCACCTGTCCCAGGGACTGCGGCGCTTCGGGCTGTGTGACAGTTGCACCTGCGTCACAGACCCCCACGATGAAGATGACGACCTGATGCCTGTCAACCTTAGCCTGGTGGAGGCGTCTTCTGAAAGCCATGAGAAGAGTGACACAGACGACTGGCCCATCTACATAGAGTCTGGTGAGGAGAACGACCCTACGGCGGGGGATTCTGATGACAAACCACACATTCGGCCCAACTTACCAGCCCCAGAGATGCTTACGTAGCAGTGACTCGGTGGGCAGGTTTTAAGTGTTGTGGCTTGTTCTACGGTGAAAGCTACCATTTGTCCAGTTTTGTGTCCAGATGTTGTGACTCAAAAGACTGGTGACGTTTTAGCATGGAGTCTGAGAGTTCTGTTGGCCTCTCCTTGGTTCTGACTGAATTGAGTTGGAGCCCTGAGACTTCGTAAGTTTCCTGCTGAGAAGCAGGAAGACAAGAAAACCTCCCTGCTGGTCTTTTACTTTCTTACGTCATTATTGTCTTCTGAAGAGATGGCAAGAGGATGTTGTCAGAACCTCGGTCTTTCCCCTGCCAGGCTTCTTGAAACGAATTCCACATTTAATTTTCTGGGAATCTGCTTCGATAAAAAGCAGGCAGGGCTAAGTGGTCATAAAAGGTCCTCCCTAAATCTAAGACTGTACTCCTAAAGGCTGGAGGAAGCTTTATGCAGACAAGCACTGACACAAATTGCAGGTTCATTCTGGGCCCCTTGCTCGCCCACCTGGATTGAGTTAAGTTAAATGAGCCCCCAGAGAAGAACCAGTGAGCCAGGGCAGAGTAGTGTCCCTGTCTAGTCTGCTTTTTGACAATTCCATACACACAAATCCCCTGTTCTCAGATTATAAAAGCAAGTTGTTTGGGCAAAAATCAAAAGGCTTCTTAGTCATTTCCCAGATGTGCAACCTGGACATGTGCACCCTCGTGACATTCCTGGACACGCGTGTCCCATTGACATCCTGCCACCTAGTTTATGCCCAGACTGGAGCTGCAGGGGAGGCTGCATGCCTAACTAATATTCAGCTTTTAGAAGACCTTCTAGAAGGAAGGAACCGGGTAGAACAGGTTTCAAGCCAGTCTGCTTTTCACCCACTCGGCAGCCAGGTCACAACTGTAGCAAAGCAAGTCGGGTGTCTCTAAAGTATCCAAGGACAGGAAAGACCATGGCTGAATGGTGCACTAAAGGTAGTCTGCAGGCTTTCCTCAAAAGCATCCGAAGTGGACTTTAAAAGAAATCCCTTGTCTTCCTTTATTTTTTACACAGTTTCAAACAGCAGTGAAATCCCCCGTCTCTCTGACTCTTGAACAATACCCAGTGAGAAGCATTTATAAACTGACTCGTATGCATTGTCTTGTCATTAAAGAGTTGAAGTTTTTGTTTGTTTGCTTGTATTTTGAGACAGGGTTTCTCTGGGGAGCCTTGGTTGCTGTGGGACCCGCTATGTAGCCCAGGCTGGCCTCGAACTCCTGAAGTTCTGACTGCCTCTGCCTCCCAGGGGCTGAGATTAAAGGCGTGCACCACCTCCCCTGGCAGGATTGGGGGTTACAGCTCATTGTCTGATTAGGAAGGCCCTGGGTCCAATCTCTAGTACTATAATAAATAAATAAATAAATACCTAAATTTGTGTTGTCTGCAAGAAAAAAAAAAGCCATTTAAAAAAAGAAGAAGAGGGGGCTGGTGAGATGACTCAGTGGGTAAGAGCACCCGACTGCTCTTCCGAAAGTCCGGAGTTCAAATCCCAGCAACCACATGGTGGCTCATAACCATCGGTAACAAGATCTGACGCCCTCTTCTGGAGTGTCT
>NC_034595.1:80477861-80483147 GCF_900095145.1 Mus pahari | reverse complement strand
GAAGAAGAAGAAGAAGAAGAAAAACAACAAAGGGACTGGAGAGGTGGCTAAGTTGTTAAGAGCACTGGCTGTTCTTCCAGAGGACCTGGGTTCAATTCCCAGCACCCACATGGCAGCTCACAGTTGTCTCTAACTCCAGTTCCAGGGATCTGATACCCTCACACCAATGCATGTACAATACAATAAAATAAATTATTTAAAAGTTGTCAACTTTATAAAAAAGAAAGAAAAGAAAGGAAGGAAGGGAGAAAAGAAAGATCTTTTGGTTTTCATTTGTTTTCTCAGTAGTTATATCCTGGACCTTGCCCATGCTGGGCAAGAACTCTCTACTGACTTAGTCCCCACCCGTGGATGGAAAGGAATTTCAATTGTGTTTTAGCAGAGTGCTAGGACCATACCGGAGACTCTGATGACTCTTACGTTACTGTGATACCCATTCTGTTAGGCTTAGTTTCTTTGAACAAGGCATGGGCCATCTGTGGTGTGGTTACCCAGACAGTCACATCATAGAAAGACTGATACCACACAGGCCTGAGTGGCATATGCCTTTATTAATCCCCACACTCAGGAGGCAGAGGCAGGCAGATCTCTGTGAGCTCAAGGCCAGCCTGGTCGGTATAGAGAGTTCCCTGTCAGTCATTGATACATAGTCTCTGCCTCAAAAAAGAAAAAAACAAAAGAAAACAAAAAAGAAATAAAATGTTTTGAAGGAAATCAAAGATCAAAGTATTGAAATTGTTTTAAGTCGGTCTTTTTTGTAAGCCATGTGTTATCTGAAAAGAGAAAATGACCAAATAGCTGGGTGGAAGGGTGAGCACCTTTGATCCTAGCACTCCAGAGGCACACTTAGGAGGAGCTCTGAGTTCGAGGCCAGCCTGGTGTACAGAGAGAGTTCTAGGACAGCCAGGGCTACATAGAACTCTATTTCCAGGCCCCAGTCACTGAGCCTCCATCGAGGACTCAGCTGCCTCCCCCTGGAGCCCCCATCCCCCCCCAATCCCCGCCCACCTTCTCCCGCAGCTGTCTTCCATTGGCCTTTTCCACCGAGGAAAAGGAATCGTATCGTATGTCCGCTATCTAGTACCTCCACTCTTTAGACCCCTTTGATGATGCAAGTAAGGGTGATGGCCTGCTTCCTGCTGGCACTGAGGATTATATCCATTTAAGAATTCGACAGAGAAACAGCAGGAAGACATTTACAACTGTCCAAGGGATCGCTGATGATTATGATAAAAAGAAACTAGTGAAGGCGTTTAAGAAGAAATTTGCCTGCAATGGTACTGTAATTGAGCATCCAGAATATGGTGAAGTAATTCAGCTACAGGGTGACCAGCGCAAGAACATATGCCAGTTCTTGATAGAGATTGGACTGGCTAAGTACGATCAGCTGAAGGTTCATGGGTTTTAAGTGCAAGTTCACCAAAAGATATTTTTGTCTCATAGTAGATACAGTGCATGGATGGGTCCAAGATACAAACTTGAAATGAAACTCAAAAATGCATAGTTATGAAGCTAGTTCTCTTGAAAGGTGAGGAACCTCTTCTCAAGAGTTAAGAAGAAATGTAAATAATACTTATGATTTGTAGTTAAGAAATGACTCTGATATGCTTAAACATACCCACCTTTAATCCCAGCATTCAGAGGTAGGCAGATCTGTAGTTCATGCTACTTGAGGGTACTCTTGCATGCTACCAGAGAAGAAAATCGTCAATATCTCCAGCTACAAACCCTGCATCCTACAGCAGTGACCAACCTACAAGGTACGCTGATGCAAGGTGGCACAAAGGTTACAGGAATAACCAACCACTCTGACGGGATTTAAGGCCCACTCAAAGAGACGGAGTCCATACCTGACCGTTGCTAAAGTGACCAGTGGCCAGGAACCTGAGATTCGATCATGGTCCTAGGGGTAGGGAAAAACCTACGTAGGCAGTTTAAGCTAGTCGGGACTGTTTAGGGAGACCCTGACTCAGAAGGAAAGAGGAAGAGAAGAAATTACTCTGAGCATGATTTCTGATCATTTGGAAGATACTATTCTGATGTAAAGTGGTCCTGGTTCAATTCCCTGGTATCAGATGGAAAGAAAGATAGAAAGAATGCAAGAGAGGGATTGTGAGAGCAAGAGAGAGAGGGAGAGAGAGAGGGAGAGGGAGGGGGAGGGGGAGAGTGATAGTGATATCCCTGGTGTTAGGGTTGAGAATTATGTGCTTTTGTGGAGAGTTGGCAGTCACGAGCTTGGGGATTGTGCAGGGAGGCATCCATTTCAAATACACATCTTGAAGACATGGAATGGTTATGAAATATCTGTCTGACACCTGAATGGGACCCATAGCTTGGCAGCAGGTCAGAACCAGTTAACATGCATCTGTGAGATCCCCGAAGCTGCCCACTTGGCACAGCTCAGATGCAAACCGCAGATCGCACAAGCATGGAACCTGGCTTGGCTTTTACGTCATCTATACAGCCTCAGTAGGACACGCCTGTTCCAAAAGCCACCGTCCTCAGGAGCTCTCAGAGCTGTGGCTCTATTAAGGTATATATCGTTCTGTCATTCCAGGTGTAGTTTACCATTTAGAGGTAATTTGTACCATATATAATGTTGCCTAGCAACATAGTAAATGTATATGACTCATGTTGTCAGGGGAACAGAGCTAGAAAAGTTAA
This sequence comes from Mus pahari, assembly GCF_900095145.1. Classification (NCBI taxonomy): domain Eukaryota; kingdom Metazoa; phylum Chordata; class Mammalia; order Rodentia; family Muridae; genus Mus; species Mus pahari. The sequence goes on along the minus strand of NC_034595.1, from coordinate 80,480,483 downwards.
AGATCAAAATATCATACTAAGAGCAAATAAATCATTTTAGTTTATTTAATGATATATGAAGTAATTGCACAGTATATACTCCACTTAAATCTTTTTTGTTTTGTTTTGTTTTGTTTTGTTGTTTTTTTGAGACAGGATGTCTCTGTATAGCCCTGGCTGTCCTGTAACTCACTCTGTAGACCTGACCTTGAACTCAGAAATCCACCTGCCTCTGCCTCCCAAGTGCTGGGATTAAAGGCATGCACCACCATTGCCTGGCACACTTAATTTTTTTTTAACAAGTTTTTTTAGGTATATTTATTTTATATATGTGAATACACTGTAGATGTCTTCAGACCCACCAGAAGAGGATATCAGATCCCATTACAGATGGTTCTGAGCTACCTGTGGGTACTGGGATTTGAACTCAGGACCTCTGGAAGAGAAGTCAGTGCTCTTAACTGGTTAAGACATCTCTCCAGCCCCTCCTCCTAATTCTTATAACCAGAACACTTTCTTATTAAAATAGAGCCATCACAGCCGGGCGTGGTGGCACATGCCTTCAATCCCAGCACTCGGGAGGCAGAGGCAGGCAGATTTCTGAGTTCGAGGCCAGCTTGGTCTACAAAGTGAGTTCCAGGACAGCCAGGACTATACAGAGAAACCCTGTCTTGAAAAACCAAAAAAGAAAAAAATGGAGCCATCACTTGGGGCTGGAGAGGTGGCTTGGTGGTTAAGAATATTTGCTACTCTTCCAAGGGCCTAAATTCAGTTCCCAGCACTGGGTTGGGCAGCTCACATCCACCTGCAACTTTAGCTATAGGGGATCTGATTCCTTTTGGTCTCCTTGGGTACCTGTATTATGTGACATACATATACATACAGACATATACAAGAATAAATAGCAATCACCAGCTCTTTTATTTTTCCTGTCTTAAGTAATGTTCATTCTTTGTGCTTAGCTACCTAGGAGTGATACAGTGTTTTCAAATTGTTTTGAAATATGTATAAGAGTATGGATAAGCAGTCAGAATGGGACCATGAAAAGTGTCATGTATCTGGGGCTGGAGAGATGGCTCAGCGGTTAAGGGCACTGACTGATCTACCAAAGGTTCAGAGTTCAATTCCCAGCAACCACATGGTGGTGGCTTACAACCATCTGAAATGAGATCCAGTGCCCTCTTCTGGTGAGTCTGAAGACAGCTACAGTGCACTCATAAATAAAATAAATCTTTTTTAAAAAAAAAAACTTCATGTATCAACAAGAGTTCGTGGTACTTGAAGGTACTCTTGTGTGCTACCAGAGGAGCAGCGAATCACCAATATCTCCCAGCTACAAACCCTGCAACCTACAGCAGTGACAGCCTACAGGGTATGCTGAAGCAAGGTGGCAAGGTTAGGGGAGTAATCAACCCCTCTCTGATGGGATTTAAGGCCCACTCAAAGAGGCCATACCAGTAAAGTGACCAGGAACCTGAAATTAGGCATGCTGTGGATGGGCCTGGTTCTGTTCTTGTGAACCAGTTACCTAATGGATAAAGGAGCCAATCACTGGTCAAGTAGATGGGACTTCTGGGTTGGACAAGGAAGAGAGGAAGAGGAGGGAGAGAGGCCTTTTTTTGGAACAGGACAGCAGAGAGGTAAGATGTAGCTGCTAGACTTTCCCCAGTCCCATGGCAGATCTGCAAGGATTCACCACCAGGGGAGATTTTAATAAGGCTGACAAGATTAGGTCTTAGTTGTCGCGCCCAGAGATTGAGTTACCATGGTTTCTGAACTGAGTTCGTGTTGAGTTTTCCTTCATGCGGTGCCTCCTCTGGGTTCAAGAGAGAAAGGCACAGCGGTAAAGCATCTGTTGGCTAGATGTGCCCCACAAAGGCCATAGGGGATTTGAAGCAAGGGGTTGGCCTGGTAGCTACCGCCAGTGGAAACCTAGAGAGCTGGGTGGCAAGACTGTGGCGTTCTGAGTCACAGAACAGGCTGTCCAGGCCACCAGGGCAGAGGCACAAGCGTGGGAGCATGCTGACTATTTTTTCTTTAATTTCCCACAACACTGGCAGATCTCAGACCTGGGGGAAAACCTAATACTATTATTCTGCTAAAGGAACACGGCAATAAAATGACTCCCAATGACAGTGCTCTGTACCATTAAATGAGCTCCTAACTCAATCCTCCTCAGAAGAGCTTCCTGTGGTAATCTAACACAGACTCACAACTGGACAATGTGAGGGGAGTGAGAGATTTTGGAGCACTCAATCCCGAGTGGGATGTCACCATTAAAACCTCCGTGCGCCCTGCAAGTCTCGGGGATCTGTGTGGAAGGCAAGGAGGTAGAAAGACTGAGGGACCCAGGTGATGGATGAGTCTGAGGAGACAGCGTCTTCCAGATGAAACGGGACTGATACACATTTGAACTCACAGAGACGGTGGCAGCACCCACAGGGCCTGCCCAGGTTCAAGCTAATCAGATAACAGCACTGAAAAAGACAAGTGGATGCAGGCTTCCACTGTCTGAAACAGATCTGCTGGCAAAGAAAAATCAGTTTTCTTTCGTGGAGTCTCCCTGGGTATGTTACCACATCTTATATTACCACATCTTTTTTTTTTTTTTTTTTTTTTTTTTTTTTTTTTTTTTTTTTTTTT
>NC_034595.1:80470608-80475162 GCF_900095145.1 Mus pahari | reverse complement strand
TTTCTGAGTTCGAGGCCAGCCTGGTCTACAAAGTGAGTTCCAGGACAGCCAGAGCTACACAGAGAAACCCTGTCTTGAAAAGCAACAACAACAAAAATACATAAATCTTTTTTTAATGTCATATATCAGGGGCCTAGAGAGGTGGCTCACTGGAGATTGTGGCTTGAAGGGAACCTGTGCTCACCCAGTAGCCAGAAAACACTACAGACCGCAGTTGGTGTCATGGAGTGAGTGAGTCCCCTTGCCTGCTTCAGTTGCTCCTGACATAACAGTAGTGAGGGGAGCTCGCTATTTATTCAACAGTCACCCAACAATTATTTATGAAGTTGTTACTATAGTCCAGGCTCTGGCTTTTCGGTGACCCAGCACAATCCCTGCTTTTTTGTTTTGTTTTGTTTTGTTTGGAGACAGGGTCTCTCTGTATAGTCCTGGCTGTCCTGGAACTCACTTTGTAGACCAGGCTGGCCTTGAACTCAGAAATCCACCTGCCTCTGCCTCCCGAGTGCTTGAGATTAAAGGCACGTGCCACCACGTCCGGCTCTTCAATCCCTGCTTTTAAGGACATTGCTGTCAGGGAGACAAGAATTAGAGCCGTTCTGGGTGACAGCTGGGGGGCTCTGAGGACATGCAGGTGGGAGCCCTCACCCAGGCTCCCAGCCGCAGCAAAGGCTTTCTTGTCTATACTGCTGTGACTGAGACCCTTCTGGTGGTCTTCTGCTTATAAGCCGTTTAAGTCATTTCTGAAACTTCTAGCCTTGCCTGAACATGGTGGCTCTGGACACGGGCAGTGTTTCGATTATTTGTTTTGTTTAGATGCGTGAACATGAAATACACACTTCAGGGCTAGAGATGTGGCTTGGTGGATAGCATGGTCCTTAGCACCACCTATTCCAGGTGTCGTGGTGTTTGGGAGGTGGAGGCAGGAGGATGGATCGGGAGTTCCAGGTCATCTTCAGCTGCGTTTAGTTTGAAACTAGCCCAGGTTGAGGGAAGCACTGCAGTACTGCAGGACTTCAGACACAGCTAGCATTTAAAAAAAAAAAAAAAAAAACCATCTCGGGCTGGAGAGATGGCTCAGTGGTTAAGAGCACTGACTGTTCTTCCAAAGGTCCTGAGTTCAAATTCCAGCAACCACATGGTGGTTCACAACCATGTAATGGGATCCAATACCCTCTTCTGCAATGTCTGAAGACAGCTACAGTCTACTCACATACATAGAATGAATAAATATTAAAAAAACAACAAAGGGCTGGTGAGATGGCTCAGCAGGTAAGAGCACCTGACTGCTCTTCCAAAGGTGCAGAGTTCAAATCCCAGCAACCACATGGTGGCTCACAACCATCCTTAACGAGATCTGACTCCCTCTTCTGGAGTGTCTGAAGAGAGCTACAGTGTACTTACATATAATAAATAAATAAATAAATAAATATTTTTTAAAAAACTGAGAGAACACATTAAATTAAAAAACAACAACAACAACAAAGACCCATCAGCATCTACACAGGAAACTGTTAAAAGACGATAGTAAAATCATTTATTACTAAAAAGAAAATCATTTGTCAATTGAAATTAAATTTAAATCAACATCAAATAACTATTTGGTTGGTTTTGTATGATAACAGGAAAATATTATTACTGTGACAAAATTGAGAAAAGCCAGTAACCTCTGGACTGGGTCTGGCTCCCCACGTGAGCTAGTTCAGTGCCTGGAAATCAGGGTACATGTGCCACCACAGCAGGACAGTCAAAGGATTTCAAGGTTAGGATGGACCTGAAGCAAGCTTTGCTTTGTGGAGACATGGAATGAAGTTTCTTGCTCCCCAACTTCTGGGGAAGCTCAGAAACTAGGCCCCGAGAAGGTTATGCTGATAAGATACAGGTCCAGGCAGGCAGAAAAGCCTGTTGTTCATAGACAGCATTTGTTTCTGTGGTCACTGATCAGACCTGAAGGCTGCTCAGGGCTGAATGATAAAGTAAGCTTTGTGTGGTCACGGCCGGCATTCTTGTCATGCTTAGGCAGGGAGAGCGGATGCCGCAAGTTGAGTGTAGGGGAAATTAATTTAATTCCTTTGCCCTACAATAATCTATCTCAGCTTTCTTAACTCCACCACATAAACACATGAGCAAATAATGTAAATTGGAATTTCTACTTTCTAGTTATTCGAGATGCCTGATGTACTTTATCTTAGTCTATTCATTTTATTTGCACAAACTTTCAGAAGTGCCAGGCAGTGGTGGCGCATGCCTTTAATCCCAGCACTTGGGGGCAAAGGCAGGTGTGTCTTTGTGAGTTTGGGGCCAGAATGGTCTATAGAGTGAGTTCCAGGACATCCAGAGCCACATAGAGAAGTCCTGTCTTTAAAAAATCATGAAAAACAAACAGAAAACTTCCAAAAATAAAACTATTCAACATTTTATTGAAATTCCTTCTCCCAGGGCTGAGGCTATAGCTCAGTTGGTAGTGAGGCTATAGTTCAGCTTCCATCATGGGCATGAAGTCCTGGGTTTGATTCCTAGCTTCTCAGAAACTGGGAGATGGAGGCAGGAAGGTCAGAAGTTTAAGGTCATCCTTCATTATATTGCATTGTGTTACATGAGTTAAGAGCATTTTACTGCTTCTCCGGAGGACCAGTGTTCAGTTCCCAGCACCCATAGCAGCCCTCCAGTATCTGTAACTCCAGACCCTTAGGTTGTGACTCCCTCTCCTGGCCTCTTCAGGCACTGCAGACAGGTGGTATACACACAGCAATTCTTTTTTTATTTTTTGTTTTTTCGAGACAGGGTTTCTCTGTATAGCCCAGGTGTCCTGGAACTCGCTCTATAGATCAGGCTGACCTCGAACTCTTAGAAAGGAAAGTATATTAATTGGGGCTGGCTTACAGAACTATGAAACAGAGAGTTCTAACCAGACGCAGTCTCTATTAAATGTTACCTCCCACCTCTTTGTCCATGGTGTTAGGAACAAGTTTTTGATTGCATAAGATGGCTTCAGGGAAGAGTATTCCAAGCTAGGACATATTAGATCCAATGTGGGAAGAGTGACTACTGTATGAAAGAAACGGGCTTGGAGAATTGACTCCCTAGGTAAGAACGCTGGCTGCTCTGTAGAGACCCTGCTTAGATTCCCAGAACCCACATGATGGCTCAACACAGTCTTATGACTCCAGTTCTAAGGTACCTGATAACCTTTTCTGGCTTCAGTAGGAACAAAGCACCAACTGTACAGACAGACGCACATACAGGCAACACACCCATATACTTAAAATAATTTTTTACAAAAAAGAAGCTGGCAGACGTCACAAACATCACAGGGTATGCAGCCAATCTCAGCTTTGAGTTCGAAAGCCATATAATTTCCATAATAAGGTGTGACTTTATTTTTGGTCACCAAGTTTCCAAATGACTTTACTTCATCTTAAACAGGTATTTGTCAAAATGGTTAATAATAATATTAAAAAAAAAAACCCAAAAAACAAAAACCAAGAGAGTCCATGGTGGTAGCACATGTTAATCCCAGTAGTCAAGAGGCAGAAGCACGCAGGTCTGTGTGAGTTCCAGGTCAGTCAGGACTATGTAGAAAGGCCATGTCTCAAAAATAAATAAATAAATAAATAAATAAATAGAAATAGGAGGGAGAGGAGAATTCAAAATTGGTAATAATATTGACCATGAGCAAAACAGTAACTGATAATAATACTCTTGAAAAGTGGGAAGCAACCAACATGGCTTCTTGTGCCTGTCATCCTACCATGTGGGAGATAGACAAGTATGGTGTGAGGGAGCACCATACATTTGAGATCAGATAGAGGTACATGGCAAGGCCCTGTCTCAAGCCGTGGTGGTTTGAATATGCTTGGCCCATGGAAGTGACACTGTTAGGAGGTGAGGCCTTGTTGGAGTGGGTATGGCCTTGTCGGGTGGAGTATCACTGTGCAGGTGTGGATCGAGGTCTCCTAGTACTCAAGCTCTGCCCAGTGCAGAAGAGTCAGTCTCCTCCTAGCTGCCTTGGGATCAGGATGTAGAACTCTTGGTTCCTCCAGCCCAAAGCCTATCTCTAGGATGTCATGCTTCCCACGGTGTTGATAATGGACAGAGCCTCTGAACGTGTAAGCCAGCCCCAATTAAAAGTTTGCTTTTATAAGAGTTGCCTTGGCCGGGCAGTTGTCACAAACATCACAGGGTACCAGAAGTTGGTACCAGGGATTAGAATATTGCTGTGACAGGCCTGACTATGTTTTTGTTTGGAGGAATGTGGAATGTGGATTTTGGGACTTTAAGATTTGGAAAGCTCAGCAGGTAAGAGCACCTGACTGCTTTTCCAAAGGTGCAGAGTTCAAATCCCAGCAACCACATGGTGGCTCACAACCATCCTTAACGAGATCTGACTCCCTCTTCTGGGGTGTCTGAGGACAGCTACAGTGTACTGACATATAATAAATAAATAAATCTTAAAAAAATGCTATTAATAATAGCCAGAAGCTGGAAAGAACCCAGATGTCCCTCAATAGAGGAATGGATACAGAAACTGTGGTACATTTACACAATGGAGTACTA
>NC_034595.1:80465174-80469028 GCF_900095145.1 Mus pahari | reverse complement strand
TTTGTGTGTCAACTTGACACAGGCTGGAGTATCACAGAGAAAGGAGCTTCAGTTGGGGAAATGCCTCCAGGAGATCCAGCTGTAAGGCATTTTCTCAATTAGTGATCAAGGGGGGAAGGGCCCCTTGTGGGTGGTGCCGTCTCTGGGCTGGTAGTCTTGGTTCTATAAGATCGCAGGCTGAGCAAGTCAGGTGAAGCAAGCCAGTAAAGAACATCCCTCCATGGCCTCTGCATCAGCTCCTGCTCCCTGACCTGCTTGAGTTCCAGCCCTGACTTTCTTCAGTGATGAACAGCAATGTGGAAATGTAAGCTGAATAAACCCTTCCCTCTCCAACTTGCTTCTTGATCATGATGTTTGTGCAGGAATAGAAACCCTGACTAAGACAGTGGCCAAGGTTGTACTTCATGTTGGTAGCCAGAGTTGGTAATGAATGAGTCACCCAGGTGGTACTGGTTTTGAAGGCATGAAGAGGTCATGGTGAAGGTACAGCCTCAGTTGCAGTTGATGTTCCAGGACTGAAGGGATCATGCAAAGACGTTGAGGCTTGGCACCATGAAGAGAGCCTATGAGAGGTTATTGGTGAAGCCTACTTGCAGTAGAAGACCCCAGTGTTTTGAAAAAGAATGTACCATGGGATGGTCACCAAGAACAGCAAGCATCAGTGGAGTGAAGTCAACCAGAGCCTAGAGTACTTCAGAGCTGGAAGAAGTGATACTAGACATTGGAACAAGAAGCTTGGAGATACCAAGATGTTAAGAGATTCCAGAGCCTTGGGATACCTGTCTAGGAAAGCTGCCAACAGGGTGTGGAACCAGGCCAAGAAAAAGAATTGTGTTCAGTCAACAAAGCTGGAAGTAGGTGGATATCAGATATGGAGTTTGGAGTGTGCCCAGCTGGTTTTCTGTCTCGCTTTGATCCAGCATTTCATCACTATGACATTTTGGAATGGCAATGTATATCCTTTGATGTTGGAAGTATGTGATCTGCTTTTTAATTTTGATTTTATAGATTACAGTTAAGAGATTGAATGAATCTCAGAAGAGACTTTGAACTTTGGACTTTTAACATTGTTGAGACTGTTATAGACTGTGGTTAATTTTGAAGTTGGAATAAATGCATTTTTCATTATGCTGTGGCTAGGTATGGCCCCCATAGACTCATATGTTTGAACAAGCCTACTGGGGCCAGGCAGTAGAATGTGGTGGTTTGAATATGCTTGCCCCAAGGAAGTGACACTGTTAGGGGGTGTGTCCTTGTTGGAGGTGTGGCCTTGTCAGAGAGAGTGTGTCACTGTGTAGGCGGGCTTTAAGGTCTCCTAGTGCTGAAGCTCCGCCCAGTGCAGAAGAGGCAGTCTTGTCCTGTCCACCTTCAGATCAGAATGTAGAACTCTTGGCTCTTCCAGCCCCAAGTCTACCTCTATGCCGCCATGCTTCCCCCTGTGTTGATAATGGACAGAGCCTCTGAACGTGTAAGCCAGCCCCAATGAAATGTTTGCCTTTATAAGAGTTGCCTTGGTCATGGTGTCTATTCACAATAATGAAACCCTAACTAAGACACAATCTTTCCTCCCCTCAAAATGAGGGACTCTGGAGTCTAGATTTCCCATTATGTTCAGGCCAGGTCTGTTCCTCTGGTCTAGTGGTGTCCAGCTGTGTGCTGTTTTGCCGTGTGTGTGTGTGTGTGTGTGTGTGTGTGTGCATATATATGTATAGTATAGAGATATATGTGTACATATCTATAAACACACACAGACACACAGACACAAACACACATCATATATATAAAACAAAAACCAAGAGATAGTAAAGCAATAAATGAGTGGATATAACTTATATAACCTGAAATTTACTTATTTCTGCTGTCTTAGCATTTCATCTTAATGTTTCTAAAACATATGTGCATATTTGTGTTTTAAAATGATTTCAGCGGAACAACATTTTCAAATATTTCTCATTTGAAGTCAGGAAGTTGGTCCAGTTTCAGCAATATATTGATATAATTTTACATTTTTTTAAAATAGTTGAAGCTGCGTTTTTTTAAGATAAGCTGGGCTTGCTGCCTGCTCTTGAGAAAAACATTTATAGCCTGAGGATTTTTTTTCAAAGATCCCACATAATAATATAGAACTGTTAATGTTAAATACTCTTTCCATCTGTCTCAAAACTCATTAGCTTCATTTAGCATAAGAAGGAAAAAAAACCTGTTACTTTGTTGCTAGTGGCATAGGACTAGGTCAAGTCTTGCTTACTGGTTTTTGTAAATAAAGTTTTATTGCAAAAAAGGCTCATCTGCTCCATTCTGTGTTGGGACTGAATGGCACCGTTTGCACTGTGGTGGCAAATTTCAGTGCTTGTGACAGGTACTTTTTATCCGCAAAGCCTGAGGTGTTTGTGGCGGTTCTGAATGAGATGTCCCCCCATAATCTCCAGCATTTGAATACTTGGTCCCCGGTGGTTAGTGTCATTACTTGGGTAGGTTTGGAGATGAGGCCTTGCAGAAGGAACTAGGTCACTGGAGTAAGCTTTGAGAGTTTTACGACTTACCACATGGTTTCTAGTTCCTTCTCTCTGCTCTGGGCTTGTGGTTCAAGATGTGAGCCCTTAGCTTCTGCTGCCACGCCTTTGCTCCACCCACCATGGACTCCAACTCTCTGGAAACTTAAGTCCAAATCAACTTTCTACTATGAGTTGCGTTGGTCATGGTGTTTTATTATAGCAATAGAAGAAATACATTGCTCACTAAAGTAAGTGCTTCGTTCCAGAGTTTGCCTCCCTGTGACCTGTTCTGCAAAGTCCTGGACAGGACTGCAGATCTGTTGTTCTTCCTCCCGAAATCTGTAAGTATCGCTGGGATTAGAGTGGTGTCCATGGAAGTCAGTCAGTGGAGGACATGATGGATCTGTAAGAAGCTGAGTGGGATCTGGTCAAGAGAAAGATGATCCTTTTGATCTATTCCAAGGAAATATGCCTGGGTCCTGGGGGGGGGGGCGGGGAAATCCCCAAAGAACAAACAAAGAAACAAAAAACAAAACAAGACAAAAACAAAAAACAAAAAACTGACTCAGGTTCTGTCCAGGAAAGATGTTTCCTCAGTTGACAGGGCATCCCTTGGGTCAGGCAGCCAAGCTTTTGGGGCTCACCTAGGAATTAGGGCAGGATCAGTTTCATAGATCAAGAAAATCATGGCCTAGAGCTGGGGACATACCTCAGGGCGGAGCACTTGCCTCGCAGGCACAGGACCCCTGGTTCATCCCCAGCATCACCAGAAAAAAAATGATGGTACTGGAGAGGTGGCATTGCCAGCAGATAAAAGCATTTGCCACTCTTGCAGAGGACCCAGGTTCGGTTCCTGACCCGTATGGGGTAGCTTACAATCATCAGTGACTCCAGTCCAGAGTACCCAATGCCTTCCTCTGGCCTCTATAGGCACCAGGTACACATATGGCAAACACTCATATACAAAATAAAAAAGAGTCTTGGCAGGAAGCTGTTTGGGGACACTGTAGGTGATAATGCTACCTAACATAGGGTGGGGTCCTGTGTCCTTGAAAGCTCTAGTAAGCCAGGCTCAGCCTCCTGTCTTTGATAAACTGATTTAAAAAATGCCAATAAAAGCCGGGCATGGTGGCACATGCTTTTAATCCCAGCTCTCGGGAGGCAGAGGCAGGCAGATTTCTGAGTTCGAGGCCAGCCTGGTCTACAAAGTGTGTTCTTGTGGGGAGCCGCCCTCACATTCGCCATTACAAGATAGCGCTGATTGTCCTGTGCTCTAACAAACAAACAAGGCAGCTGCGCATGTGCTGGGTAGATTTCCACTCCCTTGTGCCCTGCCTTTCCCGTGGCGTCATCTGGGGT
>NC_034595.1:80447315-80460600 GCF_900095145.1 Mus pahari | reverse complement strand
AAGAAGAAGAAGAAGAAGAAGAAGAAGAAGAAGAAGAAGAAAGAAGAAAGAAGAAGGAAGAAAGAAGAAAGAAGAAAGAAGAAAGAAGAAGGAAGAAGGAAGAAGGAAGAAGGAAGAAGGAAGAAGGAAGAAGGAAGAAGGAAGAAGGAAGAAGGAAGAAGGAAGAAGAACCAATTTCCAGGGCTACTTAGTCCCAACAATCCAGAGAGCCAAAATGAGAGACCCAAACACCTTTTAGAATCTCCTCGTTCCTTCAGGCGTTTTAGGTCCAGCAGGAGAGGGTCAGTGATCAGGAACTGTTTACTATTCAATTCCAAATCATTAGAGACAATCACATGTGGAGGCTGCAAAGGGGACTGGGAGAGCAGGAACTCACTGCTGGTTTAATGTAGCCCAGGCTGGCCTTGAATTTCTTGTTCAGTCGAGGGATAACCTTGAACTCCCCCGATTCTCTTCCTGTTGAGGGCTTACACGGGTATTGTTGAGATTACAGGTGGGCACCACCACACCTGGTTAAACCGTGCATCAAAATGTTAAATGTTTATGAAGAGACACATCGATGTGTGTCTAGTTACTCTTTCTGGACTCCTGGAGGACCTCTTGCGGGAGGATGCTCCCCAGGAGACACGGCAGGACAAATGGCTGTGCTGTTGCCCAGTCTCCGCCGCCCGCCCGGGGAAAGGCGCCTGAGTCTCCCGGCAGCGACCACTGGGAGGCAGCGGGAATGGGCCGGGGCGCGCCCGCAGCAGGCGGGCGCCAGGGCCGAAGGAGGTTCAGGTCTGGGCGGCTGATTTATGGAGGATGTGCCGGTCTTGATTCACTTCTGGCTATGCATCTAAGGCAGGACTATCGCGGAAGTCCTTAGCGCTTCGTATCCAAAGGTCCAGGGTTTAAATCTGTCAGGTCTTATTACTGATAATGTTCACTTCTGTCTTAAATTAAGGTGATGCCTGCCAGGATTCTTTGCTGGAAAGTTACCCCTGGCAATGGAAAAGACGTTCGTACTTAAAATCACCATTTCTCTTCTTTGAAACTTGTTTCTAAGGTTTTCTTGTTTTACGTGTATGAATATTTTGCCTGTGGGCTTGTGCGCCACATGTGCCCCTGGTGCCTGGGTCAGAAGAGAATGTCCGATCCCCTGGAACTGGAGTTACGAATGGATGGGAATTACTCTGTGGGTGCTGGAAGTTGAACCCCAGTGCTCTAGAACAACAAGGGCTCTGAACCATTAGGCCACGATCTTTCCAAACACTCTTGTTCGTTTTTAGACATTTTAAACGTAATAATTTTTTTTTTAAAATGCAGACTCCCCATTTCTGATTTTATTCCTGATTGTAATCTGTTGATGTCATTCACGTTTACTGTTCTGAGTCAGGCCAATGCCTCTTCAGGCAGCTGTCTATGTTTCTATTTGATGTGTCTCCACTGTTCTTTGACTCCTTCCTTTCCTCTGATATAGGATGTTCTGGACTCATCTTGTGCACTTCCCTACCCGACTCAGGCTTAGAATCAAGTACTTCTCCAGACAGCCCTGATTCTGCCGAATAAAGAATGTGTTACCTTGAGACAGGATCTTCCTCTGGGGTAGGCCTGTCTTCCTCTTGTTTTGTATTTTGGGGTCTCCTGCCTCTGCCTCCTAAATGCTAGGATTATAGATGGGTACCACAAGGTCTACAGAGAGTGGGGATTTAGAAACTAGATCTAAGCCCTGGGTGGTGTGGTGGTGGATACCTGTAATCCCACCACTGGGTGAATGGAGACAGGAAAATGTGGACACCTCTAAGTTGACTCCATCTTTAAAAAAAAAAAAAAAAAAAAAAAAAGGCCAGTCATGGGGTGTGGAGCATACTTTTAATCCCAGCACCTGACGGCAGAGGCAAGATGCTCCACATATTGAGTTGTGAGTTTCAGGCCAGCCAGGGCTAAAGAAGAAGAGGAGGAGGAGGAAGAGGAGGAAGAGGAGGAAGAGGAGGAGGAAGAGGAGGAAGAAGAGGAGGAGGAGGAGGAAGAGGAGGAGGAGGAAGAAGAGGAGGAGAAAAGATAGATGGCCGGTGAGCTCGTAGGTTTTGCTTTGAGACCTTCTCAGTAGACATTTCTTTCATACACCAATAGATAAGTGAGTTATAAAACATATGGAAAATAATATAGAATGATTATAGACCTATGATAGAAATAATAAGATATATGCAGAGGTTAGATAGACTCCAGTTCCAATCAATGAGAAGGGAGTTACTGTATTTTTCTCCTCTCTTCTATTTTTTTCATGTATCTACACTAAAGATGATCACTAACACATTTGTTCTTTATTTTTATAAAACATAACAGTATTACAGTAAAATACAACCTTCAGAAAAATCTGAAATTTATTATTGCTTTTATCTTCATGTGAGTGTAGTTGTACCATGTGTGTGCCTAATACCCTTGGAGGTCGGAAGAGGCCTTCGGATGCCTTAGATTTGGAGTCCCAGGTCGTTGTGAGCCACCCTGTAAATCCTGAGAACCGAACGCCGGTCCTCTGGAAGATCAGTAGGTGCTCTTAACCACTGAGTCGTTTCTTCGGCCCCTTCCCATCGGTAACCTTTCAAACCACCAAAAGTAAAGAAAGGAAAGCCACCAACAATCTCAGACACAGCAGCCACATGGCACACTCCTGTAGTCCTGGAACAGAAGGGTGAAGCAGGGGATCTAGACTCCAGGATCGCCAGGGCTCCCAAGCAAGAATCCATCTGACAGAACAAAACAAAACAAAATGACAGCAACATAAAAATGGGCTGGAGAGATGGTGCAGCGGTTAAGAGCAATGATTGCTCTTCCAGGGGTCCTGAGTTCCCAGCACCAACATGGTGGCTCACAACCATCTCTAATGGGATCAGATGCCCTCTTCTGCTGTGTCTGAAAACAGCTATAGTGCACCCATACCTATGAAGTGGATACCAGAGAGCCACTTACAGGACGCAGGGTTCCCCTCTGTCACATAGGTCCCAGAGACAGACCTCAGGTTGTTGGACTTCGTGGCAGTCGCATAAGCCCCTCGGCTTTTTTTTTCTCTCTGTATAAGATTCTTCATTTTAGTCACTTGGAATCATACAGTAAATGCAATTTTGCAGCCTGGTCTTTTTTCATTAGAATTTGCAGAGGTAGGCAAATTACAACCCACAGGCCAGAGTTGGCTCTCTGCCCCATATTATGTTCTTGTAACCTCAAATTGGTTTTTAAACTTTAAACGGCTGAAACAAAATCGAAAGAGCAGTAATACTTTCAGACGTGTGAAAACGACATCAAATTCCAACATTAACTCTCCATAAGTAGTCAGCACTCCTGCGTTTGCTTATCTATTATCAAGGAGGCTAAATTGCCTTGAGAAGTCCAAAATTCTATTTATCTTTTACAGAAAAAGTTTGCTGGCTTTTCAATATTACATCGTCATGTTGTGTGTGTGTGTGTGTGTGTGTGTGTGTGTATGTGTGTGGTGATGCTCTTGTGTGGCAGGCAGAGAAGTTAACTTCAGATACCATTCCGCAGGAGCCACCCACCTTTATTGTTTTGTCTTAAAATATATCTGTTCTTCAAGCATTTCATATATGTATCCAATGAATTTTGATCAGATTTGTCTTCCAGATCCCCATCTTCATGTCTCTCTCTCGCAACTTCACATTATCACCATCATCACCATCATCACCATCATCATCATCATCACCATCATCACCATCACCATCATCACCATCATCACCATCACCCTCATCACCATCACCATCATCATCATTTGAGCTCATTGACTTTACTTTTGGTTTTCTTTGGTTTGGTTTTGGTTTTGGTTGTTCTTTTGTTTTTTTCAAGACAGGGTTTCTCCATGTAATCCTGGCTAGTCTGGAGCTTACTAGTAGACTGAGCTGGCCTCAGACTCACAGAGATCCACCTGCCTCTAGGATTCAAGGAGAAAACCACCAGCTCCAGGCTTTACCTTTGTATCTTGAGACAGAGTCTCCCGGGGCCTGCAGCTTACCAAGTAGACTAGGCTATGCCCAGGGAGCCCCAGGGCTCCTTTGACACCAGGCTGGGATCTGGGATCTCGCTCAGCCCCTGAAGCTTTCCCGGCAAGTACTGAGCCATCGTCCCAGCCGGTCACAGCTTTAAACTGGCCACTTAATCCATGTCTGAAAATGTCGTGGGATACGAAGATTGAACACCTATATGCTTTGCCCTCAGGAGGCTAAGGTAGGAAAATTGCTTCGAGTTTGGAGCCAACCTGAGCTACGCAGAAAGTTTCAAGCCCTCCTCTCAAAGGAAGCGACAACAGCCAGAAATGTTGTGACGTGCTCATCAGGGGCCACGTGCTAATGAATTTCTTCCAAATGATTCAAAAGGGGAAGGGAAGACGAAAAAAATAAAGGTTTCCAGATGTGCCTGACTTTAGGGATCCACTGAAATTATTACCAACCAGTGGAAAATACATCTTTTCCTTAGTCATGTAAAGGAAATAGGAAATTGTGGTACAGTGCTTGTCTACTGTTTACAGAGTTCTCATGGCATGTATGCATGCGCACATGCACATATGCACACATGTACACACACACCACACACACACATGCCCCCCCAATGCACACAAAAGCACGTGAGTGTGCCCACATGAGCACACACACATGCACAGGAACGCACACACACACTGGTCTACTGAGCAATTTCTAGGGCTACTCAGAGAAACCCCATCTGCAGGGCAGGGTGTAAGGGACAGGGGGGGGTGCGGGGTGAGGATGTGGGAGGAAGGCGAGGATAGCTTAAGGTCACCAGTCTTTAGTTTGAGGCAGGCTAGCCATGGTTGGTCGTAAGACTTCTCCTCAGGGGTGGGGGTCAGGGATGGAGACATGAATCCATACCATCATGAGGCCCGAGTTTGGCTCCCCAGGACTCACTTAAAAGCTGAATTCTGAGATCATCATCCCCATCCTGGTTCCGGGGTGGAGATGGATGGATCACTGGCCCTTAAGGGAGTTCTAAATTTACTGAGAGCTACTATCTCAAAAAATAAGGTGTGTGTGTGTGTGTGTGTGTGTGTGTGTGTGTGTGTGTGTGTTGTGGGTAGGAGAGAGAGAGAACTCAGTGGTTAAGAGCACTGGCTGCTCTTCTAGAGGATCTTCGTTCAGTTTCCAGCACCCACGTGGGGGCTCACAACCATCTGTAACTACAGTCCCAGCGGATCCAACACCCTCTTTTGGTGTCCAAAGGCATCAATCAGTACAGAGACATACCGTACATGCAGACAAAAACAGTCATACATATAAATAAATAAAATTAACTCTTTTAAAAGGTGGAAAGCAACTGAACAAGACACCGGAAGTCAAGCTTTGGCCTCCGGAAATCCCAGAGATCCTCCTGCCTCTGTCTCAGGAGTGCTTGGACTAAAGGCATGGGCCACCACCGTCTGACTAAGAAAGGAGGTTTTTGGATCATTAAGGTATTTGGGGAGAAAAGGGCTCTCTGGATTGCTCAGGCTGTTGTCAAACTCTTTGTTCAAGCGATCTATCCCTCTGCTGTAGCCTCCTGAGCACAGGGGATTTACAGGTATGGGAATCATACCCAGAACACTGCCGTTTGATCGTAAATGGGGCTTACTGGATAGTTCGCTGTATGAGGAATACTGGGACACAGCGGGCAAGCGCTGCCGCGGTAGTTTTATATTGCTTATCAAGGGCGCTAACACAGAACACAGTAAAAGCTGAGTACTTGCACACAACACTAAATCAGCTAAGCACGCTGGCTGAACGCAGTCAAACCTGACCCAGGGACGGAGCTTGTAAAGTCCAGAGGAACGAAAGCTTAGCACATTTCCTCGACTCTACCAACCAAGCTTTCGGCATAGCCTTGTCAGCGGCCGATTGATTAAATTTTCTGGATAGTGTCTGGGCTACAGTTACTCTGTGATGATGACTTACAGTGGACATTTATTGGTTCTAAAATAAGAGAATATTAGGCTGTAATGTCCACAGCCTCTCAACGTGGAATGGTGCTCCAGACCAAAGGCTAGACTAATGCTTTAAAAAAAAAGTTCTCGGGCTGGTGAGATGGCTCAGTGGGTAAGAGCACCCGACTGCTCTTCTGAAGGTCCAGAGTTCAAATCCCAGCCACCACATGGTGGCTCACAACCATCCGTAACAAGATCTGACTCCCTCTTCTGGAGTGTCTGAAGTCAGCTACAGTGTACTTAAGTATAATAAATAAATAAATCTTTAAAAAAAAATTTAAAAAAAAAAGTTCTCACCGGGCAGTGGTGGCGCATGCTTTTAATATCAGCACTTGAGAGGCAGAGACAGACAGATTTCTGAGTTCCAGACCACCCTGGTCTACAGAGTGAGTTCTAGGACAGCCAGGACTACACAGAGAAACCCTGTCTCGAAAAAAAACAGGGAAAAAAAAGTTCTCACTATGTAGCCCTGGATAGCCTAGAATTCACTATCTAAACCAGGCTGGTCTTGAACTTGAATTCACAGAGATTTGCCTGTTTCTGCCTCTTCCATCCTGGAATTAAAGCCAGTGCCACCACTCCTGACTTTTCTTTTTTGATTTATTTACTTATTTGTGTGTGCGTGGGGAACAGTATACACACCACAGCAAACTTTAAAAAGTCAGAGCAGCCGGGCGTGGTGGCGCACGCCGTTAATCCCAGCACTTGGGAGGCAGAGGCAGGTGGATTTCTGAGTTCGAGGCCAGCCTGGTCTACAGAGTGAGTTCCAGGACAGCTAGGGCTATACAGAGAAACCTTGTCTCGAAAAACCAAAGAAAAAAAAAAAAAGAAAAAGAAAAAGTCAGAGCAGATGCTGTGGAAAACAGTCCTTCCACTATGTGGGTCCTGGGAATGCTGACTGCTTTTATGTCGACCTGACACTATCTAGAATCATCAGAGAAAAGGGAGCCTCAGTTGAGAAAATGCCTCCATAAGATTGGGCGGTAGGGACCCTGGTAGGGTGTGGGGCATTTTCCCAAGTGACATATGGGGAAGGGCCCAGCCTGTTGTAGGTAGGGCCATTGGGGACTGGTGGGCCTGGGTCCTATAAGAAAGCAATCTGAACACTTTTGTTGATGCTGTTGTTTTGTTTTCCAAGACAGGGTTTCTCTGTAGCTCTGGTTATCCTGGAACTCACTCTGTAGACCANGNTGGNCTTGAACTCAGAGNTCCTCCTGCCTCTGCCTCCTGAGTGCTAGGATTAAAGGCCTGGGCCACCACGCCCTGGCTCTAAAATTTTATTATTAAATCAGACTGGCAGGACGGTGCAGCAGCTAAAGGTATTTGCCTGATGACCTGGGGTGCCATCGCAGGCCAGCAAGAAACCCTTCTCAAAGGTCAGACTTAGATGCTGGGCACAAACCTTAGTCCCAGCACTCAGAAGGCAGAGGTGGGTGGATCTCTGTGAGTTGGAGGCCAGCTTAGTCTCCAGAGTGAGGTTTTGTCTCAAAAAGCAAACGAAAGTTGAAGCGGGGGGCTGGCAGGAAAGCTCAGCTGTTAAGAACACTGGCGGCCCTTCCTGAGGACAGAGGTTTGGTTCCCAGAATCATCTCCAGCTTCAGGTCCAGGGCGTCTGATTCTGTTTGCTTTCCCTGAGCTCTAGTCACTCACACGGCACACATGCATACCAGCAGGAAAAAAACTCAGACCAATAAAATAAGTAAAAGTAAATCTTTAAAAAAGATCAAAGTGGATGACTCCTGACAAAGGGCATCTGAGACAGACCTCTAGCTTACACACACACACACACACACACACACACACACTCACACACTCACACACACTCACACACACTCACACACACTCACACACACACACTCACACACACACACACACTCACAAAGACACATACACATGCAAACACATATATATGTACTCACACACATATGCACACATACAAACTGTCTTAGGTTTTCATTGCTTTCAGTAGACACCATGACCAAGGCAACTCTCATAAGGACAACATTTATTGGGGCTGGCTTACATGTTCAGAGGTTCAGTTTGCTATCATCAGTACAGGAGCACGGCAGCATCCAGGCAGGCATGGTACAGGAGAAGCTGAGAGTTCTACAGCTTCATCTGAAAGCTGCTAAGTGGAAGACTGACTTCCAGGCAGCTAGGGTGAGGGTAGTTAAGCCCATCCCCGCTGTGACATACTCACTCCAATAAGGCCACACCACTTAATAGTGCCACTTCCTGGGCCAAGCACATACAAACCATCACACACACGTATATACGTGCACACACATATGCACAAATACATACATACACATGTATACACACCACATACAAACATATATACATATACATTTACACATATATATATACATATTTTATTTATTTATTGTTTTGTTTTGAGAGAAGGTCTCTCATACCATGCAACTCTGGCTAGCCTGGAACTCACAGAGCTCTTCTTGCCTTTGCCTCCTGAGTGCTGGGATTAAAGGCATACAATGCCATATCCCACTCTAATTATGTATGTGTATATATATATATATATATATATATATACATATATATATATGTGTGTGTATGAATGCATATATATATATGTGTGTGTGTGTGTGTGTGTGTGTGTTTTTGTGTGTGTGCGTGCCTATATACACATATACATTACATACACACACATACACGTTTGTTGAGTTGAGACAGGAGGTCTCTTGGCTAAACTACAACTCACTTTGTAGACCTGGCTATCCTCCAACTCACAGAGACCCACTCTGCCTCCTGAGTGCTGGCATCAAGGCTTGTGTCACTATTCCAGTTTCTAATGTCAGGCCATATTTTAAAAGAAAAAAATTGGAGCTTAAGAGCTAGCCGAGGGGCTGGAGAGATGGCTCAGGGATTAAGAGCACTGGCTCCTGCTCTTCCAGAGGTCCTGAGTTCAGTTCCCAGCAACCACATGGTGGCTCACAGCCATCTGTAGTGGGATCCGATGCCTTGTTCTGGTGTGTCTGAAGACAGCTACAGTGTAATCATATAAATAAAATAAATAAATCTTTTTTTTTTTTTGTTTTTTTTGTTTTTGTTTTTCGAGACAGGGTTTCTCTGTATAGCCCTGGCTGTCCTGGAACTCACTTTGTAGACCAGGCTGGCCTCGAACTCAGAAATCCACCTGCCTCTGCCTCCCGAGTGCTGGGATTAAAGGCATGCACCATCACGCCCGGCTTAGTAAATAAATCTTTTGAAAAAGAGTTAGCTGAGACAGGAACGTGCCTGCCTTGCAAGCATAAAGAGCTGAGTTCAGTCTCCCGAAGCCATGAGCTAGCTGGACATGGTAAGGCTTGTGATCTTAGCCCTGTGAAGTCAGACATGGGAGGATGCCTCAGACTTGCTGGGTAGACAGGCTAGCTTAATAAATGAGATCCAGGCTAATGGAAAAATCTGTCTCGAAGGAGGTGGAGAACACTCCTGAGGATGAAACCTGAGGCTGCCCTCTGGACTCTCCACAATGTACACAGGCACACACACTGTATACATGCATGTACCTATACACACATAAAAACACATGCATTTTAAATGTTAATTAATGAAATACCAATAGTCTAATGATATATATTTATTTAACATATTCAAAATACTATCATTTGAGCATGTATCAAAAGTTTAAAAAGGAGTAAGAAGATATTTCAGGTTCCTTTCTTTTTTTAAAAAAAAGTTTATTTTTATTACATATATGAGTGTTTGCCTCTATGTCTGTGGGCTATGTGTGTGTACTCCTGCTGAGACCAGAAGAGGGCATGGAATACCCAGAAAATGGAGTTATAGATGATTGAGCCTCCATGTGGGCGCAGGGAACTGAACGCAGGTCCTCCGGAAGAGTGGCCAGTGCTCCTAACCTTAGCTGAGCCATCTCCCTATCCGCTGGGTTTTGTTGTTGTTGTTGTTGTTGTTGTTGTCGTCTTGGGAATTCAATGTTTATTTATACATTCATAGCATCCCCAATTGCAGTTGCTGCCACGGTTGTCTCATGGAGGAAAGGATAGAGCTCGATTCTGGTCTGAAGGAAAAATCAGGCCGAAAGTCTCCAGCCCCGAGAAACTATCATCAAATAAATATGAAAAGAATCTTTCTGCCGAGTAGAATATACTCCCCAGTGTGATCAGACTTTAAGATCAGTAAAGAGTTATACAAGCATGCACTCGCTGGCACCGGCTTCAAAGGTGGCCGCACCCTCTCTCCTGGCTCTCTGAGAACTCCCTTAACTTCTCAAGTTGCTCTTGCTCTGGCCTTTCCCCACTTTCTTATCGCCTTTGCTCACTTGTCCTCTGCTGAAAGTTTACGTCACCTTTTTTTGTTTGTTTGTTCGTTTTTTGTTTTGTTTGTTTTGTTTTGTTTTACTTCTATTCAGTCCCAAGAGAGTCCTCTCGGGGCACCGCATATTTTTACATTGAAACCAGCAACTCAAAAGATGAGATGGTCTTTAACTGTTGTAAAATGTTCAAGTGTGGTATTTTGGGAGCGCTCCCCGAAATTACTTCCCTCTCCCCCAAAGCGGATCAGGAACCAGCCCTGAAAAGTACATCAAGTAGCGGGGGACCATCGTCCTTTGTTCCATAGCTGGCTGAGCTGAGCGGATCCTGAGAGCATGCATCATAGCCACGTGGTCGCCCGCTTGGCCAGGAGAGTCTGCGCAGAATTGCGGGGCGACCAGGTTGGATTGAGCCAAAAAAGGAGTCCCGCTGAGAGCCTGCGGTGCGCTCTATAGAATCTGCTTCAAATAAACCTAAGTCCTGGGTTTCAAACAATTTGGGGTTCAGTTACTCAGGAAATTATCTGCGATATCTTGGCTGTCTTCCTTAGCTTATTTTCTCGTTTCCAAATGCTTCACCGAGTCCTTCACCGCCCTGGCTGGGGGAAGCCCTGGGGGGAAGCCCTTGGTCCCTGGCTACAGGCTGGTGCTGTGATCACCTAGGTTATTAGCTGCCTGGGACAAGAAGGTGGTCCCCAGTTCTGAGCTGCGCCCCTCTCACGCAAGCGCCAGGGTCACTGCGGGCCGCACGAGGGCTCCCCTGAAGGAAGCTTACTGTCTCCTTTATGAGCAAGTCCTGCAGGCTTCTTCCTCTGCCCCTTTCTCCCCAACCAAACCCCTTACACACAAGGCAGGACAGTGTCTTACCCACGGTGTAGTAAGCCCCAACACTGGCCTTCCTACTGGTGTTTACTGGGCACCTCTGGGTTTTTATCTGGTTTGTATCTGGAGATGGGAGCCAGCGTCAGAAGCCAGACCATGGGAGTCAATGCTCTCCTCCACCATCTGGGACTCTAGGACCACACTCGGGTCTTCAGAATAAGTGCTAGGTGTCCATACCCACTGTGCTGCCTGGCCCTCTCCAATTTTGTTGTTTGTTTGTTTTGTTTTTTCTTTTGCTTGTTTTTTTGAGATAGGGTCTCACTGTGCTGGCCTGGAGCTTGCTATGCAGATCAGGCTGGCCTCAAACTACAGTGATCTGCCTTTGATTTTGATGACTGAGTTCTTGGCGGCCATGCTGGCCTTGAACTTGATAAGTAACTAAGGATGAGCTTGAAGTATACATGTATGAGGTATATATGTATGTATTTTTTTTCCTCCATTGAATTTTAGGATTACAACAAAACCCACAGTTCAGTCCCCAGGACCTAAGCAGTGAGGAAGGAAAGAACTGACAATTGCAAATTGTCCTCTGATCTCTATGTGTGCACTGCACACACACACACACACCCCTACACAGTTTGAATGTAATAATTTTTTAAATGGTTTAAATGAGGTGTGGAGAGATGGCTCAGTGGTTCTGAGAGCTTGGTCCTTTTCCCAGCAAAATCTCAGGGACCATGTGAAAACACATGTCTGTAAAGCACCTGTGGGCACAATGAGGATTTCTGAGGCTAGCTAGAAGAGAAAACAAGTAGAGGTGATGAAGGGTCCCCAGTACCCTTGAGCACTGACCCAATCTTCCAACGCCCACAACACATCTATCTACATACACCACACACATCACCGCGTGCACCACCATAAACATGCTGACAGGAAATGGCAGTACATCCTGTGTTACGAAGTTTATAGCACGATGGGAGTTGAGTAAAGCCCAGGTTACCAGCACTGACTGAAATCACCACGGCTGAGCCAAGTCCTGCTGAGGGGAAGGGTGAGGGAGGAGAAGGATGGAGGTTTTCCCTCTGCCAGCCTCTCCTCCAGGACTTACAAGGCCAAGGAATCACACAGCTCGGGGTATGCAAGCTCACACTTACAGCCAGCGGGAGGGACCCACAGTGAGCTGTGGTGCATCCGAGCCCTTCCCTGTGGCTATTCCCCGTGGCCATTCCCCGTGGCCATTCCCCGTGGCTATTCCCCGTGGCCATTCCCTGTGGCTATTCCAAGTGGCTACTCCCTGTGGCTCCATTAACTCATTCTGACCATGTTAATCATCTCCAGTGAGCTAACTGGAACTCTGAAAACCTTCCCTTACCACAGCGGCCAGCACATTTTTTTTCCCCCATAAAGGGCCAGGTAATAAATGCCCAGGGGGCTGGGTATACCCTTTGTTGGAACCCATTCAGCCCTGACATAATTGCACAGAAGTCACCATAGGTAACCTACAATAGAGCAACTGTGGTTGACGTCATAGTTCATCTTCACTGCCAGCTTGATCTTTGGGTGTGTCTATGAGGGCGTCGCCATCCCACGGAGCAGTCCTGGCCCGAGTCAGGAAGACAATGGCAGAGCTGAGCGCTGGATTCTCTCTCTCTCTCTCTCTCTCTCTCTCTCTCTCTGCTTCCGGACAAAGCCGCAGTCTCACCAACTGCGTCAGTGCCTCCTGCTGCCTCCTGCTGCCTCCTGCTGCCTCCTGCTGCCTCCTGCTGCCTCCTGCTGCCTCCTGCTGCCTCCTGCTGCCCTGCCTGCCCACCATGGTGAACTGCATCTCTTCCAACTGTGAGGCAAGGCAGACCCTTCTTCCCCCAGTTAGTGTTGGTCAGGCGCTGGGTCAGAGAGAGGGAAAGCCACGGACACAGCTGTGTTCCCATAGATTGGTTTTTCAAAGCAAAATCTGAATCCATAGATACCTTTCAGTTGCCACAGAAATATTCTTCTGTTGGTTGCTTTCAACCTACAAAAGATGTAAAAAGAGAACGATGTTAGAGAGACAGGGTTGAGCCATGGTCTGTAATTTGCCAATGCTTGGCTTACAATAACCAACACTGGCATACATTTCCTGTTGGCTTTCTTCTCTTCTCTTCTCTTCTCTTCTCTTCTCTTCTCTTCTCTTCTCTTCTCTTCTCTTCTCTTCTCTTCTCTTCCCTTCCCTTCCC
>NC_034595.1:80438340-80447220 GCF_900095145.1 Mus pahari | reverse complement strand
TCCCTTCCCTTCTCTTCTCTTCTCTTCTCTTCTCTTCTCTTCTCTTCTCTTCTCTTCCTCTTTGTTTTTAGTATTTAGTTAGTTAGTTTTTGTTTCTTTGAGACAGGGTTGCATTGTGTAGCCCTGACTGGCCTAGAACTCTCTCTGTAGGCCAGGCTGATCTCAAACATGATACACCCTGCCCCTGCCTCTCAAGTGCTAGGATGAAAAGTATGGCCAGGCGGTGGTGGCACACGCCTTTAATCCCAGCACTCAGGAGACAGAGGCAGGCAGATTTCTGAGTTCTAGGCCAGTCTGGTCTACAAAGTGAGTTCCAGGACAGCCAGGGCTATGCAGGGAAACCCTGTCTCGAAAAAAAATCACACACACACACACACACACACA
This sequence comes from Mus pahari, assembly GCF_900095145.1. Classification (NCBI taxonomy): domain Eukaryota; kingdom Metazoa; phylum Chordata; class Mammalia; order Rodentia; family Muridae; genus Mus; species Mus pahari. The sequence continues at coordinate 80,446,836 of NC_034595.1, read as the reverse complement.
CACACACACACAAAGAAAAGAAGAGAAAAGAAAAGAAAGAAAGAAGAAAAAAAGAAAAGTGTGTGCCACCTCCCCAACATTCTTTTGTTTTTTTGTTTTTTCATTTTTATTGTTTACTTGCTTGTGTGTGTGTGTGTGTGTGTGTGTGTACCCAAGGACATCAGAGAGGTGTCAGCTCCCTGAAGCTAGAGTATCAGGCAGTTGTAAGCTACCAGATTTGGGTGCTGGGAATTGAATTAGGGTTCTCTGCAGGAACAACATGTGCTGGTGATCGCTGAGCCATTCATCCTTCAGCCCTTGTGTGAAGCCTGGGTTCACATTCAGCATTAGCTCCTCCTGTCTCAGCCTCTGGGGTGCTGGCATCACACACCTGAGCCTCCATACCTTCTCACAGGCAATTCTTACTCTGTTACACGCTTGTGATTTCAGGTCACATTCTGTGTCTCTCATGACCCAGGCCATGCTGCAGAAGCCACCTCCACCTGGGTCATCTCCATATTCACCTTGTAGAATGCTTTTGTTTCCCATAGGGCATCCCCCAGTCCTCCAAACATTGCCATGAATGGAGATAAATCCGGATCAAAATCCTAGTAAAGAAGCAAAATCATAGTTCAGGGCTCATGGGATGGCGATATCAGACGGGCATTAGAACTGGTGAAGTGGCATGTACACAAACTCTGGGAATCTGAGAGCTCCGAGACAGTATGAGTGGAGCTGCCCCCTCCCAGCCTCCAACACCTGCTCTAGAACACATAACCATGACCACCGACTGCGAGGACCATGGGACACTTAGTCACTTTGCATAGCACCTGGAGTTCTCCACGCTGACGGGGCGCCTAGATAGCCTTAGCCTTCAGCCAATCCCCTCCTGGATATCCTCATGCCCTCCCCCCTAAAAGTATGCAGTCCCTGGCTCATGTCCACCCCAATGAAGCAATGTAAGCCATCAAGGATCATGTCAGACAGCTGCTTCATTAGCGATTGCCCCAAGGAAGGCCTTTGCTTAAACAAGCTGCGACCTAAGACTTCCAAAGAAGGGCCTTTCTCTTCTGCCCCTCTGGATCTTGGCACTCGCTCCCAATCGGACCAGATCCTGTTTGTCTTGGACTCTGCTTTCCCCCTCCTGCCTGGCATACAGATGCCCCGAGGGGAGATGTGGACCTCAGACCCCTGTTCCTGATCTCCTCTCTAAGCTGGTAAATTGGCAGTGTCCAGACACTGCCGGCAAAGAGAGACAGAACCTGGGACCCGCGATGAACCCGGGTACCACATAATAGCAGTAATTAGGTTTAGGATAACAGTTGTGAGCTGCTAACACTGCTTAGTAGGAGGAGGGCGAGGTTGCTGGACCCTTAGCTGGCGCACCACCCACCTGTCCTTCCTGCCCCCCAGCTGCAGATGATCTGGAAGCGAATGGAGGGGGTGCTCCAGTGTAGGGAGACAGATGGTTAACTAAAAGGAGGGATTCCACGGTGCGGCTTTCATGGTGTTATGATCCGAAATGGGAGGGGACTTTCCAGAATGTAAACTTTTTGGAATCACTTTAAGTAACCTCTCGCCCATGGTCCCATTAATAATCCCAATAAACTCCTTTTTGATCCACATTGTACGTCAGTGGACTAGTTTCTTTGGTCTGTTGGTAGCCTATCAGGAACTGACTTGTTGACATCTGGGGAGGGGCGGCGAGGGGGGTGAATCACATTGTAGCAGAGAGGAAAGGCAAGAGGGATGATGGGACTCTCCATGGTGCATCTCCGTCCTTCCGCTCAGGACAAACATGCTGTCCTTGCTTACAACGCCACTGGAACCAGTATCACACACCAGGCCTGAAGAGGGGGCAGGGAACATATTTCATCCACACGCAGGCCTTAAAAGACACATAGCAAGCTGTGTGCATGCTGTTAATCTCAACACTCTGGAGGCAGAGGCAAGTGGATCTCTAAGAGTTCAGGCTAGCCTGGTCTACAGGGTGAGTCTAGGATAGCCAGGGCTACACAAGGAAATCCTGTCTAGAAGAACAAAACAAAACGAAAAATCACTTGGCAAAGCTGGAGGGAAGTCCACATCCTGACACATGTCATTTCTCAGCAAGCCTTAGGACAGTCCTAGTCAAGTGTGCTTTGAGGATGATCTATGTCCGTGGTCTGTGATAAGTATGGAAAGGAGATGCAAACATGTTTATACAATTGCTATAAACATGGGAGGTTGACTTCACAAATGGATTTTTAATGCTCTATTTCTGGGAAGAAGAATGTTGGGTGTGTGTGTGTGTGTGTGTGTGTGTCTGCAAATGACCAAGCAGGACAGAAGAGGGCATCAGATCCCGTGGAACTGGAGTAACAGGCCCCTGTAGGCTTTTGGATGTAAAATCTGGGAACCTAACCCCAGTTTTCTGCAACAGCAAGGGGAGCGAAAGCGCTTTCTCCAGTACCTGGTACTGGAGTTTTGACAGGAGGGGGCACTTTATCTGTTTGGGTGACATGGCCACTTTCATGACAGTGTCTGCCCATTCTCAGGCACCGGAGGTTACTCCATTTTCCCATCCTCTTCTGTTCCTCTCCCAAAGGTTTTGCAAATTTTACTACGCACATTGTTCATTTCTCTGGTTAGTATTCCAAGGCTTGTTTTTAAATTTTATTATTCACTTATTTACTGTATGGCATGAAACAAACAAACAAACAAACAAAAAAAACAGCAGGGGACGGAGGGTGAAGACGCTTGCCACCAAGCCTGATGACCTGAGTTTGATCCCAGGGACCCCACCGTGGAAGAAGAGAACTGAATCTTTTTTGTTTGTTTGTTTGGTTGGTTGGTTGGTTGGTTGGTTTTTTTCCCAGACAGGGTTTCTCTGTGTAGCCCTGGCTATCCTGGAACTCACTCTGTAGACCAGGCTTACCTCGAACTCCGAAATCTGCCTGCCTCTGCCTCCCAAGTGCTGGGATTAAAGGCGTGCACCACCACGCCTGGTGAGAGAACTGAATCTTGTTTCAACTTTACTCATCTATTTAATTAATTCCTTGGTGGCAAATGAGAGCCCTCTGATTGCTTTCCTTTGCTCTCTCTTTACTTCATTCTTAGAGGAAGCACGTGACCATGACTGGATTATGGAATCTATTGTCTCCCCATCTACATTCAGCGTGAGTCCTTCCTCAGTTAACCTTCTGGAAGGATCCTGACATACCCTTTACCCCCAAGAAGCATGCCTCAGTCTCCTAAATCAAGTGTAAGTTCTGCCACGTTGGCAATGAAGACCAACCCAGGCAGCGCCACCGTCTAAAAGTTCTCTATTGTGTGACAGATCTCTACCCCTCCCATCAAAGTTATGTTGGTTAGGTGTTTTGTTTTGTTTTGTTTTGTTTGTCAACTTGACAAAAGCTAGAGTCATCTGAGAGGAGAACCCCAAATGTGAAAATGCCTGTATCAGATTGGCCTGTTAGGCAAGCCTGTAGGGCAACTTCATGATCAATGACTAATGTGGGCAGGCCCAGCTCACTGTGGATGGCGCTATCCATAGGCAGGAAGTCCTGGGGTGCCTAAGAAACAGCAGGAGAACCTAGGCAGTAGGCAGCCATCCTTGATGTTCTCCACTTCAGTTCAGGTCTCCAGGTTCATGCCCTGACTTCCCTTCACAATAAACTGTAAGCTGTAAACCACATAAACCTTCCCTCCCCAAGTTACTTTTGGTCTTAGCCAGGGAACAAGTCTGCATTTTTATTTAAAATAGGAGCTCTCTATGTAGTCCTGGCTAGCCTGGAACTCCCTCAGTACAGTAGGCTGGCCTCAAACTTTGGGCAATCCTCCTGACTTTGTTGGGATTACCCGATCAAACCACTTTGCCTGGCAAGCCCAACTTAATGGTTTAAACACCAAGCATTCAGAAGGGGGAACGCTTAGTGTGTGTGAAGTCTTGGGTTTAATACTTCATTTCCTTTAAGATTTTTATGTATGTATGTATGTATGTATGTATGTATGTATGTATGTATGTATGTATGTTTGTATGTATGTATATACGTGATTAATTTACATGTACATCTCCATGACAGAGGAGTGCATCGGATCCCATTACAGATGGTTGTGAGCCACCATGTGGTTGCTGGGAATTGAACTCAGGACCTCTGGAAGAACAATCAGAAACTGCTGAGCCGTCTCATTAACCCTGGGTTGTTAAATCTGGAAAAACAAACAAAACATCTCCTCTTTGTAAGACTGTAAGGACCAACGCAGTCCAGGAGAACTCAGCTGGGTGATTCTCAGGGCCTCTCAGGAAATTGTTGATTTAACCAACCAAGCAATTTATCTGGGGCTGCAGTCAGTTGAAGATGGGTTGGCGGACATCTCTCCTGGCAACTCACTCGCACGCTCTTGGCAGACACCTCAGTTCATCTCCTCAGGGCTTCTTCAGGATTCTCCCAGAGTAACTTATTCAAGACGGAAAAGAGCAAGCCGGAAGCTGCTTTATCTTGGTGACGGAGTCTTTAAAGCCACACGCTGTTATTTCTACTTTAGTTTATTTTAAGAAGCAAGTCACTAGGTCTAGCCCACACCCACGTCAGCAGTCTTCAGCGGCTCACTTCTTCCCCTTCAGGAGAGTGTGCCAAACTATTTATGGGCATTTAGACGTCATCGCACCAATCTCTGCTCTCACCTTGACCTCCAGACTGGAGATGGGGATATTGGAATCAACCTTATGCCTCAGAACCATTCCTAGAAATTCTTAGAAAACAAGCCACTATAAACTATTTCTTCTGTGTGCTAACCAAAGATGTCCTTTTTATCCTCATAGCTTCTATGAGTGCTTTAACTTGTTTTATTTTGTTTTTTAATTTATTCTAGCTGGGGGGTGGTGGTGCATGCCTTTAATCCCAGCACCTGTGAGTTCCAAGCCAGCCTGGTCTACAGAGTGAGTTGCAGGACAGTCAGAGTGACACAGAGAAACCCTGTCTTAGGTAAAAAAAAAAAAAAAAAAAAACATGTAAATGGATGTTTTTCCTACATTTCTTTAAGCACACCTAATGTGCCTGGTGCCCAAGGAGGCTAGAGAGGAGTTGGATGCCCTGGGACAGGAATTATGGACAGGTGGGAGCTGCCATGTGGGTGCTGGGAATTGAACCCGAGTCCTCCGACAAGCAGTCAGTGGTTTTAACCACTGAGTCATCGCTTCAGCCTGCTAAACATGTTTTTAAAATCCTTTTGCCTACATCACTAACAACCACTCTCTCTCCTCACCTGGAATTATGTTAAAACACAGTCCCTAATTCCTATGCTCTTCTAGTTAAGATACAGTACCTTCTGCCTCAATCTGCTTTGATTGAATATGGTACAGCAAAGTAACACAACTCCTGCTAGTGTGTACATGCTTATGCAGCTGACACCAACTTCTCAAGGACTCTCTGTCTCAACCTACAGAATGTCCCAGCCCCACGGAGAGCCTAAATACAGTTAATCTGGGCAATGCTCTTAGCTGACCCCGCCCCTCTCAGCCGAGCCCAGCCCCTCTCACCTAAGTCCCACCCCAAACAGTCCCATTCGCTTTAATTTTATTTTTCATTTTATTTTTATTTCACTTCGAGACAGGATATCTCTACATAGCCTTGGCTGTCCTGGGATTGACCAGGGTGTCCTCTAACTCTCAAAGATCCTCACGTCCGTGTCTGCCTCCTGAGAGCTGTGATTAAAGCGTGTCTGTGTGTTGTCCCAGTCTTAATCTAAAATTTGGAAGTGAAGTAACCTCCAGATAATTTCAGTTTCCATCAACTTCCCCCAGCCACCAAGTCTTCTCAGAGGAGTCGATAGACATCGTGGAACGGAAGACAAGCCGTCCCTGCTGATAGCCTGCTACATCCCTAACTCACGGGATCCATGCACAAAATAAACGAGATTTAACGTCATAGCATCAAGTTTCAGTTGGTTTATTACAGTGAGATTTAACGTCATAGCATCAAGTTTCAGTTGGTTTATTACATCCTCTTTACAAGCAAATCTCTCAAGAGTAGCTTATTCCCGAGACCTCTCTCAATGTCTCTTTGTCTTTCTCTGACAGGGTCTCATATTGATCTTGGTACAAAGGCTCCCTGGTAAAGAGTTCCCCCCAGTTTAGGGTGGGGCTCTCTTGTGGCCTGGAAACATGATCGCGAGTGGCAAAGAAAGCCAGAGAAGAGACAAAACTTTAGCCGTCCAAGGGCTCCAGCTTTTGACAGCGGATGGCTGGGTGACACTGGGCTGGAAAAGAAGCAGCAGCAGGCAGCCCGGGAAGACGGCCATAGCAACCAGAACCAAAGGTAACGACAGTCTCCGATTGGTCCCACTTCTAAGTGAAACAGCACACATTCATCCAGTCAATTACGGCCTGCTTAAGACCCCAGACATTTGGACATTCTCACGGCCTGTCTGTGGCAGGGCAGGACGAAGATTAGGAGGGATGGCCTTCTTGGAGGAGGTGGATCACTGGGGGCTGGCTTTTAGGTTTTAAAAGACCGTCAACATTTTCAAACTGTCTTTGTCTCTCTGCCTCCTAATTGGAGGATCAAGATGTGAACTCTCAACTGTTCCTGCTACCATGACTTTGCTCCACCTTGTAGACTCTAACCCTCTGAAGCTGTAAGCCCAATTAAAAGCTTGCTTCTCTTCCCTCCCTCCCTCCCTCCCTCTCTCTCTCTCTCTCTCTCTCTCTCTCTCTCTCTCTTTCTTTCTTTCCTTCCATTCTTCCTTCCTTTCCTCTCCTCCTCCTCTTCCTCTTCCTCCTTTTGTTTTTTTGTTTCCCTATGTAGCCCTGGCTGTCCTGGAACTCTCTCTGTAGACCAGGCTGGCCTCTGCCTCCCAAGTATTGGGGTTAAAGGCATGTGCCACCATGCCCGGCTGAAAAGCTTTCTTTTTTAAGTTGTCTAGGTCATGGTGTTTCTCACAGTAGTAGAGAAGTAACTAAGAGTCATACAGTAGGTTCTGGGAGGGCAGGGCATCCAGGGGCATGGAAGCTCTGTGTGCCTTCCCTGTTATCTGCCTTAGCCATCTCTTTATTCTCATCCACACCCTTGAAAATCTTTATGACAAACCAGAGAACTCAGGTGTTTCCCCCAGTGGCTTGTGTGGAGCTTGTTTTAGAACCAAGTCAGAAGCAGGAGTAAAATGACCCAGTAAAGGTGGTGGCGCACGCCTTTAGTCCCAGCACTTGGGAGGCAGAGGCAGACGGATTTCTAAGTTTGAGGCCAGCCTGGTCTTCAGAGTGAATTCCAGGACAGCCAGGGCTACTCAGAGAAACCCTGTCTTGAAGAAACCAACCAAACAAACAAAACAAAAACAAAACAAGACCTGGTGCTTGCAATTGGCATCTGGAGGGAGCAGCCTTGGACCTAATCCTTCAACCTGGGGGATCTGATATTACTTCCCTGTAGATAGCATCAGAGACACCTTCCAGCCAATGGATCTGCTACACAACTGCTTCCTTCCGTAGCTGCCCAGTTCCTAGAAGTCTTCCGTGTCAATCGGTGGCTGCGGTACAGAAGCGGAGCTCCTTTCCTGCGTGCTCAGACCATCACTAACTTTCAAGCTTCATCGTGTTCTCTGAGGTCAGTAATCCTCAGGCTGTTAGCACGAGCAGATAACATCCCTGAGACCTGATGTCTCCGCAATGCTAACCGCCACTGTCCAATTCTACCTTCTCGACTTAAAGTCTACAGCTTCGGGGCTGGAGAGATGGCTCAGAGGTTAAGAGCACCGGTTGCTCTTCCAGAGTTCAATTCCCAGCAAACCACATGGTGGTTCACAGCCATCTGTAATGGGATCCGATCCGCTGTTCTGGTGTGTCTGAAGAAGTGTACTTATACACATAAAATAAATAATTCTTTTTTAAAAAAAAAAGACTACAGCTTCAGTAACATATCATGCCATGTCTGCCCCTCCCCCAGTCTCTTCTCAGAGTCACTTGCAATTTCATCTTCTGTCTATTAGATGAAGGACTCATCATATACATGAAATAAATAAATAAAATCTTAAAAAAAAAAAAAAAAAAGTTAGTCCCAGACAAGAGGGGTGGCACATGTCTGCAATCCTAGCACTTATGAACCGTGGCAGGAAGGAGATTCAAGTTTAGTACTGCTACCTAGGGAGATCCACTACAAAACAAAACTGCCTACCTTAATATGTTTTCTCTGGCTGCGATAAACACCATGGTTAAAAGCAACTTGGAGAGGAAAAGCTTCACTTGGCTTCCATGTCCTGATCACCGTCCATCACTGACGGAAGCCAGGGCAGGATTTCAAACAAGGAAGTAACTTGGAAGCAGGGACATTACTTACTGCCTTGTCCCCCGTGGCTTCTTCCTCAGCCTATGCTCACCTGCTCAGAGGTGGCACAGCCCACAGTGACCAGGGTCCTCCCACATCGACCGTCAATCAAGAGAATGCCCCTGCAGACTGCGTACAGTTTAATCCGATGGCAGGCAGTGTCTTTTCTCTCTCTCTCTCTCTCTCTCTCTCTCTCTCTCTCTCTCTCTCTCTCTCT
>NC_034595.1:80435153-80437375 GCF_900095145.1 Mus pahari | reverse complement strand
AAAAAAAAAAAAAAAAAAAAAAAAAAAAAAAATCTCATGGACAAAGCCATATGTACTTTATAAAGAACTTCAATGTCAGCACGTCTTATACTTTGTCGTCTTCTAGGAAATGAGTTCATTGTTATCAGAAAGCTTCTTCCAAATTTGCACTGTGCTAAAATAAACAAACTGGTGGTCAGACTCTGGAAGTCTTGGCTCAGCACTGGTTTTCTAGATTGGGCTGAATTGAGTTTCATCCTTCCCTCCCCCAGCTTGTTTCCCTGCTGGTTGTAAAGCACAGGACCCTCCCCCTCCATGGATCCAAGCTCTCTCCTCTTGGTTCAAATTCTCTCTACGCAAATGAGTGACTTCATTCCGATCTACGTAACACAGCTGACAAATTGTGTTTCAAGAGATAGGGTCTCGGGGACTGGTGAGATGGCTCAACGGGTAAGAGCACCCGACTGTTCTTCCGAAGGTCCTGAGTTCAAATCCCAGCAACCACATGGTGACTCACAACCATCTGTAACGAGATCTGACTCTCTCTTCTGGAGTGTCTGAAGACAGCTACAGTGTACTTACATATAATAAATAAATAAATCCTTAAATTAAAAAAAAAAAGAGAGATAGGGTCTCATAGAATCCAGGCTGGCCCTGAGCACCTCAGTCTCCTACAGCAGGGCAGTAAGTAGCCTCCTTCTAGGTTCTGCCTCAGTTCCTGCCTTCAGACTCCTGCCCTGGGTTTCAAGGGTAGACAGGGATTGGTCCTTGTAAGCCAAATGAACACTTTCCTCCCCAAGTTGCTTTTAGGAAATGTCCCAAGCAGTAGAGTTACAGGCTTGTGTTACCCACAGCTGTAGATGACTAATATTTATCTCAAACAACTTACTTACTGAGCTTCTAACTTAAGCAGAAATGAATTTATATTAGAAGTTCACAGAATTACAGGAAGAGTTCAATCCTAAGGATGGAAAGCAGCCAGGATTAATAGCCAAAGTCATAGCATAGCTGTCCCAGGGAGGATACCAATACTGCTCTTGGCAACTAGGAACTGACAGCCAGCAAAAGAGCATTGGATGGAGGTGATGGTGCTACGATTCCAGCATGGTCCCATGGCACCCAGAGCTACCGCTGCAACTGTCACTGCTGCTGGGCAAGGTCCTCTGTGGTTCTTGGGTATTGGTGTTGGAACTCTCTCTTCAAAGTGGTACATCTGATTGTCAAAGTATACACAATGGCCTTTGTATCTGCGAGTCATTCTGGGAAATCAAGTCATTGGTATTTTCATATTCTATTGCAGAAGGTAGGCTCTACTTCCTACCAATTAACCATAAGGTAAAGAATTCTCGAGGCTAGCCTGCTCTATACAATGAGTTCCAGGACAGCCAGGGCTATACAGAGAAACCCTGTCTCGGGGAAAAAAAAAAAAAAAAGCTCAAAATTATGGGTTTCAGAGGAGGACATGCAAACAGAGAGGATGAAGATGTCCGTCAGTATGACACACATACAGAAAGGATGAAGATGTCTGCCTGTATCACAGAGATACCTCATTTTCAGCATCTCCAAGCTGGTTTTATTGTCTTTTATTGACTCTCTTAATTCCACTAAACTAAAACTAAACAAACAGACAACATAAACTGGTCTTCTCAGCTCCTCCTTTTCTTTCTTTTTTGACAGTCCCGACAGGCTGTTACTATCTATGAAGATCAATCTGTCCTGAATCCACAGTGATCTGGCTACCTCTGCCTCCCAGGTGATGGGATTGAAGATATGTGTCGCTGTTGTGTGACAAAACTCTTCCTGGGGAACACAATATACTCCTCTCTACCCAACCAGATAGGAAACACATGACAGGCTAAAGTACGGATACCACCAGAGTCCAGCTTGGTGAAACAATGTACTTCATTAGGGCTAGTTACAGGAATGTGGGTGACAGGCTACTTACAGCAGGAGAAATGACTCAAAGGCACCAGCCAGCAGGAGTGACAGCCTGCAGGCTGGAGAGAGTCCTTTCCCTGGTACCTCCATCGATCTACATCTCTTCCAGACAGCTCTTCTGCTCTGAGTCTTTAAAGCTGGGCTCTATCTCCTGGAGCAGGGAGGGACCTAGTGAATTTGTCCAGTTATTTTTCTGTTGCTTAACTCCCTGAGGGATGGAATGTTTTAATCCCAGAGGGACAGTTACACAACAACCATCTTGCCTGACTCTTGTTTTTGTGGTTTTTTTCTTTTTTTTTTTTTTT
>NC_034595.1:80433052-80434098 GCF_900095145.1 Mus pahari | reverse complement strand
CAGGCAGATTTCTGAGTTCGAGGCCAGCCTGGTCTACAAAGTGAGTTCCAGGACAGCCAGGGCTACACAGAGAAACCGTCTCAAAAAAAAAAAAATCTTCTCTGCTGATGAAATCAGCCAATCCCAGCTAAATCATACAAAGGCAGATTTATTGGGGGGGGGGGGGCAGCTCTTGGGTGGGTTCACTGGTCCCAAGGAATGAGACAGGGAAGTCACCAGAGGGAGGGAGACAGAGGGGAAGGGGGAGAGAAAGAGAAAATGTGAGTCAGCAGGGAGAGAGAAAATGTGGAGAAGGCAGGGAGCAAGAGGAGACCAACATGTCTGCATTATGTAGGGAGGAGCTTCTGGGGGAGGGGAAGCCTGGCCCCTGTGCTAGAGATGGGTAGACCCCCTGCATGTGTGTCACTGTTGTGTGACAAACTCTTCCTGGGGAACACAACCTACTCCTCTCTACTCACCCATGACAGGCTAAAGTACGGATACCACCAGAGTCCCGCTGTATTACTGGGCAAGGTGTGCCAGCTGTGCCCTAGGCAGAGGGTGGGATGTGCCAGCTGTGCCTGTAACAGGTAGCGACTGAGGGATGCTGTGAGCAGCACCAGGTCCACTTTGGTATGTTAAGTGTGCATCTCAGAGTCTCGTCCCAGATCTGAAACCCAACCTTAGGTGCTGAATAAATTTCTGTAAAGTTGGAAAGCAATGGGGGAAGAGATGGCTTCCTGGTTAAGAGCCCTGGTTGCTCTCACAGGGACCGTGGTTTGGGCCCTGAGGTGGTTCAGGATCATCCTAACTCCAGTCCCAGGGGATCGAACACCCTCTCTGTTCTTCACCACTGGTGGCAGGCACATTCAAGGTCCACGGATATACAGGCCTGAAGAAAACATTCATGAGCATAAAATAAAAAAATGTAAAAATTGGAATGAATTCTCCTCTGTAAGAATATGAACTAGGGCCGGGCCTGGTGGCGCAGGCCTTTAATCCCAGCACTCGGGAGGCAGAGGCAGGCGGATTTCTGAGTTCGAGGCCAGCCTGGTCTACAGAGTGAG
>NC_034595.1:80431836-80433041 GCF_900095145.1 Mus pahari | reverse complement strand
CTTGGTAGACCAGGCTGGCCTCGAACTCAGAAATCCGCCTGCCTCTGCCTCCCGAGTGCTGGGATTAAAGGCCTGCGCCACCAGGCCCGGCTTTGTGGTTTTTTTCAAGAGAAGGTTTCTCTGTGTGACAGCCCTGGCTGTCCTGGAACTCACTCTGTAGACCAAGCTGTCCTGGAACTCAGAGTGAAAGGACCAAGACAGCCTGACTCCATGACAGGCTTCAAACTGGCAGTTCAGGAGACTAGGCCTAAATTTCTGTTTGCCAGGGCTGGGCAAGTTTGGTCAAGTCAGTTACTAGAAAAAAAATGACAGGCCTGGGGCAGTCAATCAGAAGCTGCCTCTCCATCAGAAGCTGCCCTACCACCTGACCACTGCAAGAACAGTGAGTGGGTCAGTAACAGTTTCCAGGCTCCCCTGCAACAGTTTCCAGGCTTCCCAGCAACTGTTCTGGGAAGTCTCCAGAGCTCTAGCCAATCCAAAAGACACCCATACACCTAGAGATCAAGCTAACCAATCAAGATACAGGCCATCTATTCCCCACCCTCCAGGAATTCTCCTAATCTGCTTTAAATGGGGCCCTTTGAGCTCACCTGGGTGTCTCCATCTTGGTAAATGGTAGACCCCTGCATGCTATACTTCTGCAGAATAAAAAACAAAACAAAACACTCTTTGCTTTTGCACACACTATTTGAGTCTCCGGTATCATTATTCTGCTAATCATGGATCCTTGCAAGAGATCCTCCTGCGGGGCTGGTGAGATGGCTCAGTGGGTAAGAGTACCGACTGCTCTTCCAAAGGCCCTGAGTTCAAATCCCAGCAACCACATGGTGGCTCTACAACCATCTGTAATGAAGTCTGACACCCTCTTCTGGAGTGTCTGAAGACAGCTGCAGTGTATTTACATATAATAAATAAATAAATCTTAAAAAAAAAAAAAAAAAAAGATCCTCCTGCATCTGCCTCTTGAGAGCTGGATTATTGCCCTACTGGGCCAAGAGTTTTTATTCAAGAGACAACAGGAAACACCTTGCACATAGTAGGTTGATAATTTCTTCTCTGCTAGCCAGGCATGGTGGTGCACGCTTTTAGTCCCAGCACTCGGGTGGCAGAGGCAGGCAGATTTCTGAGTTCGAGGCCAGCCTGGTCTACAAAGTGAGTTCCAGGACAGCCAGGGCTACACAGAGAAACCGTCTCAAAAAAAAAAA
>NC_034595.1:80429312-80430776 GCF_900095145.1 Mus pahari | reverse complement strand
CAGCACTCGGGAGGCAGAGGCAGGCGGATTTCTGAGTTCGAGGCCAGCCTGGTCTACAGAGTGAGTTCCAGGACAGCCAGGGCTATACAGAGAAAGCCCTGTCTCGAAAAACCAAAAACAAAAAAAAAAAAAACCAAAAAAACAAAACCAACCAACCAACCAAACAAACAAACAAACAAAAAAAAGAATATGAACTAGGGAGAGTTTTAAGAACAAAAGACAAGGAAAACAAAGATCTACAACAGTGAGAAAGACCCAAGAAGTACAGAAAGAAGGGGTGGCCGGATACTGAGTGTGGGAGCCACTGAAGTTAGCAGGGTGAAGATAAAAGAAACTCCATTTCTTTTTCCTTGCAATACATTCATCACCAGCCTTATGTTCCCTCCTGGAACACGTTTATCAAACTTGTTGTCCTGTGTTTGTTCATCCATTTTTGCGGAAAGGGCCGGGGGGCATTTAGCCCAGGCTAGCTTAGAATGTCCGGTCTTCTACCATGCCTAACTCTGTTGACAGTTTTAATTCACTAACACTAAAATAAAACCTCTGGCTACCCCAGAGGCACACACCTCCCTTCCCAGCTCCTTGGTTGGCTGAAACACCAGGATAGGCTGAACTCAGAAGTTCCAAGACAGCACAGAGAGGCTGGTAAAACCCTGTTACAAAAACAACCCCCCCCATCCCCCAAACTGGTGAGATTTACTACTGTGTATGATTTGGTGGGATATAGGAGAACACAATGGAAGCTCTCAGGAGTTCAGGGCCTGCCACTTGTCCAGGGGACCACGAGTGAGGATACATTTGACCCTACTCCCATCAGGGATAAGACACTTCTCAGCTACCACGTGTTCAAATTCATCAGCGTTACATTTGGGGAACTCTGCTACCTTGAGATATGGATCTTCTGATGGCCAGGAACTTGAACTTGGCTCCCTGTAGAACCTCAGTCACATGTCCCTTATCTGACAGCTTGGCAGAGAGGGACAGGGTGACCTGGCCAAAGTGAACCTTGGCCACTGTGCCCAGGGACTTCCCAAAGGCGCCCTGTACACCTGTCTGGGGCTTATGTTGGGGACAGCTTTGAGAGCAGACATGAATAGCTGCTAAAGAGTTGTTTCCAACTTCCCTTCGGACAACCATATAGGCAAAAGGCTTCTGCTGTTTGCAACCATTGCACGCCTGGCCTCCACCAGGAAAGGGACCCTCCTGGTTGGCTTATTTGGCTGTGGAATCTTTGTTTTGTTTTGAGCTTGTCCTGCCTGGCTGAAGGAGAACAGCATGGAGATCTGCCTGCTCTGAGTGTGTGTGTGTGCATGTGTGTGTGTGTGTGTGTGTGTGTGTGTGTGTGTGGCAGAACAGCTTGAACATATTCAGCAATTCTGATCAGTGTTAACTGTTTTCTTCCCCCCCCCCCCACAGGGTCTCACTATGTAGCTCTGCCTGTCCTGGAAACTATGTAAACCAGGG
>NC_034595.1:80415741-80429301 GCF_900095145.1 Mus pahari | reverse complement strand
CAGGGTCTCACTATGTAGCTCTGCCTGTCCTGGAAACTATGTAAACCAGGGTGGTCTCATGAGTTCCTTCCATTATCTCCCATTACCTCAAAAGTCCAGAAAACACATTTAAATCACAAAGCACCTCTGTGGTAAACAGGTGTGACACAAAGAAACTGTTAGGTGTCAAGCCTGGGACAAATAGCTGGGGTGCCTAGTTAACATGTCAAAGCAGACATGGCCACCTGGTTCTCCCAGCATCCCTCAGTCCAGGCCTGTTAGAGGGCCCTCTTGGGTGGCACATCCCGCCCCCTAGCTTGAATCCTCCAGTCCAGGGGCTGGGCTACTCTTCCCTATATAACCCAACCATTTTGGCTACCCACCCTCTTTGTAATTTAGGTCTCCTGACTGCTGTATCTGGTTCTGCTGCCCTCTCTCTTCCCTCCCCCACCCGACATCACATCACTGGGAACAGGTCATGTCCACTCTGCACTCTCCCAGATGTCCCTCCCCCTGGCTGTGCTCTCCCACATATCTATAATAAACTTTCTCCTCCACCATACCTAGGACTAGTCATGTCCCTTTCCTTTTTATTTCTTTGTTTTCATTGAGAAATGACTGGCTGTATTGTATTCTCAGAGAGAATGATGCTCGAATACATAGCTACTTAGTGAGGAGATGAGAGAAACAAAACCCTGGTGGGTGTGACTCAGGCTTGGGAGAGGAACGCCTCAAAATATTAAACGTCTGCTTTGAGACTTTGAGTCTTCTCCCCCATTCGGCAGTACTTGACAATCAGCATAAGAACTAGAAAACTAGTTTGAAATTTAAGCAGTGTGAAAATTCAGCAGTTTACTATTTTAGGAAATGTATTACCTGATATTTGTGTGCCCGAAATATTAGGGTCACATCAGAAGAGAAACTTGATTTACGACCAATTTTTTTATTTGAAAACACGAAACCTGTTTTACTTGTTGTTTTGTTTTGTTTTACTAGTTTTATATAAAAAACCACTGTCTCTTATCTCAGCCCCTCAGGGCTTGCCTCTTCAAAGGGCCTGATGGGGACCTACAGAGGTTTCTAAAAGGCTATGACTGAAATTAAGTGCTTCGACAAAGGGCAATTTTGTGGAACTCTCTCCCATTTTACGTCGCTAAACTTAAGTACAATAATGTCACATGTACTTATACAGTAATTGTGGGCACGCCTAAGTCCCTCCCTCTCTCCTTGAACCAATATCCCCACATATTAGAAATCCAGCCCTCCTGCCCTCCGGAGGCGCCTTTCCCAACGCAAAGTAAATTTTTAAATTTAAGCTCCCGACTAAAAGAATGATCCGCAGTCAACTGCTGGGAAACCTGGGCGCCCTAGTGCCTGCGGAGGGTGCAGTCGGGCGTGGGCACGGACAGGGGGAGTGGGCGAAGCTGCTGGTTGGTGCCTGAAATCTGTGCGTTGCCCCTTTAATTGTGTCCTCAGCCCTCGGGCGTTTCTGTCCAACGCCCACGTCAGCAAATACCTTTTGTTTCTCCCACGTTGGGGCTACTTGTTTTAGGGCGCAAAGCCTCGGCCTCGGAAAGGGGGTGCTTCCCCTATCGGGAATCGGGAATCGCTCCGCAGCGCGCGGGAGCGAGCGGCCAGAGCCCCGCGGTAAGTGGCTGCGCGGGCGCGGGCGGGTGGAGGGCGGCCAGGGCGTCGGGGCTGCGGGCCGGGCCGAGAGCCTGGCGTAGGGCGGCGGGGCCGCCGGGGTGCGCCCCGGGACTGCATCCCCGGCCGGTGCTCGGGGCGGCGCAGGGACGACCCGGCGCCATTTGCAGCCGGGGGCTCAGAGCGGCGGCTCCGAGGGTCGGCGACGGCCACAAAGGAGGCGCGGGCGGCGGCGGCGGCCCCGGGCGCGGCTGCGGGACAATGGCTGCACCGTCGCCGCCCGCGCCCGCCCCGCCGCCAGCTCCGGCCGGGCCCCGGGAAAGGCGGGAAGGCGCCGGAGCCTCCTGGCGGCCGCGGCGGCGAGGCGGCGCCACGGGGCCGGGCGTGTCTGCAGCCGTCGGGCGCGGGGCGCTGCAGCCCGGCGGTCTCACTCCCGCCCTCCACTCTGGCTTTCCATCACGATGCTACAGTTCCGGCTTAGAACCGAGGGCAGAAATATGGAGCCCCAGCTGGCCCCCGGCAGAATGTCCCTGGCATCTCCCACCTGGCGACACTATCTGCTTTGGTCCCTTTGCGCTCTGGCGCGCTTACTCGCCCTTGACCGTGCGGTTAGCCGTAATCCACGTCTTTCCGAGACGCGTTTGGAATAGGATTCACACCTAGCGGGCACCCAACCGCACAAACCGCCAACACCTACAAGTCTTTCTATTTGCAGAACTTTAGTAAATGGAGTGGTTTCACTTTGACGAAATATTGCACTTAATTTCTTATGAGACGGCTACCGGTTCGGGCTGTTTAGTCTACCTAGCAAAGGGGGGGGGGACGCTAATAGGGGGCTGAGACGTGGCAGCCCCCCAAGGCGCCCAGTTCTTGCATGGTCCCGGAACAGTCTCCAAAGTACCAAAACCTTCGCTGATTTTATCACTTAAATCGCACTTCTATTTATCTATTTATTCTTTGTTTTAAAAGCGGACTCAGGCTAGACTTGAAATTTTGATCTTCTTACCTCCACCTCGGGAGGGCTGGGATGCACTAGGCAAATTTCTGTTTTCAATGCATAATTATATATATATATATATTTTAAATGTTCAAAGAGGTTAATATAAGTTTTAAAACTCTTTTTAAAAACTGTTTTATGTATCTTTTTTTTTTTTTTTGGAGGCACTGTTCCATGTAGCCCAGGCTAGCTCTAAATCTATGTAGTTTATGATGACCTTGGACCTCTGATTCTCTTGCAGCACCTTACCAAATGCTGGGATTACAGGCATGCATCACCATACCTGATATTATACAGTACTCGAATTGAACCCATGTATGTTACATAGGCACTCTACCACTAAACCATTTGCCCAGCCCTCTCCAAACCTTAAATGGCGCCTTCACATCCTACCCCCCCAAAAAAGCCGGGTGGTGGTGATGTACGCCTTTCATCCCAGCACTTGGGAGGCAGAGGCAGGCGGATTTCTGAGTTCGAGGCCAGCCTGGTATACAATGTGAGTTCCAGGACAGCCAGGGCTACAAAGAGAAACCCTTTTTGGGAAAAAAAAAAAAAAAATCCGAAGGCCCCAAGGTGTGTGTGTGTGTGTGTGTGTGTGTGTGTGTGTGTGTGTGTGTGTGTATTTTGAACCCCAGGCCTTGCATGGGCTAGGTAAATGTTATCGTTGAGACACATCCCCAAGCCCCTCATTTTAAATTTTAATTTTATTATGAGATGAGGGTTTTCTCAGGGTTGCCTTGGTCTTACTTCTTCCTGCCTCAGCCTCCCAGGACCCTGGGGTTAGCTGACATTACCGGCACACCACGGCGGTCTGCTCTCCTCCCCACTCATCCCTCCTACTTTGGTTCCTGTCCACCTCAGGGCCTTTGTACCTCCTGTTTGGTTTGCCTGGAGTAGTTTCAAAGATACACAGTCTTTCCTGCTATGGACACCAACCACTCAAATGTCATCTTCTCAGTGAGGCCTTTCCAACTATAGTTTCAAAACTCAAGTATCTATTTTTTTTTTTTAGATTTTTATATATGTACATGTGTGTGTGTGTTTCCTGCCTTTGTGCCAGTGTATGCCTGGTGCCAGATGAGGGGGTTGGATCCCCTTCCATGGATGTTAGAAATGGCTGTGAGCCTCCATGTGGGTGCTGGGGATCGAACCCAGATCCTTGGAGAAACAGCCAGTGATTTTAACCACTGAGCCATCTATCCAGTCCCTCTTAAGTGTTTTAACATTTAATTCGAAGACTTTCCTATCTTAGACCTTGTAGACCATATATGCTGCTAAGATTATCGAAGACTGGGTAACATGGTAAGAACAGATATTACTGGGCCGTGTTGTTACATACTTTTAATCCCAGGAGAGGCAGGCAGATCTCTGTTTTGGAAGCCAGCTTGGTCAACAGATCAAGTTCGAGGCTAACCAGGGCTGGGGAAAACAACAGACCAGATATTTCCTACCTACACTTGTAGATGTTGGGAAGTACAAGATTATGGTTGCTCTGACTGTGTGGCTGCTTTCTGCTTCTGGGATGGCACCTCTTCACGGCATACATAATGAGGGTAAACACAGTGCTTAGACTTCATTAGTAAAATGGGTAGAAGGGCAGAGGTGGGGAGCAGACCTACTCCTCCAAGTCCCTTTATTAGGATGCTAATCCTGTCCATGGGGGCAGTGCCCCTCCCCCCACCGTAGCCTAATCACCCCCTAAAAGCTCCTGTAATACCCCTCCTCCTCTGCGAGTGAACTTTCAGCCTGAACTTTGGAGGCGACACAGATTTCTAAAGCACAGCTCTTAAGTTGTTTCTGGACTTAATTCTAAACCTTCCCAGAATTACATGGCCGTTCATCCTCCGAAGAATACTGTCGACATTCAAAGAAAGGTTTGCTCTCTTCCAGTTAGCCCAAAGTTGGGAGGTGGGGTTTTTGCTAGGACCACACACCAAGGCCTACACCAGGGCTGTGTGTAGTGGGAAAAGACGGATTTCTGGAGCACAGATTTCATTCAGGTTTCCCGGGTCACCCAAACGTCAGTCTAAACGACTTTCCTTTCTATTCCGAAGACGTTCAAAGTTAATGGTTCCTAAAATATGTGATTGACTTTTCCAACACTCTTTAAAAGATCATTTTCCTTACCGGGAACTGAATTCTGTACTCGTCTTAGGGACTGCTGTAGATAGTTAACTCATACAAGATTGAGGAAGTGTTTCTGCTTGGCTTATTGCGTGAATCTTGGGTCTGACTTGCCAGTACAACCAGTAAAATCAGTCTCCAGAAAAGAGAAGTTCTGGAAGGCAGTATCCACGCCTGTGGATGCCTCTGCAGGAAGTGAGCCTTCCCTGATGTATGATGCTATTTGTTCTTGTCCGCTATGCTGAATGCTACCCAGCTGGAAGGTAGACAGACTCACACAGTTTACCCTATACTTTCTGAAGGGACCTGCACACAGTGGGGTGCTTCCCTTCCTGACCCAGGATTAGGTACAAACTACACCCAAACACCTGTTTTCACAGTTAAGCGTGGAAGAAAAGTCAAGGGGATGCTTTTTGACTCTGGCAAAAAACAGCAGTGAATGACTTTACAGGTGTGGATTTTATTTTATTTTATTTTATGTATCATTATAAGTACACTGTAGCTGTCTTCAGACACACCAGAAGAGGGTGTCAGATCCCATTACAGATGTTTGTGGGCCACCACGTGGTTGCTGGGAATTGAACTCAGGACCTCTGGAAGAGCAGTCATTGCTCTTAACCACTGAGCCATCTCTCCAGCCTTACAGGTGTGTGACTTTTAAGAGGAAAAAGGAGCGGGTCTGTGTTAGAATGGACTAGGATGTTGTTAGAACTGGCCAGTGTTGGTATGTTTTGATTGGGTGTGTTAATTAGGGTGGCCAAAAGGGGACTTTTAGTTTGGACCTTGGTTCTCAGCCTTAGGAATGAGCCTGGCATAAGGAATATCCAAGTAAGAGGATGGATCTTGGTGGCTAGCTTTAGGCATGTAATCTATGGTTTACAAGGGAGAGGGGAGGAAGAAGGGCAAGGCCTGCCAGCACTATGTTTGCCCTGCTAGGGCCTCCTAGAACCCTTTACTTCCTGTTGCTGTGTTGAAAATCTTGACTTTTTTTTTTAAATATTTATTTTATTTATTTATTATATGTAAGTACACTGTAGCTGTCTTCAGACACTCCAGAAGAGGGAGTCAGATCTCATTATGGATGTTGTGAGCCACCATGTGGTTGCTGGGATTGGAACTTAGGACCTTTGGAAGAGCAGTCGGGTGCTCTTACCTGCTGAGCCATCTCACCAGCCCAAATCTTGACTGTTTTATTGAGACAAAGTCTTACGTATCCTGGGTCTGCCTCAGACGTGCTGTGTAGTCAAGGAAGACCTTGAAGTCCAAATCTTCTGCCTTCATTTCTTCAGTACTGGGATCCTAGGTGTGCACACCCACTCCACCGTCTGTGGGATGATGCTGGGAGCAACCCTGACCTGTGCTTGCTAGACGGCACTTTATCTACTGACTGCAGCTTTTCCGCCCGGCCCACCTTTGGTTAAATGGGTTTCCCTGCTCCTTCCTCTGGCTGTGTCTTCTCCAGGACTTTCAGTTTTGTTTTGGGAGTGTAAACTGAGGCCTTGCGTGGGACATTTGCACACACTGTGGGGTGCAGAGGAGTGAAACTTTGTAAATTGGTTCTGGGCTGATGCTGTTCAAGCTTGATATGGTGGTCTCTTGCTTTGTGTATGATTTTAGAGTCTCTCTCTCTCTTTCTCTCTCTCTCTCTTTTCCTTTCTTTCTCTTTTTCTTTCTTTCTTTTTTTTTTTTTTTTAGTCAATTTATGTCTGTTGTGAGGGTTTCTGATCCCCTGAACTGGAGTTATAGACAGTTGGGAGCTGTATTGTGAGTCCCCTGGAAGAGCACCTCCTGTTCTTAACCCCTGAAACATCGCTGTAGCACCCGATTTTCTAGTAATTTCTCTTGTGCCTTAGTTTCTTTACTTATGCAGTGGTGAAGCTCCTGATGGGGTCGCTGGGAACCGAACTTGGGTCCTCTTGAAGAGTAGCAATGCTTCCATTCTCTGAGACATCTCTGCAGCCCTGACTTACAGTTTTCATATTTGAAAAAATTATTGAAAAGATGATTATTGGAAGCCAGTGATAAGGTTCTGAGGGTAAAGATATTTGCCAGCCTGGATGACCTGAATGTGGTCCCTGGAACTCACATGATGGAGGAGCGTCAACACCCACCTGTTGTCTTTTTCTTTTTTCTCGAGACAGGGTTTCTCTGTATAGCCCTGGCTGTCCTGGAACTCACTTTGTAGACCAGGCTGGCCTCAAACTCAGAAATCCGCTTGCTTCTGCCTCCCGAGTGCTGGGATTAAAGGCAGGCACCACCACACCTGGCGTAATTTCTACTTAAAAAAAAATCATTATAGCTGGGTATGTCGGATCCCAACCGGAAGCTAGCCTGGGCTAGCGTGGTAACATTACCCTGTTCAAAATCATTCAGCTGCCTTTTCAGGCTTCCTAGAGCTCTATAAACACAGGATGCATTGCCATACACAGAGCCCATTCACAGAAGATTGAAGAGAGGGAGGGAGGGAGGGAGGGAGGGAGAAGGAAGAGAGAGGTTGTTTGTTTAAAACTGTTCCTGCCTCAGGCAACTCCATAGCGGACAGGGAGATGACTCAGTGGGTAAAATGGCCATGCCACCAGGCCTCTTTATCCAGTCCCTAGAACTCACATGTTGGGAGGAGAATATTCCTACAAGTTGTCTTTTGACTTCAGTAAGTAAATGAAACAAGGAAGAAGCAGTAGGGATTCCTCCCCTCTGTTGGGATGAAGTGTCCTGAGCACTCTGTGAACCTCTCCAGCCGGGAACCCAGTAAAGAAGCGAAAGTCCCAGACTAAAAGAAAGGGAACAAAGTTACATAGTGGGGGAAATCTTAGTAGCAGCGCCTTGGTGGATCTTGGACAAACTCCAAAGAAGGCTCAAAGCAGTTGGGGCTGCATGACTCTGGCTGAGGCTCACCAGGTGAAGAGTGACTCCCAGGGACTTCCACTCAGTTGAAAATGGGAACTCCGCCCCGCCCCAGAAAGCTTCCAGGATGAGTCACTGTGAAGTGAAGCTGGGATCAGTTTAAAGGAGGGACAGAAGTATAAGGCTAAGAGAGTTTTGCTACAACAACATTCTTTCAAGTTAGGATCTCAGTCATGAACTCTGGAGTGCTAGGATTACAGATGTGGACCACTAACACAGACACACAGACAGACAGACACACACACACACACACACACACACACACACACACACACACACACACACACGGTTAATCCCAGCGCTCTGGAGACAGGCAGTCGAGAATCTCTGTGAGTTCAAGGCTAGTGAGATATAAGGAGTAAGGTAACATTTGAAATGAGCTTTATAGCTGATTCTTTGTTTGTTTGTTTGTTTTTGTTTTTTTGAGACAGGGTTTCTCTGTGTAGCCCTGGCTGTCCTGGAACTCACTTTGTAGACCAGGCTGGCCTCGAACTCAGAAATCTGCCTACCTCTGCTTCCTGAGTGCTGGGATTAAAGGCTTGCGCCACCACGCCCAGCTAAAATAAATAAATCTTAAAAAAAAAAAAAAAAGACTAGATTAAAAACACTGATTTAAAGAAAAACAACAAAAACTTCCTATATAGATTGAAACTGGTTCTCTCACTTTTTGGTATCTATAAATATGTGGTAGAACCAGTCGATTTTATATAAGCATTCTAATAGGCACAAGAAAATGCATGGTAATGAAATTCTAAAAAGTTTGCAAGCCGGGTCAGGAGTTAAGAGCACTTGCTTCTCTTCCAGAGGACCTGAGTTCAGTTCCCAGCACTCACACTGGGCAGCTCACAACTGCCTGTAACTCCAGCTCCAGGGATCAGACGCCCTCTTCTGGTGTTCATGGGCACTGCACACAGATTGCATATACATACAAACATATAAATAAAATTAAAAAAGAAAATTTCATCTTTAAAATTCTAATTAAGGGCTGGTGAGATGGCTCAGTTGGTAAGAGCACCCGACTGCTCTTCCGAAGGTCCGGAGTTCAAATCCCAGCAACCACATGGTGGCTCACAACCATCCATAACAAAAGCTGACGCCCTCTTCTGGAGTGTCTGAAGACAGCTACAGTGNACTTACATATAATAAATAAATAAATCTTTAAAAAAAATTCTAATTAATCCCAGCATTGGGAGGTAGAGATGGGCAGAGCCTGGTCTACATAGCAAGCTCCAGGTCAACCAAGATTACATAATGAGACTGTCTCCAACAAAACAAAACAAAACCTGACATGTGAGTCTCCCAATACTGGGATTAAAGGCACACACCACCTGGCAACACTTGTTTGTTTAAAAATGATTTCTTTGTGTGTATGGTTAGTATCCCTCCATTTATGTTTGTGCCTGCTGCCCACAGAGGTCAGACTAGAACTCTGGATGGATTCTATTGCAGACCGACATGTTGGTGCTGGGACTCCCACTCAAACCCTTCGGAAGAACAGCAAGTGCTGTTTTGTTATTGATAGAGATTCTCAGTGTCCTGGAACTTGCTCTGTCCATCAGCAAGCCTTGAACTCACAGAGATGTGCCTACCTCTGCCTTTTGAGTGGCGGGATTAAAGGAGTGCACCACCATGCCCAGCTCGGCCAGTGCCCTTAACCACTGAGCCGTCTCTCCAGCCCCATGATTTGTCTTGAAGGCCCCGTTGTGAACATTTTCCTTGGGTTATTTCTCACGAATGTTATCCCTTAGCTGCAGAGCATCAGGTTGCTGTTGCCATTGTTATTTTTAGATGAAGGCAGGGAGCTCCTAGACTGCCCACCTCTCTGCTCTAGCCTTGGGAACAGCGGGGTGCCGGTCTGTTGTCTGGATCTCCTTACAGAAAAGCAAAGCAGTTTGAATAAATATAGAAAAACTGCTTAAAATTAAGCAAAGAAAGATCTCATAAAATGTTTGGTCCTTACAAAGTCACCCAAAAGGCTTGCGTGGGGGAGGGGATTGAGGTCTAGGGCTCTGGAATGTTTCCCAGGCCAAGGCTACCCAAGGGAGTATCAGGGAGGGACTCGAAGGGCTGCAAATGATGTTCTTAGCTGCAGTTTGGGGGTCCAGAAGCTGCTGCCCTCAAATGTCACCAAACAGTGACTCTGCCTATCTGTTTAAGAATCATAATCGTTGCCAGGCAGTGGTGGCGCACGCCTTTAATCCCAGCACTCGGGAGGCAGAGGCAGGCAGATTTCTGAGTTCGAGGCCAGCCTGGTCTACAGAGTGAGTTCCAGGACAGCCAGGGCTGCACAGAGAAACCCTGTCTCGAAAAAGCCAAAAAGAAAAAAAAAAAAAAAAGAATTATAATTGTTAACATAATGTCTTCATTAATGAATTTGTGAGATCTGAATATATATTTTATGGCTATCAAGTTCCTGTTAACATGTCTGCCGGCATTAACAGCCCCAGCCATGCGAACTATGGTTTTCGCCTCTTTTCTGCCTCCCACCTGTCACAAAAGAATACCTCGTTGAGAGCTCACACTGCGGCAACTTTACTGCAAAGGACTGTGGGAAATGTACCTTTTTAGTTTTCCAAAAGGAAGTTCTAAAGGCGTCTGAGTAGTTGCTAGGGTGGAACTTGGTGGTTGTCCCAAAACATGGCATTTTCATCCTCATGTAAAAGCCGTGTAATGTGCAGACTCAGCTTAGAAATCCATTCTCTCTGGTAACTCTGAATTCACTCTTGCTGGCCACAGGATAGGCCATGATTGTACCCCTCTGTAGTACTGGTGATCCGGGAACACTGTTGAGGTGACTGCTCCACCCACACCGACCTGGCTCCTTAGGATTGGGTAACACGGGATGATCTTTCATTATGGCCAGGATTTTTCCTCCCTTGAACGCCTGCTTTTCCTAGGCACGGTAGCACATGCCTGTCCTAACACGGCGGAGGCTGAGGCAGGAAGATCCAAGGTTTGAAACCCACCTGGCTTTCATAATGTCTCAACAAACAGTTAAAAGGTTTATCCCTCCACCTTCTGAGTTCATTCACAATTTCCATCCTGCTGCTTTAGTTGCCAGTGTTTCCTAAGCTTCTATCATTTTGAGACAGGGTCCAAGACAGACTCAGCCGGCCTTGAACCCCTGACCCTCCTGTTACCACTTCCCAAGTGCTGGGGTCCTAGGCGTGTTCCACTACGCCCTGAAAGTGTTAATTTATTTAGAAAGTGATCTAATACAGCCGGGCGTGGTGGCGCACGCCTTTAATCCCAGCACTCGGGAGGCAGAAGCAGGCAGATTTCTGAGATCGAGGCCAGCCTGGTCTACAAAGTGAGTTCCAGGACAGCCAGAGCTATACAGAGAAACCCTGTCTCGAAAGCCCAAAAAAACAAACAAACAAATAAACAAAAAGCTAATAATCTATGCCAAATTATTTTTACATGTTGAACATTGCTGCATTCTATATAAATAAATAATTAGGTATTCCAGCAGATACGTCTCTCTTTTTTTTTTTTTAAAGATTTATTTATTTATATCTAAGTACACTGTAGCTGTCTTCCGATGCACCAGAAGAGGGCATCAGATCTCATTATGGATGGTTGTGAGCCACCATGTGGTTGTCGGGATTTGAACTCAGGACCTTCAGAAGAGCAGTCGGTGCTCTTAACCACTGAGCCATCTCTCCAGCCCAGATACGTCTCTTATGACAGAAGTTCACCCTGTCTTTTCTCCCCACAGACACTCCGCTGTTCGTGAACTTGTTGACTCGGAGTCCTTCCTCTTTGCCCTTCAACAGCCCTAAGGCTTGAGAGTAGCTTCGTGCATTGCCAGGTATGAGGGAGTCGTTTCCTTGGGGCTGGAGTCTGAACTTGGGTCCTCAGGTGTTCTGCTGCTGCGTTCCACTCCAGCCACGCGTGGAAAGTTTTAATCCTTTTATTTTAGTAACATAAATATTAGTTTTGTACATTAATAACATTGCATTTCTATTATATGTATAGCTATTTGACCTGCATGTATGTCTGTGTACCGCATGCATGCAAAGGTCAGAAAAGGGCATTTGATCCTTTCGAGCTGGAGTTACAGGTGGTTGTAAGCCACTATGTGGGTGCTGGGAATTCACCTGGGAGTGTCTGGAAAAGCAGCTGATGTCCTTCACCGCTGAGTCACCTCTCCAGCCCCTAATATCTCATTGATGTTATACCTCATTTAAAAATATATATATATAAAGCTGGTGGGGGTGCACTCAGGTAGATCTCTTTGTGTTTGCGGCCAGCCTGTCTAAGAGTGAGTTCCAGGACAGCCACATTTACAGAGAAACCCCTGTCTCAAAACAAAACAAAACACCCCAAACAACAGCAGGCCTATATAAAAAGCAGAATTTTGCAACTGGGTATTTTATGTGATTTATTGTGCTCCCACTCCCTGTATGAAATGTTCACCGCTCTGATCGTCTTGGTCAGTCATCTCTGCTCACTTTCTTTTCCTTTTTTTCTTTTTGTGTACCTTTGTGCATGCTTGCTTGTGTATGAATGTGGGCACACATGAGGAGGGCAGAAGGCAGCTTTTTTTGAGTGTTGGTCCTCATCTTCCACCTTGCTTGAGACAGGGTCTCTTGTTTGCTGCTTCTGTGTATCGATCAGGCTTGTGGGCCCCATGTTTCTGGGGTGTCTTCTGACTCTGCCTCCCATTCCAGTACAGCAGCACGGGGGTTGTTGCTGGGGAAACTGGGATTCCCTTATGGATCCTTAGTCTCCTTAATACAACTATAGAACTGGAAAGAAAAACAACAGAGCAAGCAAGCTGTAAACCTTGGCAGCTGCCAGGAGGGGGAAAGTGGGGAGGGAAGGAAGGAAGAAGGAAGGAAGGAAGGAAGGAGGAAGGAAGGGAAAGGAAGGAAGGAAGAAGGAAGAAAGAATGCCTTTGGAGTTAGAGTCTAAGAAAGCCGACATGTTCAGCTGTATGGTGGAAGGGAAGGGAGTGCTTCAGAGAAAGAATGAGAATCCTGGAGTGACAGGAAAGACGCTTAGCTTGGAAAAGATAGGAAGGTAGGTAGGTAGTGAGAAATAGAAAGAAGACAGATGCTAGACAGGAGATAGATGATACATAGTTAGAAGATACCAGAGCTATCAGGTAGCTTAGTAGACAGTGCACTGGCTGCTTTGTGTCAACCTGACACAGCTGGAGTTCAGTTGGGGAAATATCTCTAAGAGATCCAGCTGTAGGGAATTTTCTCAATTAGTGATCAAGGGGAAGGGCCCCTTGTGGGTGGGACCATCCCTGAGCTGGTAGTCTTGGGTTTTATAAGAGAGCAGGCTGAGCAAGCCAGGGAAGGCAAGCCAGTAAAGAACATCTCTCCATGGCCTCTGCATCAGCTCCTGTTTTCTGACCTGCTTGAGTTCCAGTCCTGACTTCCTTGGTGATGAACAGCAGTATGGAAGTGTTTTGTCCAAGAATAGAAACCCTGACTAAGATAGATAGATAGATAGATAGATAGATAGCTAAACAGGGAGGCTGAGCCGTGCTGAGTAATGGAAGCTCTGTAATCTATATCAAGAGTGGCTTCTGGGAAGGCTAAGCCCATGATCTCTTTATGGGCTGATCATTCCTCCCATCTCCTTAGCATGCCTCCGCATGTCTTCTTCATCTGCTTTCCTGAGGGGACGAGGAAATGATCGCCTACTCGGTGACTGAGTGGCCCAGCTGCATGAACTCAGGGGGTGTGGGGGGTGGGGGCGTAGCAACCAGTGTTCTCAGCTGCTGAGCTGTCTCTCCAGCTCATGTCAAAACTTTAATATAGGGCTGGAGAGATGGCTCTGTGGTTAAGAGCACTGATTGCTCTTCCAGAGGTCCTGAGTTCAATTCCCAGCAACCACATGGTGGCTCACAACCATCTATAATGGGGTCTGATGCCCTCTTCTGGTGTGTCTGAAGA
>NC_034595.1:80407060-80415665 GCF_900095145.1 Mus pahari | reverse complement strand
CTGGAACTCACTCTGTAGACCAGGCTAGCCTCAAACTCCTAGACCCAAGTGACTCTGTCTCCCGAGTACCAGTACTACAGGCATGAGCCACCACCTCCTGCTTGTCAGTATGTTTTATCACCACAATAGGAACTACATCTCCATTATGCGTCCTTTAAAATATATATATATATATATATATATATATATATATATATATATATATTTTATATATTTTTTCTGCAGATAGCTAGATTGGGGGAGGGGCAGCAGGTGTGCATAGCAAAGGTCACAAGAAGGCATCGGACCCCCTGGAACTGGAGTCGTGGGTGCTTGTGAACCTCCTGATGTGGGTGTTGGTACATGTTCGTAACTGGTGAGCCATCTCTCCAGTCCTGTGATCTTCATTTTTAAGTGATACGGAAAGTAAAGAATCAGACTGTAACAGAGAACACTAAAGCATTGTAAGAATGTTTAGAAGGGGAGGATTTAGGCTGGAGTTAATATTTGGAAGTTATCATTGGAGGTGGGGCAGACAACCATAGGGAATGATTTAGTACCCAGGGACTTCACTTGGTTTGGGTTATGTAGACACCCCTCTTCTAACAATGCATCTGGTAGCCTGGGACCTTCTCTCTGCATTGAGCTGCACATACACTCCACTTTAAACAATAGAATGTGTTTTAGTCAACTTCATCAATCTCCTGAGAATTGGGTAGTCCTCATTCATAGTAGGCAATTGATCTGCCACTAAGTTATATCCCCAGCCAGATTTTTACTTTCTATTTTAAGGCAATATCTCACTAAATTTCCCAGGCTAGCTTACAAAAATGCAAATGAAAGTGTTCCTCCCCCAGAAGGGTCCTGAAAATTCCGCTGAGTCACACTCCAATTTACTGGTACTGGTCGCTCTGTCTAAGGAGTGGGCCTTCGTACCTCGAGAGCTAAGATCTCTGGAGAGACAGAGCAGAAGTGGCTGCAAACTCCACAGTTGCTTTCATGTTTGCTTTGTGGTTTTGCTCTTGTATTATTGGTGCTGGAGACTAAACCAGGGAACTCTTCCATGCTAATGTGAACCACTGGGCTCACAGCTCACTGGGCTCTTCTTCTTCTTCTTCTTCTTCTTCTTCTTCTTCTTCTTCTTCTTCTTCTTCTTCTATTTCCTCTTCTTCTTTGTGTATGTGTGTGTACATGTTTCTGTGTGCACGCACGCATGTGTGCGTGTGTGTATGTGTGTGTACATGTTTCTATGTGCACACACGCGTGTGTGCATGTGTGTATGTGTGTGTACATGTTTCTGTGTGCACGCATGCGTGCGTGTGTGTGTGCGTGTGTGTGTGTGTGTGTGTGTGTTTATACATGTGTGTGCACGTGAGTATAGAGACCAAGGTTGACGTCAAATGTTTTCCTCAATCACTTTCCACAATATTATTTTTATTTTAAGATAGAGTCTCACTGTGTAGTCTTGGGTGGCCCAGAACTCTTTATGTAGACCAGGCTGGTCTTGAACTTACTGAGATCTGCCTGCCTCTTCCTCTCAAGTGATGTGATTAAAGCCATGCACCCCGAGGTTTGACTGCCACTTTATTTTTTTTATTTTTTTTAAAAATATTTATTTATTTATTACATGTAAATACACTGTAGCTGTCTTCAGACGCACCAGAAGAGGGCATCAGATCTCATTACAGATGGTTCTGAGCCACCATGTGGTTGCTGGGATTTGAACTCAGGACCTTCAGAAGAGCAGTCAGTGCTCTTAACCACTGAGCCATCTCTCCAGCCCCACTTTTTTTTTTTTGGTTTTTCGAGACAGGGTTTCTCTGTATAGCCCTGGCTGTCCTGGTACTCACTTTGTAGACCAGGCTAGCCTCGAACTCAGAAATCCGCCTGCCTCTGCCTCCCAAGTGCTGGGATTAAAGGCGTGCGCCACCACCGCCCGGCTCACTTTATTTTTTGAGACAGAGTCTTACTGAACCTGGCTGGAGCTTGAGCGGAACAGGCCTCATGAATCCCCACCTCTTCCCCCTCTGACTGACAGGCACAGCCCTCCTTCCATCCCTTCCCTCAGTCCTTTTTTTTTTGTACACAGTGTTGGAGTCCAAGCACAGAGCTTTGTGAACGGTAGACAAGGACTGGGCTATAACCCAGCCCCTTGGTTTCAAGACCTAAATACCACAGTTTTAGAAAGAAAAAAAGATATGGACATATATTGCTCAGTCCCCACCCCCACCCTACCCCCTCATACAGTGCTTTTAACCAACACTACATCCTGTTGGCTAGCACCCAGGTTTTCAGGGCATCATCGCACTGATGGGATCATAATGGTAGCTCGCTCACTTGGCCTTCTTCCGCACTCGGCCAGAATTTTGTTTTTTTTTTTTTTTTTTTTTTTAAGATTTATTTATTTATTATATGAAAGTACACTGTACCTGTCTTCAGACACTCCAGAAGAGGGCGTCAGATCTTGTTACGGATGGTTATGAGCCACCATGTGGTTGCTGCGATTTGAACTCCGGACCTTCGGAAGAGCAGTCAGGTGCTCTTACCCACTGAGCCATCTCACCAGCCCCCCGAATTTTGGTATTTTAACATAGTTGGAAATTATCTCCTCCTGCGTCCCAGTTGCAGTCAAGGAGAGAAATACATTTTAAACTCCCCGCCCCCCCCCACTTTCACCCCACTCCCCACCCCCGCCAGGGTCTTGTGCAAGCACTTTAAATCCAGAATCTGGTAGCTGCATCCGGGACAACAAAGTCAGCCTACTTAAACAGTGTATTCCTTAGAGGTCATTATCAAAGATGTCCCAAGTTTCTGCTTAGGTCATTTAGTGAAATCTGACGTTCTTTTTCTTTCCTCCTGTGTGGGTTTAGAACCTAGCACCGTGGCAAAACTTCTGTGGCTGTGAGCATGGTCCAGTGGTGCTGGTGTGGGGAGGGAGGTCTGAGGAAGCTTGCTAGGCACTCCCTGCGGGTGAGTATCTCAGGTCAGGAACCACGGGCACCGTTATGAAGGGCAGCCTGCCCCTTATCAGCTAATGGGGGCCATTCGGATTCAAGTCTCTACATTCCTCTTCCTGCCCCCACAGGCTTGTAGCCATATCATAATGCAAAATGCATTCAGTCACACTTCAAGAGTCCTCGTGGTCTTTCTGTTTTCAACACTGTTTCCAATTCCAGAGTCTTCTGAGACTCAAGGCCATCTCTTAACTGTAACGTCATACATTGCCATTTCAAAGGGGAGAAAGGGGAGCGTAGTGAGGAGATACTGGACCAAAGCTGGTCTGAACCCCAGCAGGGCAGACTCCCCACTCTGCCTCTCCATGTCTGTTGGCAGAGAACACTGTTCGGCTCTCCAAGGCCTTTCAGCTCTGTTGACTGCAACAAACTTCTCTCTCTCGGGCTACTTCCACATCAAGTCTGCAGTTCTCCTTGGCAGTTATGCCACAGCACTGGCATCTCCAGGGCAAGCCAGGCTCCACCTTCATAGCTTCATGCAATGGCCTCGCTGCGCCTCCATGCGGGGACACCCCTGACGTATGCCCATCCTTGGCTTTCCTTAGCCAACGAGGGAGATCCCACAACCCCTTTCTTGTATCCTTGATTCTAAAGCTAGAACCCCGTGGCTGAGGCTGCCTAGGTCTCCTGCTTGCCTGGAACATGCCCCATCCAATCATGTTTTCACCAGCGTTCTGTTTTCAAAGGTTTCTTTACTTCCTTCTCACAAGTTGGAACATTAGCTGGGGGAGATCTTTCCCCAAAGTCAACAATCCCTTCATTCCATTCAGCATCGGGCTTTCCTTATATTTTTGGTTGTGAGCCTAGCCTTTGATGGCTGAGCCATCTCTCCAGCACCATCTGGCGTTTCTTTAAACTTTTTATCTCCTTGAGCACTGGGCTCACCTCCATCCTACTTCCCAGTGTCTTTCTCTCCTTAAACTGTGTTTTCATATTTGTCCTTGGCCAGCTTGCACCTTTTCAGTATAGATGTGCATAAGAGTGACACAGTTCTTAGGGGCGTCTTTGGACAAAGTCAATACTAGGCTGTCTTTGAAATCTCTGCCAATGCCACAATCCAAAACTCTTCAATTTGGCCTCAGGCAGATTTTTAGGACAAGGGCAAAAAAAAAAAAAGTCACATTCTTTGCCAAAATCTCACAAGAATGGTCTCTAGGCTGCTCATTAGCATCCTCCCCCTCTGGAACTGCTGGAACTGCTGGTACAACACCTTTAATCCCAGCACTCAGGAGATGGAGGCAGGTGGATTTCTGAGTTCGAGGCCAGCCTGGTCTACAGAATGAGTTCTAAGACAGCCGGGGCTACACAGAGAAACCCTGTCACGAAAAAACAAACAATAAACAGACAAGAAAAAATGTAGAGCGGCTGGAGAGATGGCTCAGCTGTTAAGAGCACCGGCTGCTCTCCAGAGGTCCTAAGTTCAATTCCCAGCAACCACATGATGGCTCACAACCATCTATAATGGAATCCAATGCCCTCTTCTGGTGTCTGAAGAGAGACAGTTCTTGCCTTGAGTTCCTGCCTTTTCCTTCCAAATGGGACACAAAGTCACTGTTGATAGGAACTGAGAACGTGATGTTAGCGAGCATTGGCAGGCAGGACAGCCAAGGCTATACAGAGAAACCCTGTCTCGAAAAACAAAAAAACAAAAAACAAAAAAAAAAAAATGGAAAATTCTAGTGCATGGCCATGGAATTTTCTTGTGTTTGTCCTTTGGAGACACAGTGGTCTCCATTGCTGTGGTCTTGTGCACCAGGCACATTTCCGGGCTTTTTTTTCCATGTTTAAGCGTCAGACCTTGACAAATAGTTCCCAGTCATCACATAGTTACATGAGAAATACAGGTAGAACTATGGTAGCCTGGAACTCTCTCCTGCTTTGTGTGTGTGTGTGTGTGTGTGTGTGTGTGAGAGAGAGAGAGAGAGAGAGGTGTATGTGTTTTGTTTGTCTGTTGGTTTTGTTTTCGCAAAACTGGAAATCAACATGGGCCTCTCTCCATAAGCTCGGCCAGTATTTTGTCATGTGACTCTCTCCCTAACCTTCTCTTCACCTTTTGAGTCAGAGTGGTCCAAGTTTTCCAGGCTGGCCTTGAACCCTCTCTGTAGCTCAAGCAGGCCTTGAGCTTGTCATCCTCTTAGCTCCTGAGTAACAGGGACTATAGGCCAGCAGTAGCAGTTCCTGTGGTACCTGCTGTCATCTGTCTCTTGGGGACTATTTTCTAAGAAAAGAGGTTTCGTTTGGCTGGGAAACCCACCTTCTGATTTGTATTTTCACCGACTCGTTCCAGGCTTGTTTCTTAGGTCCCCTCTGGTAACCACGTGTGTCCTTTCCCCGCAGAATGGAGATCTCCTCTCACCAGTCTTACCTCCTGCAGCAACTGAATGAGCAGCGCAGGCAAGACGTGTTTTGTGACTGCAGTATTCTCGTGGAAGGCAAGGTCTTCAAAGCGCATCGGAATGTCTTGTTTGCGAGCAGCGGCTACTTTAAAATGCTGCTTTCTCAGAACTCAAGGGAGACGAGTCAGCCGACCACAGCCACGTTTCAGACCTTCTCCCCCGATACCTTCACAGTCATCCTGGACTTCGTCTACTCCGGCAAACTCTCTCTTACGGGACAGAATGTTATAGAGGTGATGTCTGCTGCCAGCTTCCTTCAGATGACTGACGTCATTAGTGTGTGTAAGACTTTCATTAAGTCTTCCTTGGACATTAGCGAGAAAGAGAGAGATCGCTACTTCAGCCTCTCAGATAAGGACACTGGCTCTAATGGAGCAGAGCGTCCCTCTTTTTATAATAGCAGCTGGCAGGAAGAAGGAGGGTCTCCCCGCTCTCTCGTGAACCCAGACCCAGGAAAGCCATGGAACAAGTACAGTTACCACCCAGCCTCCCAGAGAAGTCCTCAGCGACCGTTGGCCAAGCATGAGCAAAGGAAGGAGCTCAGTAGAAAGGCCAAGCATGTGAGATTGCCACAACCATCTGAAGTGGTTCACTTTAAGTCCGGCCAAGGAGAAGCTCAGACATCCGACTCCGGCAACCACGTTTCCCAGTCTGAAGAGCAGGTACCAGTGGATGCTGAAGTGGACTCTGCTTCTGCTGGTTTCCAGTACAACCAAGGGTCTGATGGCATATCCAGGAGCTTTGCAGGTACCCCAAGGACTCTAGGTCTCTCTCAAGTCCCAAATACCCGTGCCAGGCAGTTTTTTGTTTTTTGTTTTTTTTTTTTAAAGATTTGTTTATTTATTATATGTAAGTACACTGTAGCTGTCTTCAGACACTCCAGAAGAGGGTGTCAGATCTTGTTACAGATGGTTATGAACCACCATGTGGTTGCTGGGATTTGAACTCGGGACCTTCGGAAGAAGAGTCGGGTGCTCTTACCCACTGAGCCATCTCACCAGCCCCGTGCCAGGCAGTTTTAAAGAGATTTTTACATGTGTGTGTGTGTGTGTGTGTGTGTGTGTGTGTGTGTGTGTGTGTGAGCACGCCTGTATGGACAATGTTTATAGAGGCCAGAAAAGTATATTAGATGTCCTGGACTTGGAATTGATGTGGATGCTGTGAGCAGTTCTCAGGTCCACTGGAAACACAGCTGTTGCTTTTACCCACTGAGTCGTATTTCCAGGCTCTCATATGATTTTTTTTTTTTTTTTGAGTCATACTTTTAAATTTATTTCATAGACCTTGAATTTATAATCTTTAATTTAAAATATAATACTGA
The DNA here is from genome assembly GCF_900095145.1 of Mus pahari. Lineage (NCBI taxonomy): Eukaryota > Metazoa > Chordata > Mammalia > Rodentia > Muridae > Mus > Mus pahari. The sequence continues at coordinate 80,408,955 of NC_034595.1, read as the reverse complement.
ACATGTTTAATGACAGACAAAATAATAGAGTACTCAGAGAATACACACATAACACACACACACTTCTATATGAAAAGAAAAAGAAAAAAATCGCCTGAGGGTGTCTTGCTGCAGCAACACACTTTTGCTTGCATAACTTGGCTCTGGATTCTATCCCTAGCACCACAAAACCAAAACCAACCAAACAACTAAAAGAACCAGGATAGTGAGAGGGGGTGGCCAGGGAGAGGGGCAGTGAGCAGGATCTAAAGTGAATTAAAAAAAAAATAAGAGGAGGTGATTAAATAAAATGTTTTCCTACATATAACATAAAAGAAAAGCATTAACAAGCATATCAAGGTATACAGGACGTAAATAGAACAAATGAGTTCTTTTACAGCTGCGCATGGTAGCCCACATCTGTAACCCTGGTATGAAGGAGGTTGAGACAGAGTGCTCACCCTGAGTTCTAGTAGCCAGAGCTACTGAGGGAGATCCCGTCCTGAAAAACAGTAAGGAGGGCTGGTGAGATGGCTCAGTGGTTAAGAGCACTGACTGCTCTTCCAAAGGTCCAGAGTTCAAATTCCAGCAACCACATGGTGGCTTATAACCATCTGTAACGAGATCTGACGCCCTCTTCTGGAGTGTCTGAAGATAGCTACAGTGTACTTACATATAATAAATAAATAAAAATTAAAAAAAAAAAAAAGAAAAGAAAAGCAGTAAGGAGCTAAGAGATGGCTCAGCAGGTAAAGGCACTTGTCCCTAAGCCTGGTGACCTGGATTCTATCCCTGGAACACAAGGTGGAAGCAGAGAACAAGGTGGCTCCTATATGTTTTCCTGACTTCCACACTCTCAGTGTGGCATACATGTGTACTAACATATAACACAGGCACACACACACGCACACACACTACAAATAAAATACGTAAGTAAATATAATCTTTAAAAATCTCTCTGAAGCAAAGCACACGCCTTTAATCCCAGCATTTGAGAGGCAGAGGCAGACGGATTTCTGAGTTCAAGACCAGCCTGGTCTACAGAGTGAGTTCCAGGACAGCCAGGGCAACACAGAGAAACCCTGTCTCAAAAAACCAAAAACCAAAACAAACAAAAGAAATTAATTTGCTTTATTCTTGGCTTGTGTGTGTGGTTTACAGTCTGGTACCACCTTTTCACATGTAAAGTCTGATGTGTACGATCAGATTACAAAGGATGAGCGTGGTGGTTTTCATAGTCAGGTTTTCCTTCTGTGCCCAGGACTGCTCGACAGTCGAAGATGCATAATTCAAGCGATGTGTCTGTACCTTTGCATGGCTGGACTCAGCAACTCCTCTGCATTCCTCCCGCTAATAGAATCGTTACTGTCATCTTGCAGTGATGTAATCCAACTGTCCCCTGACAGATGACCCGCCCAGGCTGCGATTCAAATGCCCATTCTGCACACATGTGGTGAAACGGAAGGCAGACCTCAAGCGCCACCTGCGCTGCCACACAGGAGAGAGGCCCTACCCGTGCCAAGCTTGTGGGAAACGGTTCAGCAGGCTAGACCATCTCAGTAGCCATTTCCGAACTGTATGTATACCAGTTTTCATCAGTTTGCTTCCTGTCCCCCCCCCCTCCCTTTCCCTCCCTCTGCTTTCCCCTTTCTGGTACTAGAGATTGAGCACTGCACCATGCATGCTAAGCAAGGTCTCTACCACTCAGGTACATCCTCAGCCCTGCATTTATCTGCTTTAATAATCTGAGTCAGGGAGCCAGGCAGTGATGGTGCACGCATTCTGAGTTCGAGGCCAGCCTGGTCTACAGAGTGAATTTTAGGACAGCCAGGACTGCTCTGAGAAACCCTGTCTCCACAAACCAAAAAATAAAAATAAGCCGGGCGTGGTGGCACACGCCTTTAATCCCAGCACTC
>NC_034595.1:80376689-80406900 GCF_900095145.1 Mus pahari | reverse complement strand
TAGATGGCTCAGCGGGTAAGAGCACCCGACTGCTCTTCCAAAGGTGCAGAGTTCAAATCCCAGCAACCACATGGTGGCTCACAACCATCCATAACAAAATCTGACTCCCTCTTCTGGAGTGTCTGAAGACAGCTACAGTGTACTTACATATAATAAATAAATAAATCTTTAAAAAAATAAAATAAAATAAAATAAAAATCTGAGTTAGGGATGGGAAGGCGGCTCAATCAGCAAAGTGTTTGCCACACAAAACAATGCGAACTTGAGTGTGGATTCCCCGGCAACTACATAAAAATATAATAATAATAATAATCCCAGTATGGCAACATGCACATGTAATTATAGCAGTGGGAAGCAGAGACAGGAGGTTTGTGGAACTCTAGGTAGTCTTGCTGAATCAGCAAGCTCCAGTTTAGTGAGAGACTTAGGAATGACTATAGTCTGTTTATACTCTCCCAAATTCTTCTATGCATTTCCTTTACAAAAATAAGACCAGACTACACTGGTTCTTCTGCCGCATGCATTCCTGTGAATCTCTGTCATGTTTAAGTTTACTGAGATACTTGGTTAATAAATGATAAAGATGCCGGGCGGTGGTGGCTCACGCCTTTCATCCCAGTGCTTGGGAGGCAGAGGCAGGCAAATTTCTGAGTTTGAGGCCAGCNTGGTGTACAGAGTGAGTTCCAGGACAGCCAGGGTTACACAGAGAAACCCTGTTGCGAAAAACAAACAAACAAGTAGATAGATAGATAGATAGATAGATAGATAGATAGATAGATAGATAATAAAGATACTGACCAATCGAGGATAAGGACACAAGCTCTCTCATACTCAATCTGCTTCCTACCCAATCTTCGGTTAATAAAAATAGCCAGTAATCTTTGCAAAAATATTGATAAACTTATATTCAGGATTATATTTTTTCCTCTAGTAAGATTTTTTAAAAAAAAGTACATGAAGGGGGTTGGAGAGATGGCTCAGCAGGTAAGAGCACTGGCTTCTCTTCCAAAGGACCCACCCAGGTTCAATTCCCAGACCCACATGGCAGCTCAAAACTGCCTGTAGCTTCAGTTCTAGGGAATCTGACACCCACATGCAGGCAAAACACCAATGCACATAAAATAAAAAGTAAAAAAAAATCGAAAACATTCTCTGACCTCCATATGTTCACCAAAGCATCCATATGTCACCCTTTATACACATTAATGATGATGATGGTGATGATAAAATAATTCTTTAAAATCTTTAAAGCAGAACATGTTTGCAACTTTGACTATGGGAAGGAATGGGTTAATGGATGTGTGGCATTATTAAGTGTGTAATAGTAAAATAAAACCCCATTACAGGCATTATTTAGAGAAAGCTGGTATCTGATGTGTTACTGGCTCTTGGAATAATTAGACGTTAACTGTGTATGAACTGGTCCCTAAAATAGCAAAGTGACCCAGTTTTGGACATTTATTTTTATCACTCTTTAAATCCCTGCAGATTCACCAGGCGTGCAAACTCATCTGCAGGAAATGCAAACGCCACGTGACTGACGTCACGGGGCAAGTGGTGCAGGAAGGAACCAGACGCTACAGACTGTGTAACGAGTGTCTCGCTGACGTGGGCATGGAAAGTCTCCCTGCCGACCTGGAGGCTGAGCAACACCGCACAGCCCCTGCCGATGGTGACAAGGACTGCCGGTGGCACCTGAGCGAAGAAGAGAATAATAGATCCTATGTGGAGATCGTAGAGGACGGGTCCGCCGATCTGGTCATACAGCAGGTTGACGACAGCGAGGAAGAGGAAGAAAAAGAAATAAAACCCAACATTAGGTAGCCCGAAGTGTGACCTGTCAGAGCTGCCACGCCTGCTATTTACACAGACATGCTGTGTCTGTCTCTCCATTGGCAGAGCCCGGTGAATGGCTTTCTCCTACTGACTTAGAAGCAACCTGATGTAACTTGCATGCTTTCTGAATAGGCCACTGTATCCATTCTGAACGTTGTTGCTGCGCTGGGAAGACCTTGCTCGATGTTGGCATGACGGATGATCAATTACCCTTTCTGTTATTACGGACACCATTTTCTTTAAATATTGGAAAAATCTATTTAGCAAAGTTTTTTGACTAAAGTATTTTAAATAAATCTATCACAAAACTTTAAGACAATCTTTTTCGTGACACTTTTATGTATTCGTTTTTGTTTGGAGGTGGGAGTGTGTGCACATGCTAGGACACTTGTGGATTTCACATGAAAATTAATTTGTAATAGTTGATTCTCTCCTTCTCTCAAGTGGGATGGAATTCAGGGCATCAGTCTTGCTGGCAGGAGCTCTACCTTCACCTGTCAATAAGCCTGTCTACAATGATTTAAACTGTTTAGAAAGCACATTCCTATGTTGAGGGTGGGCCTGGTGCTGTTCTTGTGAACCAATCACCTAGTGAATCGGGGAGCCAATCACTGGGCGAGTAGGCGGGACTGCGGGGTTGGATGGAGAAAGAGAGGTAGCAGGAGCGAGTTAGGTCCTTTGGGAATGGGACAGCGGAGGGGTAAGATGTAGCTGCTAGAGTTTCCCAGTATCATGGCGGATCCACAAGGATTAAAATCAGATTTTAATAAGGCTGACAAGGTTAGGTTTTGGTTGCTGCACCCAGAGATTGAGTTACCATGGTTTCTGAACTGAGTTTGTGTTGCGTTTTCCTTCACTCAGTGACTCCTCTGGGTTCAAGAGAGGAAGGTACAGCGGTAAAGTGCGGGGGGGGGGGGGTTTGCCAGATGTGCACCACAAAGGCCGTGGGGGATTTGAAGCATGGGGCTGGCATGGTAGCGACTCGCCAGTGGGAACCTAGTGAGCTGGGTGGAGACTGGCGTTCTGACTTAAGAATCTCCACGCGATAAAACAACAGGTCGGCCACTGCCCGCCAGTGCCTGGCCGGCCAGGCTCCTGAGGCACACGGTTATAAGACTGCATTCAGGAGTCTAGCCATCCATCTGCAGGACCTAGCCTCAGGTCTGTGGGCTGGAGAGGCGCCCAGCAGTAAGAGCACTGTCTACTCTTTAAAGGATGAAATATTTGAGTCTCTGCACTTAAAACCTCCTGTAACTCCATTATCTATGGGATCAAATACCCACTCCGGCCTCCACAGGCACCGAAGTGTAGGCAAAACTTGTATCACACACATAACCTTTCAACCCCAGCATTTATGAGGTAGAAGCAGGCAGGGCTCTGAGTTTGGAGGCCAGCCTGGTCATCCGAGTGAGTTCCAGGACAGCCTCCAGAGAAACCCTGTCTGGAAAAAACAACCAATTTTTTAAGTCTGAAATGATTTATAACACAACTCCATTATTTTAAGTGGTTTAGGATTATAACTAAGAGCTATGACACCTAAAACAGTTTATAGTTGAGTTTTGTTTTGGTTGAAATGGGTTTTTTCCTGTGTGGCCCTGGCTGTTCTGGAACTTGCTCTGTAGACTGTCCTCAAACTCAAAGATACCCCTGCCTCTGCCTCCTGCATGCTGGGATTAAAGATGTGTACCACCACCACCTGGTCATAGTTGAATTGTCATTGAATTAATACTATTCTTGTGTGGCTGGAAAGATAGCTCAGCAGTTAAGAGCACTGAGGAGCAAGACTGGTAAGTTCATCTCGTCTCTGTGGGCACTGCATGTATGTGGTACACAGACATGAGTGAAAAAACAAAAAATCCATGCCTATACTAATAAATCTTGTTTTTTTTTTTTTTTTTAAAAAAATTATGTGGGGGCTGGAGAGATGGGTGAGTGGTTAAGAGCACTGACTGCTCTTCCAGAGGTCCTGAGTTCAGTTCCCAGCAACCACATGGTGGCTCACAACCATCAGTATTGGGATCAGATGCCCTCTTCTGGTGTGTCTGAAGACAGTGTACTCATATATATAGAATAGATAATTCTTTTTAAAAACTTATGTTCATAAGCTCATCTTGATGGGTGGGACAGTGGAGTTAGGCAGAGGTGACAATGCAGAGATGAATCAGGAGATGAGTGCTTGCCGTGCAGGTAGAAGGCCCAAATTTTGTTCCTCGGAACCCATGTAAGAATTCAGACGTGGCTGGTCCGTATGTACCCACAGTGCTCCTTCGGCATGTGGAAATGAGCAGATCCCTAGAAGTAAATCCCAGGTTCAGTGAAGAAGCTGTGTCTCAGGAACTGAGAATGATAACCTAGCATTGACCTCCAGCATTACATGCACGTGCATGCACATGTGTGTGCTTCTACACACAAATGTATACACAAACTATGGCTTGGAGTGCTTGCTCTGTAAGCCTGAAACCCCGAGTCTGAATTCCTAGAACCCATAAAGAAGCCAAGTGTGTGTGGGTGAGTGAATGCTTATGGAGCTGGAAGCTGTCTGGGCTATTCAGCTGAGCCAAAATGCAGTGCTTCCAGCTCCCCTAGAGACCTTATTTCAAGCCAACAGGGCTGAGTTGGGGAGGAAGACTGGGGTATCCTGTCCTAGCCTCCATATACCCACACACCACATACACACACCCACACACCACATACACACACCCACACACCACATACACACACCCACACACCACATACACACACCCACACACCACATACATACACTAGGCGCATACATAACAGTAAGTTAGAGCCAGGAAACACACTGCTAAGAGTCACGTCAGCGGGTGAAGATGAAGATACTTCAAGATAAGCCTTTTCCTCAGCCAGGTGACTTTGAGGCCAGCCTGGCTGAGATTACATGGAGAAACCCTGTCTCAAAAAGTCAAACAAAACCCCTAAAGTTAAAAAGCAATAACCTGGAGATGGAACTGAAGAAATAGCTCAGCAGTTGCTGACACTTGCCCCAGACTCAGGTTCTGGGTCAGATCCCTGCCCTCACAAGGCCACTAACAACCATCTGCAACTCCAGGTCTAGGGGATCCTTGCCCTCTTGTGGCCTTTACTGGAACTGCATTGTACATTTATATGTAGGCAAAACACTCATTCACATAGAAAACCACACAAAATAAAAATATTGAAAAAAGTTGCATTTTGAATTTGGAGCTGAACCATGTACCACTGGCCTGGAACAGTATGTACACCAGGCTGACCTGCCCTAAACTCAAGTTCTGCCTGCCTCTGCAGTGCTGGGGTTAAAGCACACGTGTGTGCATTGTGCCTAGCTCTCAGTTTATTTTTAAAAATAAACTGGAGGGGACAAGTCAGCTTTTAAGAATAATTCCTAGCCTTGTGTGGTTGCCCATGCCTTCTTCCTCTTAAAGATTTACTTTATGTTTGTGTTTTGCCTGCATTTATGACTCCTATATGTGTGCCATGCCTGTAGAGGACTGCAGCTGATCACCCAGAAATGGAGTTTCAGTTAGTTGTTAGTCACCTGGAGGGTGCTGGGAATTGTGCCCAGATCCCCTCTACAAGATCAAGTGTGTGGTTGTTTTGTTGTTGTTTTTGCTTTGTTTTTTGAGACAAGGTTTCTCTGTGTAACACCCTCGGCTATCCTGGAACTTCCTCTGAAGACCAGGCTGCCTCTGCCTCCGAGTGCTGGGATTAAAGACATGTGCCTGGTTCAACAAGTGCTCAATTATCTCTCCAGCCCCAGACTCATGCCTTTTAATCCCAGCACTCAAGGGAGACAGAGGCAGGAAGATCTCTGTAAATTGGAGGCCAGCCTGGTATACATATGGAGTTTTAGGCTAGCAAAGGCTACACAGTAAGATCCTGTCTAAAACAAAACACAAGGAATAATTTTTAACATTTATGTCATGAGGCGAGGTGACAGTGGTGGCACATGCCTTGAGTTCCAAGAATTTGGGAAACAGTGGCAGACAGATCTCTGAGTTCAAGGCCAGCCTGGTCTACAGAGTGAGTTCCAGGGCAGCCAGGGCTACACAGAGAAACCCTGTCTTGGAAAAATGAAGTAACCCAGCAGAAACACCACCACCACCACCACCACCACAGAAAAAAAAAAACCATTATGTCATGCTGTATTTTTTTATAAAGTGCTTTTTCCACAGTTCCTAGTTTTATCAGTGAGATTACAATTACAACCTCATTTGTATGAATGGAAAATGGCTGACAGGATCTTTGCCTATGGAAATGATAGATATGCTTTATCTATGGGAATGAGGAGATGATTGCCTGGAATCCAAATGGTATTTTACAGTGTTCCTGCTGCTTGAACACCAGCAGTTGAAATCGCCTCTTTATAAATAAGGCTTTCTTGTTGTCTATACAAACCTCCCTCCAGTTTACCTGCTAGAGCAGTTGTTCTCAACCTGTGGGTCTCGATCTCTTTGGCAAATCTCTATCTCCAAAAATATTCGCTTGTAATTCATAACAGTAGCAAGGAAACAGTTATTAAGTTGTAATGAACCACAACATGAGGGAAAGGGTTGTATTAAAGATTCGATGGAGCATCTATCTATTTTGTCATCTTAGTGTCCTAGAAGACCTTCTAAGGACTGAGATGGTGTTGGGGGAGAGGGGTGTGCACTGTGCATTTCAGATGCTGACTTCTATGCCCAGACACCTCTTTGCAGTTAGGATGATGGCATGGTTATCTCAATGTTATGTAAAAATTGCTTGCCATCACCTCTGATTGGATAATACAGAGCTGGGCAGAAGAAGAGAATAAATAGGGCAGGGCTTCGGATCATTGTTGGGGTTCTAAAAGAGGAGAAGGAGACAGAGGAGAGAGGGAGTCAAGAGAGGGAAAAGGAGGAGCAGAGGGGGGAGCGGGGGAGGGAGAGACCTGGAGGAATCAGGAGGATTCACTATGAGGTTGCCATGAGAGAACAGCCAAGAGGACACCAATGGACCAGACTAAGCCAGGACAAGATCTCCACTTGTGTCATAGCTGGAGGGAGCGGTATGCAGACACTCAGCTTCTTATATAGGTGCTGGGATACAAACCCCCGCCCCGATTGCTCAGCAAGAGCTGCTAATCACTAAGCCATCTCTTCAACCCTTAATCGGTTAAAAACAGGTTTTGGATCTTTTTTTGTTGTTCTCTAACTGGATGCATAGACTGACATTAATAAAACCACAGGATGTTGGGGCAGACCTTTAATCCCAGTACTCAGAAGGAAGAGGCAGGCACTTTGAGTTCAAGGCCAACCTGGTCTACACAGTGGAACCCTGTCTCAAAAAAGAAAAGAAATGAAATTTCAGGAGGGTGTGGTAGCACACATTTTTAATCCCAGCACCCAGGAGGCAGAGGCAGGTGGATCTTTGAGCTCAAGGCCAGCCTGGTCTACAAATTGAGTCCAGGAGAGTCAGGGCTCTGTTATACAGAGAAACTTTATCTTAAAAAAAAAAAAACAAAAGATAGCCGGGCACTGGTAGCACACGTTTTTAATCCCAGTACTTGGAGGTAGAGGCAGGCGGATTTCTGAGTTCGAGGCCAGCCTAGTCTACAGAGTGAGTTCCAGAACAGCCAAGGCTATACAGAAAAACCCTGTCTCGAAAAAAACAAAAAACAAAACAAAACAAAAAACCCAAAAGATAAAATTAAATTATATGTCAGAAAGGTCTATATGTAAGGTATAATGTCAAATATTTATCTAAGAAAATATCAAGTATTGCTGCTTAAAAAGAAGAGAGAAAATCAGGAGTCTTCTAAGACGTCTAGAGGGTTCTACTCAGAACCCACTGGAACAGAGGATGGCTCTGCCCCTTAGCAATGTAAAACCATGACCTCAGGTACATGGTACATGGTGAGCCTGTTCTCTGCTCCACACTTGTCTCTCTACACCTGTCTTTTCTGAGACAGGGCCATGTTCAGTTGCCCAGGCTAGCTCTTAACTCATTCTATAGCCAAAGCGGGTCTTGAATTCAGGATCCTGAGTGTTGAGATCACAGGTATATAATTATGTCTATCATACACAGCTCAAATTATATTAACTTAGGTTGGATTCGGCCCTGGCGGCTGCTTATACCAGCGGGCAGTCCCTTCTGAGACACACCGGCGCACTTGCGCTCCAGTGGAAGAACAAAGTAAGGCACCTGTTGCTCCTGCTCAAATGACCAAGTACAAGACTGCTCCTCAAAAATAGAAGAATTCACTATCTACAGACCACACCTACACACTCATTTTCCATTTCTGAAAGTCACACTTTAAATGAACAATTCTGTATTTCCATTTAGCAAAGATACTATAGAAAATCCATCACCATATCCTCTCAACAGGGAGGAAACAAATCAGTTCTTCAGAAGAGGCTTCTCCCTTTTTTGGTATTTTAAATGTCGATGATCACAAACACTTCTGGCTTCTCTTCATTATAGACTTGCATTGCTGAGTACGTTATTGCCTTGACTTCTGTTCCCTAAAATATAGTTAAAGGAAAAAAATGAAATTGGAATTAGAATATCTCCATCAGGAGCTGGCAGGAAGTCAAACTGTAATTATGAAAGAGACTGGTGGTTATCAAGTCAGTGCGGCATCATGTGCCGGAGATGCGAGCTGCAGGGAACGTGGTAGAGAGCGCACGGGACTGGAGCCAGTGCTAAAAAGGCACGGAGCCCAGCTGGTCAGGGAAGCCATCTGACCTGGCTGGGTATGGGTTTGTGTTTTAGCTATAAAATGTGTCAGATCAAAGGACACAAGCTCTCCAGGCTGGCCCAAGGCTCTTCCTGACCCTCTCTACTTCCTTATGCCTTGACCTCAGCCCTAGCCCTCAGCCTGCTCTTTGGGATTCTTCTCTTTTTAGGTCATGCCGAAGAGTGAGTTTCCCAGGTCAGCTCTCCCAGGATTCTGATACATGATATACCCCACCCCTGTCCCAGTTTAGAACAAAAGGATTAGATGTCCTCTTAAGTTCCTTCCAACTCTAAAAAGAATCTAATAATTCTGAGTGCCACAAAATATGCCAGATCATAGTGAATGGCACCTGCTGGCTCTAATGCCCAACAGCATGAGAAGATGATGGATGCCCCAGGGATGACTGAGGTCACCTTCTTTCCTCTGCTATTATCACACAGTCACCTTTCCTGCAGGCTCACACTGTTCCCGACGGTATCACCATGTATGTCTATCCACATCTCAAACGGATGTTTACTCACCAGTGAGTTACATGGGCAGCTTTTCTCCCCACAAGGACAATTCACATTTTCTCCACAGGCATCTCCCCTCCATTCTATCTATCAACATGCTTCTTAGAGAATAAAAGCTATCAATAAGAACCAACTTGTATGGCCAGCCTGGTCTACATAGCAAGTTCCAGGACAGCCTGGGTACCCAGTGAAACCCTACCTTGAAGAAAGTACTACGAGAAGTAGCTCATACATCCACAGTCAACTTGCCATCCCTCTGTGCCCTCACATCTGCCTTCCTGCAGGATGAGTGGCCTGTTCCAAGCCTATCAGGAGCCGATGCTATACCTACCAACTGATTCTGCATCACCACTCACCAATGCGCCACACCCTCTTCCTTTCCAGTGCACCAATACACACCTCCCTTCTTACTCATTCCCATTTTGCATATAAATATACTAAAAGCCTCCTAACTAAAGCCACATGAAATAAAATCCTTCTCCTTTATTAACCACACCCTGCCCCCAGCTACTACTGTGTTACCAATCTGTCCCCTTTTCTGTAGTCATTTTCAGAAGAATGTTTGTTTAAGACAGGACTCTATATAGCCCTGTTTCTCCTGAAACTTGTTATAGAGACCAGGCTGTCCTTGAACTCAGAGATCTCCCTGCCTCTGCCTCCTGTGTGCTGGGATTAAAGGTGTGTGCCATTATGCTCGGTGTTCCAAAAAGCTAAACAAGAGGCCTGGAGATGGGTAGTGGAGCACCTGTGTAGCATGCATAAGGCTCTAAATTCAATTCCCAGTGAGAGACAAAGAAAGAACATCTATCCCCGCTTCTTCATTGTAGGAGAAACTAAGCCTCTGACGGCCCATTACCTATAATTCCATCATCTAGAGGTGAAAAAAAAGGAGATTCCACAGGCTGGCAAGGTGGCTCAGTGGGTAGGAACACTGACTGCTCTTCCAAAGGTCCTGAGTTCAAATCCCAGCAACCACAGGGTGTCTCACAACCAACTGTAATGAGATCTGATGCCCTCTTTTTGCAGTGTCTGAAGATAGCTACAGTGTACTTATGTATAAAAATAAATAAGTTTAAAAAAAAAAAAAAAAAAAAAAGGAGACTCCTATGAATTCAAGGCTACTTTGGTCTACATAGTGAGTTCCAGTCCAGCCAAAGCTACACAGTGAGTTTCTATATCAAAAACAAACAAACAAATCTAAATAAAGAGAAAAACAGACTTTAAATTTGCTAGACAATCTGTGGCAAACTTGATTTTGGAGCCTCATGCTGAGTCCTAACAGACCAAACAGATGCATGAAATCGGTGTTTTAACATATTTAATATATCCAGTCAGATAAGAGATGCTTAAAGAAACTTGCCATTTCACACTAATGAAGACTAAGGTTTATGGAAGTGGAGAGCTGGCTCAGCAGTTATGAGCACTGACTGCTCTTCCAGAGGTCCTAGGTTCAGCCCTCAGCACCCACAGGACAGCTCACAACTGTCTGTGATTCCGTGCTCAGACACCCTCACACAGACATACATGCAGGCAAAACACCAATGTACATAAAATAAAAATAAATTATAGACAAACAAACCCAAAGTTTACTTTCCTGTATGCAGACGAAATGTGTGACCGTACCTGAGGGTGCTTGGACAGCGTGAACTCTTCTCCCCACCTTAAGAAGGAAAGTCAAACACGGTTATTATTTCTACAATTTTCTTTTTTTATTTTATACTGTACATTTTAGAGTAATGCTTGTAAGTGTGGTCACACACTGGAGACCCTGAAGGAGACGGCAGGGTGGGAGTTGAACTACATGGGTCTAATGGAGGAGAAAGCCACGACTCTAGACTACGATGCTTTCAATGCTGCCAGCAAACTGGGATCAAGCTGAGCATGGTAGCACACATTAAATCCCAGCACTGGGAGGCAGATGGCTCCTTGAGTTAAAGGCTATCGAGGTAGACAGAGCAAATTCCAGGACAGTCAGAGCTACACAGAGAAATCCTGACTTGAAAAGCCAAACCAACCAACCAACTAACCAAGCAAACAAACAAACAGGAATCATCTAGTTGAGTGCAGCTGCTAATTATAAACACAAAGTTTTTCATCATAAAGACAACTGACGGCTGGAGTGATGCTGGTTCAGAGGTTACATGCACTGGCTGCCCTTCCAGAGGGCCCAGGTTCAATCGCCAGCACCCACATGGACCTGACACCCTCTGCAGGCACAAGGCATGTGGTACACATACATACAATACCCATACATAATGCATTTTTCCCCCAAGACAGGGTTTCTCTGTGTAACCCTGGCTGTCCTGGAACTCACTCTGTAGACCGGGCTGGCCTCAAACTCAAGAGATCCACCTGCTTCTGCCTCCTGAGTGCTGGGATTAAAAGTGTGTACCACAACTGCTTAGATTAAAATAAATTTTTAAAAATTCAAGCTTACAAATCTAGAAAGAAATTTATTTCCATAATTTCTGAGTTTGTAAAGCTCAGGTTGGCTCCCACTCCTTGGGGTCTATACAGGTCAACCTACCAAGCCTAACAAGCCTAAGTGCAATGCTCCCCCGACTCACCATTTAGACAAGACATATACATATATAGAAAATATATGTACACACACACATATATAGACTATATATATATATATATATATATATATATATATAAACATCTTTTGTGACTTGCTACTTAGCTAGTTTGAATACTTACCCAATGGATCGTAACTTGAAATTTTTTTGATCAATATTAAGTACTTTCACTTCCTAAAGAGGAAAAAAATGTTATTTATCTTATTTTAAAATATCTTTGAAACAAGGTCTTATATTGCTCATGTTAGCCTCAAAATATAGCCAAGGAAAAGTATGCATTATGGCCCCTTCTGCTTTCATCTCTGCAGTGGCGGGATCACAAGCATATGTCACCATGATTTTATGGAGTGCTGGGGATTGAAACCAGGGCTTTCAGAATGCTAAGTCAGCATTCTTCCAAGTGAGCTACAAACACAGAACAGAAAATCCTTACTTTCAACAAAGCAAACAAAACCCAGAAGAAACAGAGGAATGGTGGCATGTGCCTTTAATCTCAGCACTCAGGAGGCAGAGCCAGGGCTACACAGAGAAACCCTGTCTGGGGGTGGGGTGGGATCCATCTGTAACACAATACTGCCCACATCCAGTCTGTAGGATGAGCGATTCAGTGGATACATGTGATGGATAGAGACTGGAGGATTTCTGGAACACAAAGGGAGTGTGTGTCAGGTGCTGGAGGCCTGTCCTAGAGGCTGGCAGCAGCGAGCAATTTGCATTCGGCTTTTTCTGTTTGTTTGCATTAAGAAGTCTAAACTCATCAATTGTTGAACTTAGGGCAAAGTGACAGAGGCAGGAAAGGTCAAAGGCAACAACTGCACATGTGGACCTGAACATGGCTCACAGGTGCACTTGCCCGGCCTCTCTTTCTCCTTTTTTGTTTGCCTCAGGCTCAATATGTAGTCCTGACAGACCTAGAACTGCTATGTAAACTAGGCTGGCCTGGAACTCAGAGCTCCTCTCGCCTCTGCTTCCTGAGAGGTATAATGAATGGCATGCCTACCATGCTGGCTTAGTAAATGCTCTCTCCAGCCCTTAGTGACATCAAATACTTTACAGTCAGAGAGAGAGAGAGAGAGAGAGAGAGAGAGAGAGAGAGAGAGAGAGAGAGAATGAATGAATATACATAGGCAAACAGGTTCATCAATAAGGACCTACATGGAACTGGAGAAATCACTCAGCAGTTAACAGCACTGGCTGCTCTTGCAGAGGACCCAGAATTGTTTCCCAGCCCCTCTATGGTAAGTCACAACTGTTTTATGGTGATTATGGTAGCAGGGGCTATGATGCTCTCTTCCGGCCTTCACTGCAGGCAAAACAACTACATAAACTAAACAAAACTTCTTTTTAAAACCCTGTAATTTATATAACTCAACATTACCTCACTATCTCAATGGACGGTTTCTGGATCCTATGTTTTACCTTTAATTATTTGTTAAATTTTAAAATGTGAACCAACAGCCTACTTGCTCAGCAAAAAAAAAAAGAGCCCAAAACCCAAGAAAACCCTTGCACTTACCCGGGGTATGAAGTACTCATCAGCACTGAACTTGTAAAGCCACTCGTCCAAGAAGTGAAACAGCAGAGACTGCAAGTCGTCTCCTACACGGGGTGGAAGGGACCACAGCAGGTGATGGTTAGTAAGGTTCAGAATCCACCCTGCTGCTCTTCCTGCGACAATACACTCAGATCATGCAGAACAACGTACACTCATGCCACAACATTTCCTTGTGAATAGAGCAGTTACCTTGGGTTTCTACTTCCACGGTGCGGAGGGGCTCCACAGTCCCAGTATCTGTCATGTAACCAAACATGGCCATGGCACACTGTTCAAATGCTTCCTCCAGAGTGTCTCCCCATGCGTGTAACCTAAGAATTACAAAGTTTAAATGACAACAAATAAAAGGGGCCACAGTATGTGCATGAACAATCAACTATAAGACAGGAAATTCCACAGTAAAGCAAAAGAAAACCAGCTTCATAAATATAAACCGCATGTCTAATTTGACGACATTGGATGTTTTAAATCATCATTTCAGAATTAAAACAACAAAAACAAAGGAGAAAAATGGAAATAGGCTTGAGCAAGAAGGTAAAGATACTTGCCACCATGCCTGACACTGCAGTGGGAGGAGAGAACTGACCTCTGACTATACACCGTGGCACTCATGAATTTTACACACATACCCCACAAAATAAAATGTAATTATATGCTGGGGCATACCTTTAATCCCAACAATCAGAAGGCAGAAGAAGGCATATCTCTACAAGTTTGAGGCTAGCCTGGTCTATATAACAAATTCCAGGCTAGCCAATGCTACACAGTAAGATCCTATCTCAAAAAAGAAAAGATAGAGGGGCTGGTGAAATGGCTCCGTGGTTAAGAGCACTGGCTCCAGAGGTCCTGAGTTCAAATCCAAGCAACCACATAGTGGCTCACAACCATCTATAGAATGGGATCCAACGTCCTCTTCTGGTGTGTCTGAAGACAGCTACAGTATACTCATATATATAAAATAAATAAATCTTTAAAAAAATTAAAGCATTCGTTCTATGTAAAGACAGTTTCAAAGAACAACTCTTGGTATACTCACTGGACATCAGCCGTATGATCCAAATCTGAGGGAGAGAGAGGAAAATGGGTAAATCACTGAACTTGACTCTCCAATCATACAGAAATAACTCTAAGTACTGACAGGCAGCAAACACTCTTGTTCACTGCTACTCACTAAGAACATCATCCTAGCTGGATAGCAGGCTCATACTTATAATCCTAGTATTTAAGTGGTTAAGATTATAGATTCCAGCCCAGCCTAGGCTACTAAGACAACCTGGGTACTCAGTAATAGTCCATATCCATTCACTCACTCAATCATTTCTGAGTCAGTGATTCTCTGTGTAGTCCTGGCTGTCCTGGAACTCTCTCTGTGGGCCAGACTGGCCTCAAACTCAGAGATCTGCCTGCCTCTGCCTTCCAAGTGCTGGGATCAAAGAAATGTGCTGCCACCGCCCAGCAATAACACCACATGTTTGACAGGGGTAGGAGGAAGGGGATGGCTCAGTGACTAAAAGCTTGTACTTGCTGTACTGGACCACATGTGGAAAGAGAAATTTGACTCTGAAAATTGTCCCTTGACTTCCATATGTACATTGTGGCACATATATACTTCCATATGTATACTGTGGTGTATATATATATATATATATATATATATATATATATATATATATATGCAACATGCATCCTCATTCCCTTTCTTATACAGAGAGAGAGAGAGAGAGAGAGAGAGAGAGAGCGCTAGCTCAGTAGGTAAATGTGCATGCTACACAAGGCAATATGATACAATCTCTGATCTTGAGAACCCATGTTAACATCACACGTAGCAGCACAAACATCTACTATCCTAGCAATGCTTCCAAGAACCTGGAGGAGGAAACAAGCAGCTACAGACTGGTGGCTCTCAACCTGTGGGTCTCCTAAGACCATGGGAAACCACAGATATTTACTTACATTATGATTCATAACAGTAGCAAAATTACAGCTATGAAATAGTAACAAATAATTTTATGGGTGGGGTCACCACAACATAAAGAACTGTATTAAAAGGTTGTAGCATCAGGAAGGTTGAGAACCTACTCTAGATATTCCTGGGCCAGCTAGCCTGGCTTACCAGTGCCCAAGAGACCTTGTCTCAAAGAACGCAGAAAAGGACTGACGCCCAAGGCTGTCTGACTTCTAGGTACGTACATACTGACACACCACACATATGAAGTAAAGTTAAAGCAAACAAAAATGATAGCGATGGAGAGGCAGTTCACCAATTAGGAACACTTGCTGCTCTTGCAGAGAGTAGGGATTTGGTTTCTAGAACCGAATGGTGGCTCACAACCACATGGTGGCTCACAACCACCTCGTAACTCCAGTTCCAGGGGATCTGTTGCCTTCATGGGTATGAGGCATACATATGGTGCACATATGTTTGTGTGTGTGTGTGTATACACACTCCAACAGATAAAACATAAGCAAACCTTTAAAAAAAATTAGGAAACATTTTTTTGGTTTTTCAAGACAGGGTTTCTCTGTGTAGCCCTGGCTATCCTGGAACTCACTCTGTAGACCAGGCTGGCCTCGAACTCAGAAATCTGCCTGA
This sequence comes from Mus pahari, assembly GCF_900095145.1. Taxonomy (NCBI): domain Eukaryota; kingdom Metazoa; phylum Chordata; class Mammalia; order Rodentia; family Muridae; genus Mus; species Mus pahari. Next base: position 80,391,125 of record NC_034595.1, on the reverse strand, counting down.
CTCTGCCTCCTGAGTGCTGGGATTAAAGGCATGCACCACCACGCCCAGCTCGGAAACATTTCTTAAAAGTAGGAAAGCATGAGGCAGTTAGACCTTTTGCTATGTACTTAATAAACTTAGCCCTCTCCTAGTATTAGTTCAAAAACAAAATAACCTACTCCTAAATGTATATTTAAATGAACAGTAACTGTGGAAAGCCAAGGCAGAAGGTTTTCGGTGTTTTGTCTCACTTTGCTTTGGTTTTAGAGACAGGGTCTCCATATGCACTTCAGGCTAGTCTAATCCTCCTGCCTCAAGTGCTGAGGTTACAAGCATGTACCACCATGCCCAGCTTCTTCTAGGTAGTCTAAAACATCTAAGTTGTATGTAGCAATGGGTCCCTGCAGTCCCAGCTTGAGTTTGAAACCAGATAATCACTTGAGCCCATTTCAAGGCCCACCTGGGTGATACTGCCAATGTCATGTTTGTCAGGTGTCATATATATATTGGCCTCTCAGAAAACATTTCCTATCATCAGTTACTTTTCCTAACTAGTTGAATTCTGAACACAGACTCGTTCAGGAAAGCCAATTGCACAGGATGTACAATGAGTGTTCCTACAGGACGGACCACAACAACTGTACTGCATGCCCCACTGCGACTGTCAGCTCCTCCTTTTCTGTCTGTCCTTTGCCTAGTCCATGGCTTACCTCAATTTCCCCTTGGTTTGCTCTGAGATGGGGCCTATCGCTGTAGTCCTGGCTGGCCTGCAATTTGCTATGTAAACCAGCCTGGAATAGATTGTCTTGCCTCTGTCTCCAGAGCTCGAGGATTAAGCATGTGTGCCACAACAACCAGCAATTCTCCCCATTAGCAGGGATTCTCAGAGGTCACTTAACATAAGCCCTGAGCACTGGCTGGAGATGTGGCTCAGTGGTAGAGTACTTGTCTAATGTGTGCAATATTCTGGATGTTATAATGAGCATCAAACACAAAGTAAAGCAAAGAGATGAAAGAATGGAGGGAGGGAGGGAGAGGCCGAGTCCATAGAGAACAGTAAAGCTGGTAGACCTGGTAGTGCGACTAAGGTTTTCAGTAGACTTAGACGGGGGTGGGGGGTGGGATGGGGGGATCACAAGTTTGAGCCCAGTCTGATCTATGTATTGAGCTCAAGTGTTCAGGTACATAGAACGCCATGTTTAAAAATACCACAAACACCAATGAAACCAATTTTAAAAGGAGGGAACTGGGAATGGAGGTCTCTGGCAGAGTGTTTTCCCTGCTACAACAAAATAAATAACTGATATAAGCATTATCATAAATATGCAGAACTCTTAGTATAACACCTGCATCAAAACACTGTATTTAACCAAACTCTAGCATGGTTTCTAATTGCATAAGGCCACATCTTTAGGATAGAGCAGAAGCCTTAGTTAAAATGCTTGTCCGAGGAAAGCCTGATAAAGGCTGTAGAATTCTCCCTTTGTTCTAGCCAATGTTTGATAAGAGGCTCTGAATCTCCCTATTTTACAGCAAGTACCAAAAAAGCCCTAAAATTGTGACTATGTAACCCTTCCAGCTCTGAACAATCTTCCCTAAAGACCTGGTTCTTTGAAATGTTATCATCCCCACAACCGGGGCCTCTTGTCCCCAGTCTGTGGGAGGCTAGAACTCAAGCTTCTAAAAGTGCCAGGGAGCAGGCATAAGTGGCCTTGGCCCTGCTGCATCGCCAGCGACTACAGTGACTAGCCCTTTGTACTCTGTCCCTCCTCTGACTGTAGGAGCCCTTGCTCTGTCCCCCCCTCATTCTCTGTGTAGAACAGTGTCTGTGTGAACTGGAATGACTCTCCGCTCTTATGGCGCCTGTACTTAACCATACTCACTTCGACTTGTGTCTGCCTCTGTGACCTTTGACAGGGATAAAGGAGCCAGACATAAAGGGACCAAGAGCATGAGTCCACTCATGGGAATCTCTAACACAGGGAACTCTGCTCCAGAAATCCAAAAATAACAATGGTGGCTTCGGGGATAGGAGGCCGGAAAGGAACTGAGGAAACTTTGTAAGATGACAGAACTGGTCTATCTGGAAACTAGGGCTGCTTACGCAGGGAGATCTGTTTAGCAACAATAATAATCTGCGTCAGGTGTGGTGGACCATGGCTGTGATTCCAGCACCAGGGAATCACCTAGTGAGTTCCAGGCCAGTGAGGGTTAAAGTGAAATCCTGTCACAAAAAAAAAGAAAGTACTTAACACTTTACTGGGGCATATGTGAATTATTCTCAATTCTTTCAACTTTTTAAAAAGGATGATACATTGCTATATAAGGGTGGTTCTCCAATTTTTTAATCTCAGGAACCCTATACTCAAAGACAACTGTAGGGCAGAAGCTATAGCTCAGGGGTAGACTACTTACTAGTCTAGCATGTCCATTAAAGACATAAGAGATTTTTTTTTTTTATTATTATACATAAGTACACTGTAGCTGACTTCAGACGCACCAGAAGAGGTCGTCAGATCTCATTATGGGTGGTTGTGAACCACCATGTGGTTGCTGGGATTTGAACTCAGGACCTTCAGTAGAGCAGTCAGTACTCTTAGCCGCTGAGCCATCTCTCCAGCCTAAGAGATTTCTTTACTTCTGAGACAGGGCCTTACTCTGTAGCCCTGGCTGTCCTGGAACTCATTATGTGGACCAGGCTGGCCTCAGACTCAATACATTACCCTGCCTCTGCCTCCAGGATGCTGTGATGAAAGGTATGGAAGCTGACACAAGAACTTCAAAAAAGGAAAACCCAGCAATTTCAAAGTATTCATTTAAAAATAACAATAACCCCAATTTTACACAAATTCCATTTTTATGAAAAACTAAATTGTCAAAAGTTTAGTGGGGCTTTTTGTTTTTCTGTTTGTTTTTGTTTTTGTTTTTTTGAGACAGGGTTTCTCTGTGTAGCCCTGGCTGTCCTGGAACTCACTCTGTAGACCAGGCTGGCCTCAAACTCAGAAATCCACCTGCCTCTCCTCCCAAGTGCTGGGATTAAAGGCGTGCGCCACCACTGCCCGGCTAAGTTTAGTTTTTTTTCTTTCAAAAAAAAATTTAACGTGATGCAAAGTTGCAGTACATAATAAGATCCAATCTTGGGCTGTGGACACACACGTACGCACGCACAGAAAAAGGTATCACTTGATTACTCTAACCTGGTCACACTATTTCCTACTGGGAGAAACTCGAGGACAATCACTTAAAAATACAACTAACGCACAAGTATAATTTACAATGATAAATGTTGGACCAGCGCCACACCACTTAACTATATCCCCAAAGGTAAGTGTGATTCAGGCACACGTGGACTTTTAGAATGGATGGGGGCAGGGGGCACGGCCTCGGGTTTCTTCATTCTCTAGTAAGGTGATCTTTTTCTTCACTTTCCCCCTAAATTGGGAAAGAGGGGCACACTGTGATCACGCCAGGGCAAAGAAATGGGCGAGGCAGGAAGCCGCAGGAAAGCAGCCGAGGTTGTCCGAATGCAGGAGATGTGGGTCACCTACTCACATTCATACTTTCGATTGACTGGAGGATACTTGTCCTTGGTCGCCTTCTGCTCCTCCGTCAAATTGTAATCTCTAACATCTTCCTCCTCTTGGGCCATGATTGCGGAGTTGGTACTCTTACTTCCGCCCTTCATCAGCCAGACTTCGGCCCCGCGCCATAACTTCCGCTCTACACCCCACCCCTTGGCGGCGGGTCTAAAAGGACCAGGACTCCATTCTGCGAGCTCGCGGAAGGATATTCCCGCTGGCGGCTGCGGGTTCGGTGCCTGTGTTAGAGACCAGCGCCCTGTTCCCTGCACGCATCACTCTTAGTACTGAGGGAGTCAGTTAAAAGCCACCACCTTGGATTAGGCACCTGGAAGTCTAAACCGTGATGCGTTTTCTCCTCGTCTGGCCCTCCGAGTGGCTAACCAGACCCGGAAACACTTCCAATTTCTTTCGCTACCCTGAGGGAGTTGTCAGCATAACGGCCCGCTAAGAAGATGGCTGCGCATGAGCGTGGCGGGTGTGTGTCACGTGATCAGCACGGGCCTCATCCCGGCAGGCGGGGCGCGCGCGCAATCCGTGGAAGTCTCCGGACTGTGGGGGTGGGGGGTGGGGGGAAAGGGGCGGAGCGCGCGCCTCGGGACTCGGGGGGAGGGGAGTAAAGCGACTCTCGAGCGTTTCCATAGGTCGCCAGGCGGATGCTCCGCCCACCCCTCCGACCCGCGCTTCTTCATTGGCCGGTGTTGGCGCGAAGGCACGCGAGCCGGCCCCCCCCCCCCCCCCCCGCCTCCCGCTTCCCGCCGGTCCCCGGGGACCTCTAGACGGTTCGCCGGCGCGTGTGCTCCCGAGCACCCCCCATACCCCCCCCCCAGCCCCCTGCCTGCCTCCCCCCCCCACGCACGGGCCGCAGGAAACAATAGAGGCCGCGCGCGCGGAGCGAGCGCTCGGAGCCTCCCCGCCCCTCCTGCAACGCACGACCCCGGGATCCCCCAACCCCTCCCGGCTCGCCTGCCGCCATGGCTGACAAGGAAGGTGAGTGTGCCGAGGCCGGCTCGCGAGGGAGGGTGCTGGCTTGCGGGGCAGTGGCGTGGCCTGTTATGCGGCCTGAGACGGAGAGCAGGCCCGACTCTGGCGAGCCTCGTCCCAGCGACTCCGGCCTGAGGACTGAGCCTCCCCGGCGGGGCGGGCTAACGGCGCAGCAGCTCCTCCGGAGCGGATGCGAGGCGACGCCAGGTCTCGGGCCTAGGCGAGTACCGGGCTCCCTGCCGGTCCCCCTCTGCCTGCCGGGACTCGGGGACGCCGCTCTCCATCCCCAGGCTCGATGCGCAGGTAGCTCCTCCCCGGGTTTGCGCGCCACCGTGCTTCGTTCGAGGTTGGACACCCATCGGCCCCGAAGGAATAACGGAGTGTCCACGGGCTGGGGTGGCCCCAGGACTTCCGGCCCGCCGCGGCCGAGAGTGGCGTTGGTGCCCGCGACCTGGGAGATTAAGATGAATCTCCATTTCGTTGTCAGAATCCGGACGCCCCGCCGGTGGCATGGAGAGGTTTTATCCCTTTCAGTTTATGTTCGTTAACTTGATTTGTTTTTTAAAAACATCTTAGCGGCCTTTGACGACGCGGTGGAAGAACGGGTGATCAACGAGGAGTACAAAATATGGAAGAAGAACACCCCTTTTCTTTATGATTTGGTGATGACCCATGCCCTGGAGTGGCCCAGCTTAACTGCCCAGTGGCTTCCAGATGTGACCAGGTGACGCGAATCTCTTGAATATTACTTTGGTAGTTCATATATTTCAATTGTTTTTTTTTTCTCCAGTCACTGGGGGGGGGGGCATAATCAGAGCCTATGAGTAGTATTTATTTTCCTCGACTAAAAATAAGGTCAAAAACAAGATCGTTTTGTAATTTACCCTGCAAAGAAAACATGCTTTGCTGTTGTTTTTTTCTTTTTCAACTTATTATCTCTATTTGTATGAATACACTGAAGCCAGAAGAGGGCATTGGATCCCAGTACAGACGGCTGTGAAGCCACCATGTGGTTGCTGGGATTTGAACTCGGGACCTCTGGAAGAGCAGTCAGTGCTCTTAATCGCTAAGCCACCTCTCCAGCCCTGGTTTTGTTTTTTCCCTCAGCCCTGAGTTGACTAGCCATTCTTAAGACCGGAGTTGGCCATGTAATATAAAGCCTGACCGTTTCCAAAAGTTACTCTGGGTCCAGTTTATTCAACTAAACATTTGATTTCTCAAGTCATTTATAAGGTTAATAAATAGCAAGATAAAACTGGGGTCTGCCTAACTGAAGTGGTGGCGGGTGTTTTCAGCAATAGTGTGATGTTTTGGGGGTGAGGGGCTGGAGGGTTGTAATGTTTAGTGGTTGTGACCTAGATGGGGACTTTGATCCTTAGCACAGAAAGTTGGGTGGGGACCCTGGGACCCTACAGCGAAATTGCATACACAAAATGACTAACCAAGGGGAATGTCTGTCAGCATGAACTACCAGACTGGCTTGCAGAAACAAGTGGCAATCCAAAGATGGTGGATGTGGGTAGTTACTGATGTAAATTTGGCAAAAGTATACTGAATTCTTTTGAAACTTGGGAGTTAAGATATGCACAGAATTCAATCGTGAGGCTGATGGGGTTCAGCAGGTAATAGGAATTTGGAGTAAAGAGTTGTTTTGGTTTGAAGGCTGGGAATTGAACCTTGTGCATGGTAAGGAAGGCAGTAAGTCTGCAATCCATCTCCTCTGTGTCAGGGAAAGTTCATGTGCATTTACTAGAAACTTAAGAATGAGGCTGCTGCCTTTGCAGCAGTGTAGAGGGAAATGGAGACCTTTATCTGAAGGATGGTGAGCAAATCCACGCAGGCACCCAGAAGTTTGGAGCTGGACCTTTCTTTTCATACATAGGAGTCTTTCTTTTGCCTGCATGTTTGTCTGTATCGTGTGAGTACAGGGCCTGCAGAGGTCAGAAGAGGACTGGAACTGGAGTTACACTGTTGGGAGCTGCCATAGAAGTGTTTGGAATCAATTCCCGAAAGAACAGCCAGTGTTCTTGCTGCTGAACTATCTCTCCAGCCTGTGGAATTGGGAATTTATTAGATTAAAAAACGAGTTGGGTGTTCAAGCTTAGTAGGGTTCTCTCTATCTGCTCTCTGTGGTTGTTAAACAGTTTGTGTTGAGAGGGTCTGTGGTGCTGCATGCCTGTAACCCTAGCACATAAGAGGCAGAGCAGGGAGATGAGGAGGTCAAGGCTAGCCTATGACAAACCATAAGAAAAAACCTGCATGGTGGTACAGGTCTGTGTTCTAGCACTCGGCATAATTACAAGTTTCAGGCCAGCCTGGGTTACATAATACAACTCTGTCCTCTCCAAAATGTGTGTGTTGGAACAATGAGTCCCAAATTTTAGGTATTACATGATAGTTCAATATAAGGTCCCCCTCCTTCTCCCACACACACTTTTTAAAAAAACTTCCTTTTTTTTTTTTTTTTTTTTTTTTTTTTTTTTTGATTTCTTTTTTTTATTTATTTTTTATTTTCCTTTCTTGGAGACTAGGTTTCTCATAGTTCTGGAAGTCACTCTGTAGACCATGGAGACCCAAATTGAAGTATCTGTTTCTTGGGCACTTAAAAGTATAATCTATATCTAGAATGCTGTACTGGCTTTTCCTCCTTGATATGCTTAAAGTAGTTAGCTTTTGGCATTTCCTAGGTGGTTTATTTAATCCCTTTGGCAACAATTGTAAGCTTTCATTAATCCTACTGCTATAGCATCTTTCCCATCTAGACTGAGGGTTTCAAATTGTAATGTACAACATAGTCAGCTGCAGGTGTTGTAACCTTTGTATCTCCTACCCTCCAGGGCTTCTGATGATAGAACTGAGAATTTGCATTCCTTCCATTTATCCAGTGGTACTCTACTGTTGGTCTAGGACAGTGCTTTCAGAAGCTCTACTTTACTATGGAGATTAATTTTTAGAGAATACAAATGGTATTAAGCTATGGCTCTTACTTGAAACTTAATATTCCTTGTTGCTTACAGTATAAAATCCAGACTGCCTTAAGCCGACATTAAAGAAATTGAACAGTGATTTTAATCCTCTTTCTACGTTTCTCATTTGGCTTCTCCACTTCCAGAACTAGAGTTATCTCAGCCGTATTGCTTGATTTCCCCAAATTTCAGATGAATTAGTATTGTATTTAAATCTAGCCCAGCCCATAATGTATTTGATTGTTTTTTGTTTTATTGAATTGAACCTGGGACCTCATGGATACCAGTTTCACACACTACCACTGAACTGTATTGCATTCCCCAGCTGTTAAGTCCCAGTGGTTTTGCGTGCCTTTCACATGGTATATACTGCCTAGTATTTATGTTACTAATTACTTACATGTTTTTACTGTCTTATTTTGCTTTCTGTTGCTGTGATAAAACACCATGAACAAAAAGAAGCTTGGGGAGAAAAGAGTTTGTTTCAGCTACAGTTTATAATCCATCATGGAAGTTCAGGGTGAGAGCTGAAGTAGATGAACATGGCCTCTGTCTTGTTCAGTTTGCTTGTTAGATAACTCAGAATCACCTGCCCAGGGATGGCACTGCTCATGGTGCCATGGCTAGGTCCTACATAAATCATTAACCCAGAGAATGCTTCCACAGGGTTGCGCACAAGCCATTTTGGTGACGGTAATTCTTCAGTTTGTGTTCTCATTCATTTTGTTTGACTACACATACGTCAGTATGCCTCTTTGTACCTGGCACCTTGTACTGGGTACCTGGAAACTGGGGAGGCTAGAAGAGGGTGTTGGGTCCTCTGGAACTGGAGTACTACACACTTGTGAGCCAGCATGTGGATACTGAAAACTGAACCCAGGTCCTCTGCAAGAACAATGGCTCTTGATCACTGAGCCATCTCCCCAATTCCTGTTCCTAGCTCTTTAAGAAGAGTGCCTGTTTTGTTTTTTATTTTGTTTTGAATTTAGGAGTATGTATATTTTGTCTGTATGTTTATACATACACCCATGTATTGGTTTCCTGAGGACAGAAAATGGCATTGTAGATCCCCCTGGGTCTGAATTACCTCCATATGGGTATTGGGAATTGAACCATGGTCCTCTGGAAGAACAGCCAGTTTTCTTAACTGCTGAACCATCTCTCCAGCTCCAGGGAGTCATGTGTAGTCATCTATGTTTTCAGATAGGAGTGCATGTAGCTCAGTGATAGAATGTTTGAGTGACTGTATTAAGTTTGAGGATGTGGGCCAGTGGATAGAGCAATTGTGGAAGTATGAGGATCCCAGTTCAAATCCCAGCACTGGTATAGATAGCACACTTGTAATTCCAAGAGGCAAACAGGATCACTAGAATAAGCTAGCTAGACAAGCAGAACTGGCAAACCCTGGGTTCAGGAGAGGTAGTTCTGTCTTCAGTCTATCTGGAGTAAAAAGGTAAGCCAGAAGCATGTTGCCCAGTTCTGGCCTTCACATATATAAGCATATGCATGATAGATGTGTACATGCAGAAAGGGTGGTGAGAAAGACAACTCTAGCTTTAGGGAGAACTAAAATAAAAACAAAACTACTTCCAAAGTGTTTGGAGCCGTGTGTGTAGTAATTAGGAACATAGTAAATGTTTGGACAGTGTATTTAATGTTCTCTTTTGCTTATTTGAAAAAGGGTTTTTCTCTGTAGCCCTGGCTGTCCTGGAATTCAGAGCTCTACCTGCCTCTGCCCCTGAGTGCTGGGACTAAAGGCCTGCCACCACTGCCTGGCTAATGTTATTCTTTTGTGAATTACAAGCAAGAACTCTTGGTTTTATACCATAGTTTCTCCTCTCTTTCTGTCTCATCTCTGCTAAGAGTTCTTGGTAAACAAGAATATAGTGGCTTGGCGGGGAGGGGGGAAGCTGGGCAGTGGTGGCACATGCCTTTAATCCCGCCACTTGGGAGGCGGGCGGATTTCTGAGTTCAAGGCCAACCTGGTCTACATAGTTCTAGGAAAGCCGTGACTACACAGACAAACTGGGGGGTAGGAGGATATTGGCATATCTAACAGTTATTTTCTTTTCTTCTTGCCCATTATAAAGAATGTGTAGGGCTGGAGAGATGGCTCAGGGGTTAAGAACACTGAGTGCTCTTCCAAAGGTCCCGAGTTCAAATCCCAGCAACCACATGATGGCTCACAACCATTTGTAATGAGATCTCATGCCCTCTTCTGGCGCATCTGAAGACAGCTACAGAGTGTACTTACATATAATAAATAAATAAATAAATCTTTTTTCTTTTTTTTAAGTGTGTGTAGTTAATTCACTTCTTTATTTCAATAAACTAGGAGAAAAGTAAGTTTCCTTGGAGTAATTCTAAATTTTTGGCTAAGGTAAATAAAAATTGAGTACTGTATTTGTGCCTTAGTAGAGGGCTACTAGAAGTAGGAAATAGACTGCCCAGTAGTCGGTGGGTAGAGGTAGGTGCCTACTGCCAAGCCTGTAACTTAAATTTGAACACCTGAAACCCATGGGATGGAAGGAAAGAACTGGTTTGTTTGTTTGTTTGTTTATCTGTCGATCGATTGATTGATTGATTTAATTCCATTGTGGGGAGGGAGTTGTGCTTGTTGTAAGAGAATGGGCGTGCCCAGGATCTCTCAGACCTAGCCTTTCCAGTGGTTGTAGGTTATTTGACCTGGGAGCTGAACTCAAGTCCTATGAGAAGAGCAGCACCCACTACTGACTCCTATTTTGTTTTTCTTTTTGTTGTTTGTTTGTTTTAAGATTTATTTATTATATATGTAAGTACACTGAAGCTGTCTTCAGACACTCCAGAAGAGGGAGTCAGATCTCATTAAGAATGGTTGTGAGCCACCATGTGGTTGCTGGGATTTGAACTCTGCATGTTTGGAAGCGCAGTTGGGTGCTCTTACCTACTGAGCCATCTCACCAGCCCCCCACTACTGGCTCCTAAACCATGATTTTGGTCCCACTTTTTAAAAGTGGGAAATAGGGGCTTTGGTAATGATTCAGTCTGTAAAGTACTTGCCTCATAGGCACTGGGGAGGCGAGGTCAATCCCCAGCGTTCACAGGCAGGGTTGTCTCTGGGTAAAGTCTTGGAATTGAGGGGATTCCAAGATGGGAAACAGGGGGACCCCTCAGTCTCACCGGCCAGGCTAACCTAATCGGTGAGCTCCAGGTCAATAAAGCAAGAGATAGATAGAAGGCATCTTAAGAGTGATGCCTAATTGTCCTCTGGGATCCACGTGCTCCTGTGCTTGAACTTACGAGGGTTTGGTTGTGTCTGTTTTAAGTAGGAGGTAGTTCGTACTATCTCAAGATGGAATTGTTTGGATTTTCGTTTTGTTATATATGTACATTTCTGACTGATATCCTGGGTTACCAACCTGAATAATGGTGGTTTGTTTTTACAGGCCTGAAGGGAAAGATTTCAGCATTCATCGGCTTGTCCTGGGAACACACACATCTGATGAACAAAACCACCTGGTGATAGCCAGTGTCCAGCTCCCTAATGATGATGCTCAGTTTGATGCATCCCATTATGACAGTGAAAAAGGAGGTAGGACTCTTCAGGATGGAAGAAGTAATGGCATATGGGTTATATCTTCATTAAGGAGGTATACAGTTTAGCTAACCAGGAAGACCTTGACCCAAAGACAGAAATTAGTTCATAGGTGTGGGTTGCTACGCCTTTTTTTTTTTTTTTTTTTTATGTGTGCATGTTTTTTCTACATGTATGTCTGTGCACTACTTGTGTGCTTGGTGCCTATGAAGGCCGGTAAGGGGTATCAGATCCCTGGAAGTGGGGTTATAGAGCCTGGGCCCTCTGGAAGAGCAGCTAGTGCTCAAAATCACCAAGCCATCCCCCTAGCACCATATTGAACTCAGGACCTCTGTAAGAGCAGCCAGTTCTCTTAACCATTGAGCCATCTCTTCATCTCCCCTAGGTTTTTTCCAGGTACCTGAGATGCAGACTAAATGTGTGGTGTGGTTTTCTTTGCTCTTCTGATATCTCTTAAACTAAAGCACATGTGGCAGGAGGATCACAAGTTGTGGCCAACCTGGGGCTAGTGATTCATCATCAGAACAGAAAATGTTTACACAGCACCCAAAGTATACAGTGTGTCTGTGCTGCTATAATTTCATGGGGTCTAGGGGCAAATTAATAAAAACATCTTAGAAGGTTAACTGATTGGGGTGGGGAGAAAAACACAAGATTATGGTTTGTTTTTGGAGACAGTTTCTCTGTGTAGCTCTGACTGTCCTGGTCACTCACTCTAGACCAGGCTGGTCTCAAACTCAGAGATCTGCCTGCCTCTGCCTCCCAAGTGCTGGGATTGATTCTTAGGCATGTGCCACCACCTCTCAGCCACTAAATTATTCTTAGTGACTTAGGACAGTGGAAATGACTGTGGTACCTGTTACATGCATAAAAAGTTTCAGCAACCAGTTTTTTTGTTTTTTAGGAGAATACCCTAACTGCTCACAAACACTTCTTTTTCTAGATAGGAATTGATAACTTAAGTCCCTGTGATGGTTTGAGTATTCTTGGGTGTGTGTGGGGGGGGGGTGGCACTATTAGGAGATGTGGCCCTGTTGGAGTAGGTGTGTCACTGTGGGCATGGGCTAATAATACCCTAGTTCTAGTTGTCTGGAAGTCAGACTTCCACTAGCAGCTTTCAGATGAAGGTGTAGAGCTCTCAGCTCTGCCTGCACCATGCCTGCCTAGATACTGCCATATTCCCACCTTGATGATAATGGACTGATGAACCTGTAAGCCAGCCCCAATTAAATGTCCTTTGTAAGTCTTGCCTTGGTCATAGTCTGTTCGCAGCGGTCAAACTAAGATGAGCCCTCACACCAAACCATCAGAAAAGGTAGAGTCAGTGGGAAAGTTGCCTTGAATCATCCCTGGCTCAGACAGAGCTACAAAAAGTACATGATGGGCTGCTTTTACTAACACTGGTGATCACAGATAATCAGTGCTTAGTATATGGAGAACTCTCAGGGCAGCTTCTAGAAATTTAGCAAGAATTTGACTTTGGGTAGGACAGGAATAAAAGCAAACTAGAAAGAAGTAAACCCGCTTCAGCCTCAGCACTGGCTGGGCTGTTAATGGTTTGGGGGTTTTTTTTTGTTTGTTTTTTTGTTTTTGGTTTTTCGAGACAGGGTTTCTCTGAATAGCCCTGGCTGTCCTGGAACTCACGTTGTATACAAGGCTGGACTAGAACTCAGAAATCCGCCTGCCTCTGCCTCCCCAGTGATTCTTTTCAATCCTCGCTCCTTCCCTTGAGACCCGTTGACTGACTGAGCTTACTTGGTCATTAGTATGTATTGGTGATTAACAGAAAGAACCCTTCATTATGTGTAAGTTTATTTCGGATCCAGCTATTGGCCTGGATTGTACCTGTGCAAATTTGGTCATTTTTTTGAAGTTTTTCTCTGGTATATGGTTGGTTGAAGGAGGAAAGCTCTGACTTTAAGCGTGAGGGTGGATAGAGATCCTGGGGTGGGGTTATGTAACCTCTGAATCCAGTTCTATCCCTTCATTGTTTTTTGTTTTGTTTGTTTGTTTTGTTTTTTGATGAGTTCCTGGGTAATTGAACTCAGTGTTATGTGTGTTTAAGGCTAAGTGTTCTTATCACTGAGTTACAGCCTCAGATCTAAATGGGGTAGATTGTGTTTAAATTGTATTTGAGTACAGGAATTGTAATTCAGTGGAACACTTGAGCAAATCTGAAGCCCTGAATTCAGTCACTTTTACTACAAAAATACTGGGGTTTTGTTAGATGAATGTGCATGGTGACACATTCTTAGAATCATAGCCCCTCAGGCTGAGATAGAATGCTCACAAATCCAGGACCAACCTGGGCCACAGAGATGAGTCCTGTTTGAAAAAAGAGACCAATGAGCCAGCTCAGCAGGTAAAAGCCTTTAGAGCCCATGGTAGGAGAGAACTTGACTCCCAATAAATAAATAAATCTTTAAAAAAAAAAAAAAGATTTATTATTATATGTAAGTACACTGTAGCTGTCTTCAGACACACACCAGAAGAGGGCAACAGATCTCATTTCTGATGGTTGTGAGCCACCATGTGGTTGCTGGGATTTGAACTCAGGACCTTCGGAAGAGCAGTCAGTGTTCTTAACCTCTGAGCCATCTCTCCAGCGCCAGGACTTTTTCTTTTTAAAACTTATGTATATGGGTGCTCTGTCTGCATGTACACCTACTGTTAGTAGAAGGCATCAGAACTCATTACAGATTGAGAGCCACCATGTGGTTGCTGGGAACTGAACTCAGAACCTCTTATCTCCTCAGGGTTTTTTTTGGGGGGGGGGGGTTGGTTTGTTTGTTTTTGTTTTTCGAGACAGGGTTTCTCTGTATGGCCCTGGCTGTCCTGGAACTCACTTTGTAGACCAGGCTGGCCTCGAACTTAGAAATCCTCCTGCCTCTGCCTCCCAAGTGCTGGGATTAAAGGCGTGGCTTCTCCTTAGGGTAGATGTAGTGTAGGTAGAATGTGTGGTGTGGGTTTATTTGTTTTTCTGTAATTGGATTCAATAACTTGTAATCTCATTTTGCATGAGTGGTCTCCGAGAATGAATGTGCGCATGTCCATGCCAGCACACTCAGAAGTCAGGACCTTCCTCTGACTCTTGTTTAATCTCCTTTGACATGGTTTTACTGAATTGGAGGCTTGCCCTGCCAGCTAGGCTGCATGTGTGTCTTCATACTCTATTCCAGGGGTTACAGAAAAAAACTGAAGTCATACCCGGCCTTTTATGTTAGTGCCAAACTCAGATCTTCATTCTTGCTGTATAGCAAATTTTTTAACCACTGAGCCATCTCTCTGTCCTCCCAGGTCATTTTCTTTGGAGAGAGAGAGAGAGAGAGAGAGAGAGAGAGAGAGAGAGAGAGAG
>NC_034595.1:80361315-80376534 GCF_900095145.1 Mus pahari | reverse complement strand
CACTTGGTAGACCAGGCTGGCCTCGAACTCAGAAATCCGCCTGCCTCTGCCTCCCGAGTGCTGGGATTAAAGGCCTGCGCCACCAGGCCCGGCTTTTACTTGGTTTTGAATATGCTCTCATGTAACCTAGGCTGGCTTAAACTTGGAATCATCATCCTTGCTTTGCCTTTGAAGTTCTGGGAGGGATTAAGCTAGCAAACCTGGCTTCTGTTATTGTTTAAAAACTGTACAGTTATAAATTATTAACTTTTCCTCTAATGTTCTCCAACTTTTTTGTCATTCTTTGAAATGTTTTCTTGTCCCAAAGAGCTCAAAATAATTTTTTTTTTTTTTAAATACTTGAACTGATAAAACTTTGGTCTCTCTGTTTATTTTGCTGGTGTGTTCATGATTAGAATTTTAGTCCTGTTCCTTGAATGTTTATCTTGCTTTGGGGAGTTGGGGGTCAGAATGCTCTCTACCACTTGAGCTGCTTCCTTTGGCTACAGTTTTGTTTGGTGTATTGGTGTAGGTGTGTGCCAGATGGGGAAGGATTATCATACACTAAAGGCAGTTGTGGTCTGCATATTGAGTCCCTGAGTGAACTTCTCAAAAGGGCTTCTCTGTCCAGCCCCCCCCCCCCAAAAAAAGAAGCAGTAATATGAATAACAGCTGTGGATTTTTTAATTTGATTATCACAATACCCCAGTGTTACATGCATTATTTTTTTCTCTCCATTAAAGTAATACTTTACAGATCAGAGAATAGGCTTGGTATTTAAAAGGTGTGAGGGAGTGGTGTCTTGGTTGATCTCATCAGCGATGGGCACAGTTATATCTAAATGAATGTCTAAGTCTTTGAGTGCTGGGTTCTATCTCAGTGGTAGAATTTACTAGTCTTGGATCTGTAAGACCCTGGCCTGTATGCCTAGCACCACAGACACAAAAAGAAAGTGTTCTGAGAGATTATTAGGGAAGTAATTTCCTACCTAAAAGATGAACTACATTATAAAAATTCATTGATTGATTGTGGGAAAATGATTTGATTATTTGGTTTGTGCTGTTAAAACATATTCTTTGAGATTCCACTAAATTTATGACCTAGGAAAGTGACTCATTAGAAATCAGAGTGACAGAACCTTGTGTGTGAATAATATTTAGAATGGTGGTGCACATGTTCTGTCTGGGGTATTAGAAATGTTCAGAGAGTTCTTCGTTGCTGTTGTTTTTGTTTTATTTTTGTTGTTTTGTTTGTTTTTAGTTGGTCTCTTTGTGCTCTAGGCTGGCCTGAAACTCCCTTAAGTAATCAAGGCTTATGATAAACTTGTGATAATCAAATTAACCTTCACTTCACTTTTTTTTTTTTTTTTTAAGGGTTGCTTTTGTTGTTACTACTAATGTATATGGGTGTTTTCTCAGCATGTTTGTCAGTGCACCATATGTGTGCCTACTGCCTGTGGAGGCTAGAAAAAGGTATCAGATCCCTTGGAAATGAAGTTAGAGGTGGTTATGGGCCACCATGTGGGTGCTGAGTATCAAAACCTGGTTGCTCTTGAAAAGCAGCTATTGCTCTTGACCAGCGAGTCATCTCCAGCCCATTGGAATGTTTCATTGTGATTTGAATAGTGCTTCTGGTATTCACTGAGATCTGTTCCATTCTGTTCTGTGTTGTGCTTTAGTTTAGTTTGAATGGTGTTTTGCCTTTAAATGTAGGTTTTTTGTTTTTTTTTAAAAAAAAAATAGAAAGAATTTCTTTTTACTTTCAGTGAGCTTTTTGTTACTATTTTAGACCTTTCCTGTTTTGAATGTCCCTTTCACATACCTACTTTATTTATAGTGGCAATCTATAATTTTAAGTAGGTGTGGCTTGTGGTGATGGTTGCTAATGGCTTGGTGATGATATGTTTGTCTAGCATATGTGTGGCCTTAGGTTCAGTCTGCAAAAAAGAAAAAAAAAGACACATCAAAAAACTCAACCTGAGAGCTACATGAGGTAGCATATGCCTTGTCATCTCATTGCTTGGAAGGCAGGAGAACCTTGAACTGAAACAAGCAGGGCTATTGAGACATGGGCAGGCAGTCTTCAAAACAAAATCATCTTTTTAAATTCTCTAAGCTGAGTTCCTGCTACTGTATTTTATGTATATGCCCCAAACAGAAATCATGCATTATATGATTTAATTGGTATTGATTTTCACCTGTATATATCACACTTTAATACTTAAACTTTTTAGAAGGTCAGAGTTGTGTGCTTATTACCATGTGCTTTAACTGAAAATTTCTTGATCACTTACTTATTTTCTGTTTTTACATACCTGTATGGGTGTTGGTGTTTTATGGAGGTCAGAGGCAACTTTACCTTCTACCTTGTTACGGCAGTGTGTTGGCTGTTCTGGAGCTGCAGGGGATGCTCCAGGCTGGCTGGCTCAAGAAGAGCCGCCTTTCCTAGTTCTGTGTTAGATCTTGCATGTTGTAGAGTCCAGGGACTGTGAAGATCTAGTGTACTTTTTTTTTTTCTCCTCCTTTTAGAGTCCTTTCAAAGATAGGGTATCACAGCCTTTCTCTCCTTCCCCCACTAACTCTTCCAACCCACCCCAGCTGGCCAACTGGCTGGCTGGTCTAAAACTCAAAAGATCTGCCTGCCTCTGCCACCCTAGTGCCAGGATTAAAGATGTGTTGCATGGTGTGTATACTACAGGCAAAAATAGATAAATATGGTGGGTTAAGTCTTTGAGTACTTGGGGAGGCAGAGATAGTAGGTAGGTAGATCACTGTGTGTTTGCGGCCAGTCTGATCTATACAGCAAGCTAGCCATG
Source organism: Mus pahari (assembly GCF_900095145.1). Classification (NCBI taxonomy): domain Eukaryota; kingdom Metazoa; phylum Chordata; class Mammalia; order Rodentia; family Muridae; genus Mus; species Mus pahari. The sequence goes on along the minus strand of NC_034595.1, from coordinate 80,373,740 downwards.
TCTACAGTGAAACCTTGTCTCAAAATAAATGAATGTATAATCATTTTGAGGCTGTAGATTACCTAATAGGCCAACAGTGTTCTGCACCTACACCTTTCCCTCTGAAAATAATTTTTGTTCTTTAATTAGCAGCACTTCTCTAATAATATAGGTATTTATCTGTAATCCCAACATCAGAGGTGGAGATAGAATCAAGGTCATTCTTGATTACCTAATTTTATATGTTTGAGTACACTGTAGCTATCTTCAGACACACCAGAAGAGGGCATTGGATCCCATTACAGATGGTTGTGAGCCACTGTGTAGTTACTGGGAATTGAACTCAGGACCTCTAGAAGAGCAGTCAGTGCTCTTAACTGCCGAGCCATCACTTTAGCCTTCAAGTAACATTTGAATAGTGGTGTTACTGACAGGACATTTTCCTTTTTTGTTTTTCAGACATGGTTTCTCTGTGTTGTCCTCAAACTTTTCTCTGTGGACCAGGGTGGCCTCTAACTCAGATCCACCTACCTCTGCCTCCTAAGTGTCAGGATTAAAAGTGTGCATTACCACACCTGACTTCACTCATGCAGTCATAATTTCATTTAATAATGTATGTAGTACTTATTACTAGTCTATATTTACAAATGTATGGAAGTTCTTTAGTTCTGTAAATGCCTAGGTACGGTCTTCTGAATGTACTACTTGGTTGCTTATTAAGTACTTTGTGTTTTTATATATATATATATATATATATATATATATACACAGAATTTGGAGGTTTTGGTTCTGTCAGTGGGAAAATTGAAATAGAAATCAAGATCAACCATGAAGGAGAAGTAAACAGGGCCCGGTACATGCCTCAGAACCCTTGCATCATTGCAACAAAGACTCCATCCAGTGATGTTCTTGTTTTTGACTACACAAAGCACCCTTCTAAACCAGGTACCTTCTACTTTTTAATCAGTTTATTTATATTGACATGTGCGGGTATTATACTTTTCAAGTGAAATAATGCTTTTGTGTAGAAGAAAATCATGATTGCACAGCTTTAGTGTTATATACCTAGTAATGGGTCTGTGTTTTGTATGATATATGTTTGTGACATTTTGCTTAATAAACCCAGAGAGACAGTGGATGGTCTACTCATGATAGGTGTTACTTTGTAGACCCTTCTGGAGAATGCAACCCAGATTTGCGTCTCCGCGGACATCAGAAGGAAGGTTATGGGCTTTCTTGGAATCCAAATCTCAGTGGGCACTTACTTAGTGCTTCCGATGACCATGTACGTATCCTTGCAGTTTTGGAGCAAATCTGGGATTGCTACCAATTGGTTTCTTTTTTGGGATATGTGGGGAAGTGAGAATCTTTTATATAATGGTTAATTTTACATTTAAGACCATCTGCCTGTGGGACATCAGTGCAGTTCCAAAAGAAGGAAAGGTGGTGGATGCAAAGACCATCTTCACAGGGCATACAGCAGTAGTGGAGGACGTGTCCTGGCATCTGCTCCACGAGTCTCTGTTTGGGTCAGTTGCTGATGACCAAAAGCTTATGATGTGAGTGGAACCCATTGTTTATTCCTAATACAATATTTCCAGAGTTTTGTGTTACTCACAGTGTCAAGTTTCTTCTTCTGTTTTTTCTTTTTGAATTAAGTTGGGACACTCGTTCAAACAATACTTCTAAACCAAGCCACTCGGTTGATGCTCACACAGCTGAAGTGAATTGCTTATCTTTCAATCCTTATAGTGAGTTCATTCTTGCCACAGGATCAGCCGATAAGGTAAGTTTGCCTCATTTGGGTTTCGTTTTGTTGGGTTTTGTTGTTGTTTTGTTGTTGTTTTCAAGACAGGGTTTCTCTGTATAGCTCTGGTTGTCCTGGAACTCACTTTGTAGACCAGGCCGGCCTCGAACTCAGAAATCCGCCTGCCTCTGCCTCCCGAGTGCTGGGATTAAAGGCGTGCACCACCACGTCCAGCTTGGATTTTTTTGATTTTTTTTTTTTTAAGATTTATTTATTTATTATATGTAAATACACTGTAGCTGTCTTCAGACACCCCAGAAGAGGGCATCAGATCTCATTATATATATATATATATATAGATGGTTGTGAGCGACCATGTGGTTGCTGGGATTTGAACTCGGGACCTGCAGAAGAGTAGTCAGTGTTCTTAATCACTGAGCCATCTCACCAGCCCTTGTTTGGATTTTTGTTTTGTTTTGTTTTGTTTGTTTTTGTTTTGTTTTTGAGACAGGGTTTCTCTGTGTAGCCCTGGCTGTCCTGGAACTCACTTTGTAGACCAGGCTGGCATTGAACTCCGACATCCGCCTGCCTCTGCCTCCCGTGTGCTGGGATTAAAGGCGTGCACCACCACGCCTGGCGTTTGGATTTTTTTGTTGTGTGAGGTTTTTAAATTGTTGTGGGTATTGGTATTTTCACTTATGTATGTCTTGAGCATGCTGCCTGGTTCCTGTTGAGGTCAGATCTCCTGGGATTTACAAATATTTGTGAGCCACCAAGTAGGTGCTGAGTTAATGTTTTAGTTTAGTTAAAGATTTTCTTGTCTTTTCTTGTAAATTTTTAAAAAGTGCTTATTATTATATTGGCAGATGCCTCGGTAAGCAAAGGCACTGACTGGAGCCTGAAGATGTAAATCTAAATTCAGTCCCCAAGGCCCAAATGACTAAAGGAGATTGCCAACTCTACTCCTGCAAGTTGGCCTCTGATCTTTGCGTGGTTTTTGTGGCACATGTGTGTATACACTGTGTAGATAAAATATAAGAGGGGCATAGACTGTAGATCAGGGTTTTAAATAAAAATATATAGTAAATGAATATCATTTTTAACTTAAAATTTTTAAAATTACATTTATCTACTTGGCAGGGGTGGAGTGACATATGTCATGACACCTGAAGAGGTCAAAGGACAACTCTCCAGAGTCTGTTCTCTTCTTTCACTATTTAGGTTCTAGAATCAAACTCATTTTATCAGACTTATCAGCAAGCACCCTTAGCCACTGAACCATCTTGTTACCTTAGGGTGTTATTATTTCATAAATTAATACTAATTTATTTTTATTTTTGTACATAGACTGTTGCCTTGTGGGATCTGAGAAATCTGAAACTCAAGTTGCACTCCTTTGAATCCCATAAGGATGAAATATTCCAAGTAAGAGAAACCAATGTGCCTACCCCTCACTTCCCTTTCCTTTCTTTCATCTTTCTTTATCTACAGGAAATCTGCTCAAGTTAGTAGTACTTGAGAGCTGAGAAGAGTTCTTAAAAAGAATAAAAATCTTTACATCTGTTGGTTTCTTGGGATATTAAGAAACTAGTGCTGGATTATTGTACATGCCTATAATTCCAGCACTTGGAGAACTGGGGGAGGGAGGTACCTGTGTGTTCTTTTTCTTTTCTGGCTGTTTTGTTATTTTTGGTTTGTTTTTAAAGATAGGATTTTTCTGTGTATTCCTGACTGTCCTGGAAGTTACTTTATAGACGAGGCTGGTCTGGAACCCAGAGGTCTGCCTGCTAAGTGCTAGGATTAGAGGAGTGAACCTGCACTACTTGTCTCTTTGTTTTAAAATTATTTGGTGCGCGGTGGGAGTGGTGGTGCACACCTATCCCTCAGCTTGGAGGCAGAGGCAGGTGAACCAAAAAAAGAAAAATGCTGTCTCAAAATGTGTGTGTGTATGTGTGTGCGCGTGCGGGAGTGTTGCATTCTAGGAATTGAACACTGGTCTTCTAGAAGTTTGGCCAGTACTCTGAGCCATATCTCCAGCCCCACCTTTTTTTTGAGATAACTTTACTATTTTAGCCATTGCTACTTAGACTCCTGTATGCCCCCTTTTTCATAGGAGTCCCTCTGACTCAATTGTCTGCTGTTTTAAAACGCATGCTCTAAGGCATTGTGGTGACTACTTTGCAGCCTTTTCTCTCAAGCGTGAATTTGATAGTGAAGACAGTCTTGATAATGCAGTCCTCTAATCCCAACACAGAGGAAGCTAACCAAATAGTCACAAGTAGTTCATCCTGAGCTATCTAGGAAGAGACTCCACAGTCATCAAGACTGCTAATCCCAGCATGCAGAAAGAGGAGGCATCCTCATCTAAATAGACTTGAGTATTGGAGATATTTTGTCTTTGTCTCGACTCCTTCAGCTTTGTGGTGGTGTTGCTTGAAAGAATAACTAAATTCTTCCCTAATCCATTAGTCAGTAATACCTTTCTTGTGCCATGAACCAGCATTTTCTTAATAAATAACAACACAGTTTGTGATTGCTTTTTGTATCTTTTATAGCTAACATGATTATAAAGAATCTCGGAGGAGAAAGGTAGATGTAGCCTATCCTATATTATGTGGTACATAATGAGCAGTAGAGAAAATAAGAGATTTATGCCACCTGTCAATATTTTAGTTTTATTTGTCAGAAATGAACTTCTTTTGGCTAAAAGCTGGATTAGGTATAAATAATTTGTCAGGGAGAGGAAGAGACTAAGGTTTTAGAGGAGTAAGTTGAAGCTAGCTGTGGTGACATATGTTTCAGTGTGTGAGGTTAAGGCAAGAGGCACAGCAGTTTGAAGCCAGTTTGAGCTGTATGCTCTGTGGCCCTATTGAGCCACACTGTGGGACAAAGTATAAAATGCAGCAGGTGCTGATATTCTATCTTTAGTAATGAGTTCTTTTCATGTAAGAAGTACCTGTCAGCTTTAACCGTATTCTCTGTTTTATTAACGAGGTTTCATAAGGTATCTCTTCTATTCTCTTAAGTTTTTCTTCACTCTGGGTATAGGTTCAGTGGTCACCTCACAATGAGACGATCTTAGCTTCCAGTGGTACTGATCGTAGGCTGAATGTCTGGGATCTAAGGTGAGTTTTATGTTAGTTACCCTAGCCCTGAAGTTATTTGGGTGGGAGTGTTTTGGGAACAGCTGTCCTGGAATTCCCTCTGTAGACCAGGCTGGCTTCAAACTCAAAAAGATTTTCCTGCCTCTGCTTTTGAATGCCACCAAGCTTAGCAAAGTTACTGTCTTTACATTTCTCAAAGACAGGTACTAAGTGTAATGTTTTCTGACTTTTTTTTTATTTTTATTTTTTTTTTAAGTAAAATTGGAGAAGAACAGTCCCCAGAAGATGCAGAGGATGGCCCACCAGAATTGTTGGTATGTTACAAGTCAGATACTTTGGGATCTTCAGTGTTTTAAATAATGAGTGGGCTGTGGTTTAATGTGGTCTGTATTTAATGTCTTTGTTTTGGTCCTTCCAGTTTATTCATGGTGGTCACACTGCCAAGATATCTGACTTCTCCTGGAATCCCAATGAACCTTGGGTGATTTGTTCTGTATCAGAAGACAATATCATGCAAGTGTGGCAGATGGTAAGTGGTTTGTTTATTTTATTTACTTAAGGGAAACTGGGTCTATGAGAACTAGGTCTATGAAACATTATTTCTTTCATACCTATGTATGCATATATGATGATCGAGGTATACAAACATTTACATACTTTGTGGATGCAGCTGTCATCTGTGTTCAGATTTTCTTTCGATGTGGCTTCAATATTTGTCATTTCCCTTTTTTTTTTTTTTTTTTTTTTTTCTTTCAATCAGGCTTCTCTGTGTAGCCCTGGCTGTCCTGGAACTCACTCTGTAGAACAGAGTGGCCTAGAACTCAGAAATCTGCCTGCCTCTGCCTCCCGAGTGCTGGGATTAAAGATGTGCGCCACCACTGCTGTAAGTTAAATTTTACCTTAAAATGTAAGATTAGTTTAAAGATTTCACAACATAGCCATTTTTATTACATAGACCAAGCCAATCTAGCTTATGGAAAAGAAGCACAGAAAATAATAAATTTTAAATGTACAATAGTTATTTTGATTACTACAAACTGGTTTTATGTCCTGTATTGCCTGTGGCTTTTTTTTTTTTTTTTTTTTTTAAGGGGGGGTATGAATGAATATGGGAATGAGAGAGAATGAGAGAATATGCATGTGGCGATTGTGAATGCGCACAGGCCGCAGCATGCTGGTGTCAGAGGAGGATTCTTTGGAGCTGGAGTTACAGGCAGTTGTGAGCCATCTGACATGAGTGCTGGGAGCTGAACTCTGGTCCTTTAGAAGAGCAACAAGCACTCTTAACCACTGGGACATTTCTCTAACCTTGATACATTTTTGGGGGGGGGGGGCTGTTCTGAGACAGGGTTTCTCTGTAGCCCTGGCTGTCCTGGAACTCACTCTGTAGACCAGGCTGGCCTCGAACTCAGAAATCCGCCTGTCTCTGCCTCCCGAGTGCTGGGATTAAAGGCATGGCCACCATGCCCGGCTGATACATTATATTTTAAAACAGCTTTGTTCCTTGTCACGCACCTGTCTAAAATTATATGCAGTGCTAGTTCTGAAAATGTGGTGGTGCGAGGCATGGTGGTATATAGTTTGAGTCCCGGAACTCAGGTATCTCTGTGGTTCTAAACCAGCTGGTGTTCTACATACTAAATTCCAAGAAAGCTGGGCCTGTGTAGAGACCCTGTCTCAAAACAAAACAAAACAAAAGCCAGAAAAGGCCGGGCAGTGGTGGTACACACCTTTCGTCCCAGTAACACCCGGGAAGCAGAGGCATTTGCAATCTCTGGGTTTCACAGAGAAACCCTGTCTCAGAGAAAGAGAAAAGTTTAAGGGGTGAACTCGATTCTAGGCTCACTGCTCCATTGTGGGTTATATCTGTATAAGAGGGAGTACATGCTTAGGCTGTGTCCTATTATTGGCATAGAACTGCCAAGAAAGCAATGGAATTCCCAGCTCAGTTTGTCCTGTTTGTGATGATGATGCTCCCTTGTGGTCGTGCTGAGATCTGTTAATAAGGCAATTCTGGTGGAATCCTAAATAGCCTTGCAGTTGGGCTTAGTCAGCAGAATTGCAACCAAACATTTGAACTCTCAGCCTCCCCAGTGGGAAAGGGAGAAGTCTGAGCATCTAGAGTTCTGTGTTCACACTGATGTGCTTGGAAAGCAGCGAGTGGTCTCTGTCTGCTCCCTGTTGTAGTTATCTCTTCATTTGGTCCCTTAGTTATATCCCAATGTAATAAGCAGGTGTGTGTATGGTAGCTCTTTATTCCTAGTTCTTGGGGAAACTGAACCAAGGGTGATTTGTACATGCACAATACATAAATGTCAAAATCTCTTGTTCTGTGGAATTGTGCAAGACCTCCAAATTTTATAGCAATGATGGATAGAAATGACAAGATAATTCTATAGATTGGAGCTTGCAGTGACCCTCTGAGATGGTATCTGTTAAGTCTATTGGTGAGTACTGACATAAAATACTATCCCCTCCCCCTATTTATTTAGTTCTGGTTCTGTTTTGCTGTTGTTGGGGGAGGGGTTTTGAGACAGTTTTCCTGTGTAGCCCAGGCCGGCCTCAGACTCAGAGATACCTGCCACTGCCTCTGCCTCTGGAGTGCTGGTGTTAAGGCATGTGCCACCACCACATGGCTTGGTTTTAGCCTTATATATTCATTGTCTCTTTAGCCAGACCACATAAGATTGTCTCATCTTCTGCAACACCCAGTGTGATAAACTTACAGATAGTAGCTGCTAAGAATACATTTTGGCCAGGTGGTTTGGGTATTTAAGATTAATCTGTTTCATCACATTGTAGAGGTAGGGGTTAGTTTATATAAAAGTGGTTTTTTCAAAAGATTTAAAAATTGAGGTTTAGGCCAGGCAGTGGTGCCATGTGCCTTTAATCCCAGCATTTGGGAGGCAGAGGCAGGCAGATTTCTGAGTTCAAGGCCAGCCTGGTCTACAGAGTGAATTCCAGAACAGCCAGGGCCATACAGACAAACTCTGTCTCAAAAACCCCTCCCCCCAAAAAAATAAAAATAAAAAATTTTTTTTAAAAATTGAGGTTTGGATAAAAGGCTTTAATCTTACATTCAGTGAGTTTTATCATGCTCCAGAATTGCACATCACAAAAATTTAAAAAAAACACTTCTATCTTCCAAAAAGAAACTCTTTGTTCATAAACATCACTTTCTGTGGATTCCATAGAGACATTTATGGTTTTTATTTTAGCAATTAACAATAATACATCTGGTTAAAGGGCTTGGGAATGATGATCATCCGTACTTACGTGAAAGTGCCCCATACAGGGGCTGTGGCCTCTCGTGTTCTTACTGACACACTGTACCAATTTATGATTCATACTGTTTGCTTGTTGTAGCTGTTTTTATTCAACAGTAGTTATTAAGAAGTTAGAAATGTATGGCCGTCCTTGAAATGTTATCAGGCTCCTTGGCATAATATTTTATAAAAACTTGTCTTCATGCTAAATACCCCCTTATTTAGTTGTTTGTTTGTTTGTTTGTTTGTTTTTGGCAGGCGGAGAACATTTACAATGATGAAGACCCTGAAGGAAGTGTGGATCCAGAGGGACAAGGATCCTAGACATTTCTGCACCTATGATTCTAGATTCTCCTTGTTTTCCTCTGAACCCCGAGATGGATTTAACATTGGTTTGAGGCAGACTTTGTTCAGCTACCCAGCTACAATATGTGCCACCAACCATGCTACAAGCCCAAACCACGGGTGTTTTCTAAATCTTAACTGGGTCACTGGGGGTTTAAGTCAGCAAAGCCTCGTTGGTGGCTCCAATTGTGGCTGGGTAGCTGAACAAAGTCTGTTTTTTGTTGTGTGTGGTTTTTCCTTTCTTCCTTTCTTTTTCTTTCCTTTTTTCTTTCTTCTTTTTTTTAAACTTGGGACCACCAAGTTGTAAAGATGTATGTTTTTACCTGGCAGTTGTGCCACTGGTGAACTGTCAAGTTGAGAAAGAGTGGATTGCTAGTTTGTGTTTGTTTTTAAGATTAAATTAATCCTTGATAAAAGTTGCTTTTTTAGGGGTTAGTCTTTGACCACTATAGTTTTATGCCATCTCCATTTTGGTTGATCTGTCTCACCATCAGGCCTGTTACTCTCCATGACTAACTGTGTAAGTGCTTATAATGGAATAAATTGCTTTTCTATATAGCCCCATGCTGGTGGGTTTTATTTAGTATCCATCAGACAACAGTCTCTGGCTTCTGGAAGAGTTAGTTCGGGTGACAGTTGTTTTCCTTGGTTTTGACTATCAAGATTGGAATAAACATAACAGACCCATAACCATAGATAAAAGAGAGCTTTACTCCAGTCAGGGAAATTGAAGGCATTACTGAATAGAGTACACAAACTAGCCTTGGTAAAATTACATATTCTTGAAGTCTTCTCTAGAGAGCTACATAGGTTTCCAAGAATCTCAAAGGCAGTGTGATAGACAACTTAAGGCAGAGTTTAAATTTAAAAGACACTTGAACCTTACAGAGAGCTTGTATCTGACAGATGATTTTCATTGGAACCCCTACTTTTAAAGTATAGAATTAAGAGTCGGTGCCTTTATTACCACTTAGTGATTGATAACTGGAGAGAAAAAAAATTAACTGCTTTTGCTTGGACTGACTAGATGATTCTCACCTCCAAAACCATTTATGGTCTTTGAGACAGCTTGAATAATGCAGGTTATCAAGCTGGATATGGTGGTGCACACTTTTAATCCTAGCTCTTGTAGAGTTCTGTGAGTTTGAGTCCTTTCTCTGATGTCCAGGACAGGAGGGGTGGGGCATGTCTTGGGTCATGCTTGACGGTGCACATCTGTAGTCTCAGCAGTTGGGAGGTAGAAGCAAGATCATAAGTTCAAGGTCATCCTGATCCACGTAAGTTAGAAACCAGCCTAGACTATTTGAGACCTGGCCTCAAAAAATAAGCCTGTCATTCCTTTAATCCCAGCATTGCAGAGGTAGAGGCAGGCAGATCTCTGAGTTCAGGACCAACATTGTCTAAAAAGTGAGTTCTAGGCCACTTGGAGCTATATATAAGTGGGGTCTTGTGGTGGTGATTTTTTTTTTTTTTTTTTTTTTAAATTTGACACTATTTTAAGAGTAAATTATTTGAGTGTAGACTTGAAGGGGAAGATAGCTTTGTGAGCGGAGTCATTTAAAAATGTAATACCTGTAGCACAAAAGAATTTGTTTTGGATCCATATAGCAGAAATTGGCTGCCCTTTGACCCCAACATTTTCCCTCAGACGTTCTTGGTTTGGGTCAGCACAAAGCAATCCATAACGTTCTTCATGATAGATAGTTCAGGGTGTGGTGATACATCCATTACTCGGGGTTCTGCTGGAAGGTAAGAGGCTCTTTTTCCCCTTCCATAGTACACTGACATCAGAACCAGCAGCCTACAAAACAGAATCCAAATACAAGCTGACTGGGACTCTGCTTCCAGCCAACCTACAGTCTTTTTAGGCAAAACAGCCAGTGTTTGTAGTTTGACAGGGTGAATTGCTTGCCAGTGCTGGTACTCTATCTGTTCGGGGAAAGTCCATCCCTAGTGATCCTTTGATAAATGTTTTCTTGTTTCTGGGCTACAGGTCCGACCATATATTTCTAAACAGTCCCTGTAAGATTGAAAGAAATACAGTTAAGTTTGTACTTTCTACAATCTGAAATACAGATTTTGTAACAGTGAACTTAAAGGTTTTCTTAGAACAATGTGGTTTTGGTTGATCTCATTATCATTATCCAGCTTTGACTGGACTAAAGTTGACTGTGTAGAAGTTTGGCCTTTAACTCCCAGAGACCCACTTGCCTCCTGAGTGTTGATTAAAGTCATGTGCCACCACCTGCCTACAACATACTTTCATGGGACCAGGAATGACATTCCAGTAGCAGATACTTAAGTGGCTCTTGTTTACAAAACTGAATAATGACAATGAGGCGAAGGAGTCAAGCAGGCAGATATGGTGACATACAGTTAGAGTTAAAGCTTTTGAATTTATGATGCTCCTGCCTCAGCTTCCTAAGTGGACATGTGTGGTTTGGTTGAAAGATACTAGGCTCTGAATCGTCCCAAATAATGGATCCACAGCCTTTGTGTTTATTATGCAAGAAAATGGGGACAGGAGAGATGGCTCAGGAGTTAAGAGGACTTCAGTTTAGTTCCCTGTACTCACAGACCCACACTGACACAGGGGAATGAACAGGCTTGTTCATTGGTTTATACATTGACTAAGCAGTACATTTGGGCTCTATATCCTCTTTTTTTTTTTTTTTCTAATGAATAATTTAGCCCTCTTGCTGACCTCTTATCATTCTGAAGTTGGTGATAGGGTTGCCTTTTGATCTTTACCAAGGGAACTTGAGTGCCAGTGTTGGGGGAAGTGTGTATGTAGAACCTGGATTTTGGGTGTTTAAAATATTTGATGGGGCTGGCGAGATGGCTCAGTAGTTAAGAGCACTGAGTGCTCTTCTGGAGATCCTGAGTTCAATTCCCAGCAACCACATGGTGGCTCACAACCATCTGTAATGAGGATCCATATACATAAGATAAATAAACCTTCTGTTTGAATGTTTTGCTTGCATGTGAGTATGTGTATCACGTTTGGAGTCTGCAAAGGCCAGGAGGAAGCATCTGATGATTTAGAGCTGGAGTTGTGAGGTGCTGTGCGGGCTCTTGAGAGTCGCTTCTGTATCCTCAGCAAGTGTTCCTCACCACTGAGCCATGACCAGCCAGTAGATGGTGTATCTATAATTTAAAAGTTCTTAACTGGGCAGAGGTAGCTCAATCCTTTAATCCCCACCCTCCAGAGACAGGCAGTGTCTTGAGTGCAAGGCCGGCCTCTAACTACTCAAGAGTTGGGAGAGATGGACCCCAAGCCAGGCTAACAGTAAGACCTCCAGAGTCAGGCATTAGTGTTGTTAGGGAAGCAGTAAGGACGAACACACAGCACTCATGTACCCACAAAGATCACCTGGGGGTTGTGCCTCCACTCCACCTGCCTGAGCAGTGGGTGCCTCAGCCTGTTCCAGACTCTTGGGTAGCATAGCCCTTTAAAAAGAGAGAGCTGTTTGCCATCTGTTCATGGGTCAGCACAATTTGAAAGTCGTTTTATCCAAAGGATTTGTTTTCTTTAAGTGAACTTTCCCTGGACCCTCCCACCATCCTCTCAGTTTTAGACTTAAGAGACTTGAGAAGCAGAGAGCACTGACTTGTATGTGGAAAGCTCTTCAGCAAGGCTCATCCTCAGCCGCTCCATCTCCTTGTTCTTCTGCTGCTGAGCTTGCACCCCACTGCGTAACTGCCGCTGTCTCTCCTCCATCTCCTCCAGCTGCTCCTGCACGGGATGGCCAAACATTTGTGAGCCAGACGACAAGCACCTGACATCTGCTAATAGTGCTTGCATGTTGCACTTCGTGTTAGCATTTGGTTTCCTGGAACACTTGTGTGTAGGCCATGCTGGCCTCCAACTCTGATCTGCCCCCTCTGCCTCCTCAGTACTGGGATTAAAAGCATACACCACTGCGCCCTCCCTGTATCATTGAATATTTATAGCACTGGCAACATGCACCTTTAATCCCAGCA
>NC_034595.1:80344578-80361085 GCF_900095145.1 Mus pahari | reverse complement strand
GTCTGAAGACAGCTACAGTGTACTTACATATAATAAATAAATCTTTTTAAAAAAAAAAAAAGACATCATGCATTTCACAGGCAAACGATGGAACATTTTAAAAAAAAAGAAGAAAAACAAACTCCAGGTCTTCTTCCGAAACTCGATCACCACTCACTTGGTGACTTAAATCTTGACAAGGGTAGAAAGGTGAGCGGGGAGGTGGCTCAGCTGCTAGGAGCACTTGTTGTTCTTGCAGAGACCCAGGTTTGATTCTTAACACCCACATGACTCACAACCATTGGTAATTAGTTCTAGGTTCCTGTTCTGAGTCCCTCTCCTCACCTCTCTGGGTACCAGGAACCCATGAAGTGCACACACAAACATGCAGGCAAGACAAAGTGAGTAAGTTAAATAAAAAAGTGTATTCAGGGGTTTGGAGTTCTCAGTGCTTCATCAGTTGCTGACATTCCTCATAATTCATTACTTTATGTTTTAGCATAATAAGATATTTTAGCTTGTGGATTGGAAGTTTTGTTTTTTAAAAAGGATTTATCTGCACTTCACAAATTACTGAGATTCTTTAAGGTTTGAAAAATCATTTCACAACTAAAACCAAAGGTAGACCTGAACAAAGGAGCTAGAGTTACGGTTCAGGGGCAGAGCACATGCCTACACAATAATGACCCAGCACTGGAAGGAGTTCAATTCCCCGCAACCACTTGGTGGCTCACAGCCATCTGTAATAGGACCCAGTGTCTTCTAGTGTCTGAAGAGTGACAATGTACTCACATATAAATCAATCTCTAATAAGTAGAAGGGAAACGGGGGTGACTGGAGAGATGGCTTGAGGGTTAAGTTGGCTGGGTTGGGTGTTTCTGTTTGTGGGTTTTTGGTAGGTTTGTTAGACAGAGTTTCTCTGTATTCCTTACTGTTCTAGAGCTCATTTTGTAGGCCAGGCTGGCCAGGAATTCAAGAGATCTACCTGCCTTTGCCTCCTGAGTGCTGGCATTTATGGCGTGTACCACCACTGCCTCTTAAACAGTGAGATGGCTCAGTGTTTAAAGCAGGAGCCACAATGTTCAGAGGACCCACAAGCATCTGTACCTCTAGTTCCAAGGGATCTGATGCTGCCTTCTGGCCACCTTGGTACAGGCAAACCACCCAAACATACAAAAATTAAAAATCAAATTTAAAAAAAGCACACAGTGTTCTTGCAGGGAATCCAAGTTCAGTTCCCAACCCTCACCTCAAACAACTCATAACTGCTGGTCACTCCAGCTCCCAGGGGTCCAATGACTGACATCTGTGGCCTCCTGCACCAATGTATATAAATACCCACCCAGACCAGAGAGAGAGACCCTGTCTCAAAAAATAAAGCGTACATAGGTGTTAACCTGGCACTACAGCAAGAGCTTTACAAACAATACCTAGCTCATTCAATGCAACCCTATGAAGTGCCTATCAATCCCATTTTTTAAAAAGTTATATGAATTCATCTGTACCTCAGTGTATATATGTGCACCATGTGCATGCAGTGCCAGGAAGGTCAGAAGAGACCATGGGACCCATGGAATGTTGCAGGATATCTGACACACTGTAAACCCTAGAGGTGTGTTATATACTGAAAAACAAACAAACCTGTTTTTAGTTGTGGTGTGGCTCAACCCTTAGCACACACCTTTAATTCCAAACAATGCATAGAAGAAAACACTCGTAGTTTGAAAGTGATCATTGAGTGGCAGACAAAGTAACAAATCAAAGAAAGACTCAATAGAATGAATGAGACATAGGATGTGCCTAACTCTCATGAAGAAAGAGAAGAAAGCAGCACAGAGGGGCTGGAGAGATGGCTCAGTGGTAAAGAGCACTGACTGCTCTTCTACTGCTCTTCTGAAGGTCCTGAGTTCAATCAAAACAGTATTTACACAGGAAGGTATAAACTGCCCTCTGTGGAGAACGACCTCTGCAAAAGCAGCAGCCACCAGACAGCTCTCCAAGACAACCGGAAGTCGTCCATTTCCTCTGCTTCTCGGCCTCTTGGTTAAAATCAGCTGTGATCCCATTTTACCTGTGAGGGAGCAGAGCCGGCGGGATTTGCCTTGGCTCCGAGCTCACACTCTGCATCACTCGGCTACTTTCCTGGGACAGACTCTTGTGACCTCTCTGAGAAACCTGAGAAGGCCACACTGAAGTGCCCTGGCACTCTGCAGTTACAGAATGACAGCATGGCCGTTCCAAGTAGACATTTACACGTTCTAAATAGACATTCACAAAAACAAAAGCATGAATGGGGGTGGTGGGGCGCTTGCTGGGTTGGTAGAGGTTGGGGAAAGAAGAGCAGGGAGGAGGGCTGTGATCAGAATATATTATATACATGAAATTGTCAAAATAATTTTTTAGCATTATTTGGAATGGAGGAGGAGGAGTCTGTGACTTTAGTGAAAACTTGGGTTCAGCGGTGGAATACTTGGTACAAATGCATGAATTTGATGTAAGTTCAAATCCCCAGAAGTTTCATAACAAGCTCAAATGTGACCACATACACACATCTTTGGTCCCAATTCTGGGGTGCCAAGAGGGGTACTGGCATATCTCCATGCTGTTACAGACCTCTCATGGATGTAAAAGTGACAGAGCAGGATACCCTGTCAGCACATGCAGGATACCCTGTCAGCACATCCAGGTGAACATAGCTACACACAGGCATTCACAAAAAGATAAAGAATCCTGGGGCTGGTGAGATGGCTCAGTGGGTAAGAGCACCCGACTGCTGTTCCAAAGGTCCAGAGTTCAAATCCCAGCAACCACATGATGGCTCATAACCATCCGTAACAGGATCTGACGCCCTCTTCTGGAGTGTCTGTAGACAGCTATAGTGTACTTACATATAATAAATAAATAAATCTAAAAAAAAAAAAAAAAAAAAAAAGAATCCTTACATAAACTTATTCACATTCTCCACTCCAGCCCTGCCTGCCTGCCTGCCCACTCATTCATTCCTTAGGCTCAGCCACACCGAGCTTGCCCTCCGTGCTCAGATGAGCTGTCCCCTCTGCCTGGAATACTTCTACTTAACCGGTCTTTGAACCCATTCAAGGCCCAGGGAAAGAGCTCTCCGTCACTCGGGGTTATATGCTCGGTCAGGCCAGCGCTCCGGAACGGCGGGATGCTGGACCAAGAGCTTCTCTGTTGCTCCTCTCTGCACACCATTCAAACATTTCATACCCTGCAGGGGTATAAAGTAAATGAACTCCGTAGAGAACTTTCTAGTATATATTAGCTATTGTTAATCCTCTGCCGTCCCCCTAGTTTCCTTAGGCAGGATTGATGGGTCTGGGTTTAGCACACTGAAGCATGTTCATTGAGTCTAAGACGCTCACATTTATCCATCTCAGGTCAAGCAACCCTTCTTTTGTTCTCTTTTCTTTCTTCCTTCGCGCCTCCCCTCCCCCACCACCTGGAGTTCACCATATAGACCAGGTTGACCTTCAATTCAGAGCTCTGCCTGCCCTTGCATCCTGGATGCTGGTATTAAGGTGCACACCACCATGTCAGGCCTTTTTCTTTTGGGGTGTGCAGTGCCAGAGGTCAAACCCAGGTCCTTGTGCATGCTAAAGCAAGCACCCTAGCACTGACCTGCATCCTCAACTCAGACAGCTTCATTAATGTCAGTGATGTTTGGATTATCTGAAAATGTTCGTTCTTTGTGTCTGGCAGCCCTCCCAGACTGCAGACTCTGAGAATAGCAACGCCTCATCCTTGACCGTTTCCTGCCTTTTCTTGCCAGCACCTTAGCCTCCATCATACTAGACGCGTAGAAACTGTGAATGGATGGATAATGGAGGTGGTAGTGTCGACAAACAGATCCTAAGAGTGCAGGCGCAACCTAAGAAGCTCGGAGCAGCCTTAAAAAGTAACCAGGATGAGCCACCTGCAAACACCACTTAGGAGCCCTCTCAGAGAAAAGGAACTGGGTTAGTCCTGGTGACGTCGGCCTTGAAACCTCAGCACTCAGGAGGCTGAGGCAGGAGAACAGAGTTGAAGGCACTCTACACTCAACAGTGAGATCCTGTTCCAGAAGCAGCATACATGGCTTTTGCAAAAGGCCTGAATTTGATTGATCCCCATTAGGCAGCTCTCACCCGCCTTTGCAACCATCTTCCATGGATCCCAGGCCTCTAGGCTCCGAGGGCACCAGTGCTCATGTGCACATGATACACATGTTTAAAAGTAAAATCTGAAGCCAGTGGTGGGTGGTGCATGCCTTTCATCTCAGCACTCAAGATCGTGAGTTCAAGGCCAGCCTGGGGTACAGAGCTAGAGGACGGCCAAGGCCATGCAAAGAAACTCTGTTTCAAAAACAAAAATAAAAAAAAAAAATAATTTTAGGGGCTGGAGAGATGGCTCAGTGGTTAAGAGCACTGACTGTTCTACCAAAGGTCCCGAGTTCAAATCCCAGCAACCACATAGTGGCCCACAACCACCGGTAATGAGAGCTGACACCCTCTTCTGGTGTGTCTGAAGTCAGCTACAGTATACTTATGTATAATAATAAATAAATCTTTGGGCTGGTGAGATGGCTCAGTGGGTAAGAGCACCCGACTGCTCTTCCAAAGGTCCAGAGTTCAAATCCCAGCAACCACATGGTGGCTCACAACCATCCTTAATGAGATCTGACACCTTCTTCTGGAGTGTCTGAAGACAGCTACAGTGTACTTACATATAATAAATAAATAAATCTTTAAAAAATATTAATAATAAATTTTAAAAAATCATAAATACTATAATAAGATCAGCAAAATGAATGGAACCATTTTCAAGGGTTCTCTCTCTTTTTTAAAAAATATTTATGTATTATTATATCTAAGTACACTGTAGCTATCTTCAGATGCACCAGAACAGGGCGTCAGATCTCATTACGAATAGTTGTGAGCTACCATGTGGTTGCTGGGATTTGAACTCAGGACCTTCAAAAGAGCAGTCAGTGTTCTTAAACACTGAGACATCTTTCCAGCCCTCAAGGGAAGACATACAACTTTAAAGTTTATCCAAGGAAATATATTTTGAAAACCAAAACTACCAAGTTAGCCATGATGATGAGTGATACTCCCAGGATTTGGGAGGCTGAGGCAGAAGAAGGGTGAGTTAAAGTCCTGCACACAGGAGGTGGGCACACAGGATAGCAGGAGCTCCTGGTAACATGTAATTTTGAGACCAATCTGAGCCACTTGAGACACTGTCTGCAAATAGAACAACCCGGTGGCTGTAAAAGGTCCCACAGCAGTTTCCTCAGTGTGCCTAGCAACATGTAACGTTGGCCTGCTGTGTCCCCTAAGCTGCATGGCAGACCAGGAGACAAATAAAGATAGCCTCTGCCTCCTGTCCCCCCAGCCGGCAGCGGCACACGCAGATGTTTATCCGCTCAGTATTTATATCCTACTCTGTTCTAAAACGGGGTTAGAACTGGCTCACACTTAATCAGAAATAACTGGAATACAGTGCAAAAATGGAAAACGCCAAGAGGGAGATTCCATCCCAGAGTCCACACAGCTTCAAGGTGGAGGCTGGATCGGTGGTTCCAAGGGTCAGTGTGCCTGGCAGAGCACAGAATGAGCTCCTGCACTGGGCCGCTCTAACCCTCTCTATAGCCAAGCCCGAGTCACAGGTCAGTTAGACTTGAAAAGGAAGCAAAGAAACACCTAGGTCTGGTCAGGCCCAACCTCAAACGACTTTGCTGAGCCTCCAGTTCATTGTCTATAAAAAAAAAAAAAAGAAAATAAGAATCCAAGCCAGGTATGGCAGCCCATTTTACCCTGGTAGCATAGGCCTGTAATCCCAGCTACATGGGAGGCTGAAGCAGGAAGATCTCAAACTCAGGGCCTGCCTGAGCTACTGGGTGAGTTCAAGACTAGGCTAGACAACTTAGACCCTGTCTCATGTTAAAAGAGGACTATGAGTAAAGCTATTTAGAGTTTGACTAGCCTGTGTGAAGCCCTGGGCTCAGTCCCCAGAGTCCCTACCCCTCTACAAACTGCACTACCACACACACACACACACACACACACACACACACACACACACACACACACGTGCACGAGCGCGACTGTGTAAACCAACAGTCCCACAGTGAACATAACTGGCAAGAGGCTGGGGTAAACAAGATAAGAGCTGGGCTCAGCAGATAAGAGCACTTGCTTTTCTTGCAGAGGACCTGAGTTCAGTTCCCAGCACTCTCATGGTGGCTCACAATCACCTCTGACTCCAGATTCGAACCATTCTATGCCCTTTTCTGGCTTTCGTGGGCACTGCATGCACACGGGTGCACAAACATACACGTAGGCCAAAGACCCATATGCATAAAACAAAAATAAAATCTTAAATTAAAAAAAGGCTGGGCAAGGTCAGCCAGCCTGGTCTACAGAGCGAGTTCTAGGACAGCCAGGGTTACACAGAGAAACCCTGTCTCAAAAAACAAAGCCGGGCGTGGTGGCGCATGCCTTTAATCCCAGCACTTGGAAGGCAGAGGCAGGCAGATTTCTAAGTTCGGGGCCAGCCTGGTCTACAAAGTGAGTTCCAGGACAGCCAGGGCTACACAGAGAAACCCTGTCTCGAAAACAAAAAAACAAAAACACAAAAAACCCAAAACAAACAAACAAACAAGAAACCCTAACCCTGGCCTCTAACCAAATGAAATTAATAAAGAAGAAAGGAAAAGAATGGGTTGGAGGGGTAGACAAGGAGGAACGGAGGAAGGGGAGGCTGTGGCCAGGATATATTATATGAAAGAATAAATAATAGTAGCCGGGCAGTGATCGCACATGCCTTTAATCCCAGAACTCGGGAGGCAGAGGCAAGTGGATTTCTGAGTTTGAGGCCAGCCTGGTCTACAGAGTTAGTTCCAGGACAGTCAGGACTACACAGAGAAACCCTGTCTCAAAAACAAAACAAAACAAAACAAAAAAACAATAAATAAATAAATAAAAGAATGAATGGGCCCAAAGAACAGGTTTTTCTTTCTGTAGTACTGGATGGTAAGTTACCCCTAGGCCCAAAGTCATTCATTATTAGACCTATCTGGGTATGGTGCACCCCACCTCTAGTCCCAACTCACGAAGCAGAGGCAGGTGGATCTGGAAGTTTGAGTTCAGCCTGATCTACAGAGTGAGTTCCAGGACAGCCAGGGCTACACAGAGAAGCCTTGTTTCAGAAGGAGAAAAGAAGGACATCAGACTTCCCTTAAACACACCTATGGTCCCAGCACTCGGAGTGCTGAGGCAGGAAGGACTCAGGTTTCTCAAGGTCTCCAGGCCAACCTGAACTACATAATAAAACTCTGTCTGTTGCACAGCCAAGGGCCTACCCTGTACTGTTGAACCTCTTCATCACGTTTTTGCCTCACGAGGGAGAGCTGGTCCTCCAGGTTCCTGTTCTGAAGTTGGAGCTGCAGGGCCTCTGCTTCCAGGGGTCTCAGAGCCTCCCTCATCTCCTGGATCTCCGCCTGGGTGTCCTGTAGAGCTTTGGTCCCTGCCTCTTTCCTTTCCAGGAGCCGGAGCAGCTGAGGCTCATACTCATCCTCCAGGCCCTGGCGGCTCTCTGCCATGAGATTTTCAAACTGTGTCGACAGCCGTCGGCTCTCCTGGAGAAAGTGCCCGTCGCTCTGGGTCGGGGGTGCTTCTAGTCGTTGCTGTAACTGCTCCTTCTGCTTCTGATAGGCATCTCGGAGCTGGGTCAGTTCTCCGGAGAGCTCGGCTGCCCGAGTGGTCAGTGCTTCCCTGCAGTCGGCAAACTGAGCCACATCCTGCTGACGGCACTCCAGCTGGTATTGGTAAGCCACGCATTCCTTGGTCACTTTGAACAGCTTCTGCTTCACCGTCCGGATCTCCTCCCTGAGCCCATCCCTCTCCAGCTCTGCTTGGGCGTGCAGCTTGTAGGCCGCCAGGATGTCCTGGTGGACTTGCTGCACCTCCTGCAGGGCTGGTTCCCGGAGCAGCACGAGCTCGTGGATAAGCTGGTCCCTCTCCTCTTCCAGCTGGGACACAGCTTGTACACATTGCTGGAAACGAGCTTCCAGCCGCTCCAGGTCCTCCACGCTGAGGGGGTCCTCCTCGGTGCTGGGAATCGGTTGAGCTGGCAGGCTTCCCTCCTTGGCCACCATTTCTCCCTCACAAGCAGTTGGGCTCTTAACTGGCTCCACAGGCTGCTCTGAAATTTGCACCTCATCTGGCCTCACAGCTTCCTCCACAAACAGCATCTCCTCTGGACACACGGGCTCTTCCAGACTCAGCGCCTCGTCTGGCTGCCTCGATTCGTCTATATACAGTGTCTGCTCTGGCTTCTCAGACTCTTCCTCATAAAAGCTCTCTTCAAAGTCCCCCGATGCCCCCAGATAGAGAATGTCCTCTAGGTTCACAGTCCCCTCCAAAGACAGAGTGGCCTCTGGGCTAACGGTCTTGGCCTCCTTCGGGGATTCTGACTCCTGAAGAGGAAAACTCGATTCAATGTGTGGTTCCCTGCAAAAGAGATGACGGCTGTGAGAGAGAGCAGCCTGTACCCCACTGATTGTCACCAGGGCCTCTGCCTCATCATTAGCTGCAGCAGGTTCTCTTAGCTACTTGTGGGGGCTTGAATGTGCTTGGCCCTTGGGAAGTGGCATTATTAGAGGGTGTGGCCTTATTGGAGGAGGTGTGGCCAAGGAAGTGTGTGTAAGGATGGGTTTTGAGCTATGTAGAAGTGGAAGAGACCCTCCTCCTGACAGCCCTCGAATCGAAATGTAGAACTCTCAGCTCCTCCAGCACCCTGCCTGCTTGGATGCTGCCATGCTTCCTGCCATGATGATAAATGGACTAAACCTCTGAAACTGTAAGCCAGGCCCAGTTAAATGTTTTCCTTAATGAGAGTTGCCACAGTCCTGGTGTCTGTTCACATCAATGACACCCTAAGGCACTGCTCCCCTCCCTAGTCTGCCTCTTCTACACACAGCCCACCATTTGCATTCCCTGACGCCATAGCATCACTGGCTAGTCCCTGCTTCAAGGAGAGGAAGCTTAGTCTCGGGCACAGCTGGGTGTTCCACAGTTCTACACATGTTCAAGGGCAATTGGAACTACATAGAGAGACTGTGCCCGCAAAGCAAGGAACAGCAACCGTGCTAGTGCTTGCCTGTAATCCCAACAGGCTGAGGGAGGGGGGTCAGAAATACAAGGCCAGCCTCAGCTACTTAGTGAGTTGGAGGCCAACCTGGTTTTGTGAGAATCTGCCACTCCCCAACAAAATAGGGGGGTTCAGTGAGTGGCTTGGCAGATAAAGGCACTTGCCACCAAATCTGATAAACTTGAGTTCAATCCCTGGCTTCCAAATGGAGAGAACCGATTTCTACAAGTTATCCCAGAAACACACACACACACACACACACACACACACTAAATAAGTGAGAAGGTATTAAAGTGGCAGGGTTGAGGCTGGAGAGATGACTTAGAGGTAAAGATCACTGGCTGCCCCTGCAAAGGACCAGAGTTCGGTTCCCAGCACAACCACCTGCAACTCCCTTTTCTGACTCCAGGCATCCCTCCCCGCATACATGCAAAAAACAAATTTAAAAAATTAAATCTAAAATCAAATAAAAGCAAACACAACCAACGGACCCGCAAAAGGAGGAGAAGACGGGTCAGTAAAGACATGCTTTCCACACACTAACACACGAGCCTGAGTGTGGGCCCCCGCAGCCCTAGGGGAACACCTGTAAGCCTGACACTGAGTGGGCAGTGACAGGAGAACCCCTGAGATTCGGTGTAGCTTTACTGGTGAACTCCAGACCCAGCGAGGGATCCTATGAAGAACTGTTGAGGAGGATACACATGTGCACACATGTGTGCAGACACACAAACACACACAAGTAATAGCTGAGGCTACAGCTCAGGTGGTAGGGTGCTCATGGAGCAAGCGTGTCAGAGGACTTGGCCTTGAACCCTAGCACCGCATAAAACCTGCTATGGTAGTGTGTGCCTATTCCTGTAACCGCAACACTCAGGAGGTGGAGGCAGGAGAATCAGAATAGAGAGTTCAGAATCAGTCTGTATGCGTACAGAATCACATGCACATCTATGCATATGGACTCCAAACACTAATGTTGAGAATCTTGCTGAATAGCTTTTCTCCCTTACTCACTGGGGAAGGGTTTCTCAATCAAACCCAGAGCTCACCAATATGGCTAATCTTCCCAGCTTGACCTGGGGAGCCCCATCTCCTCCTTCTAAGGCTGAAAGGAGGTCTGCCTCATCCAACCAGTACTCAGCCATATCCCCGGCTCCGTGAGAACTACAATTTGAGGGCAGCTGAGTTTGAGGTACCCCAAAAACACCAGATAAAGATGATCAAAACCTACATCCTCTCTGGGGGGAAAAAATGGATGGAGCATTCTGATACACGCCTTTAATCCCATGCAGAAGCAAGGGGCTCCCTGTAGGTTCTAAGCCAGTCTTATCTACATAGCAAGTTCCAGGTCAACCAAGGCAACATAGTGAGACCTTGAGTCCTTGTATTAAAACAAACAAACAAAACAGAACAACAAATGAATGAACGAGATGATTGTTGAGATCTGCTTCAAATTTATTTTTACATTTTATTTAATGTGTGTGTGCGTGTGTGTGTGTGTACGTGAGTGTGTGTGTGTGCATGAGTGTGTGTGTGCGTGAGTGTGTGTGTGTGTGTGTGTGTGTGTGTTTGGAGGGAGGCATGCAGGCCATAGTGCAAATGTAGAGGTCAGAGAGCTGCTTGTAAGAAGCACTTCTCTCCTTCCAGTGCAGGTTCTGGGGTGGAACTCAGGCCATCAGGCTTGACCGTAGCTCAGCTGCCCTCAGAATATAGTGCTCCTCACCTCTGAGATAGGTCGGTTAACAAGAAACCTGCTGCAAGCTGACCTTACCACAGGAAGTCTCCAGCCCTGTCCAGCCTTCTCCATCTCACCGTTAGGACCCTAGTCCAAGCCGTGGTCTGTTTACTCTGTTTTTATCAGCCCTTTCAGTTTGTTGGTTTGTTTGTTTGTATTGTTGTCTTTTTTTTTTTTTTAGTTTTTTTCGAGACAGGGTTTCTCTGTGCAGTCCTGGAACTCACTCTGTAGACCAGGCTGGCCTCGAACTCAGAAATTCGCCTGCCTCTGCCTCCGTATTGTTGTCTTTTTGAGACAGGGTTTCTCTGTATACCCTTGGCTGTCCTGGAACTCACTCTGTAGACCAGGCTGGCCTCGAACTCACAAAGATCTGCCTGCCTCAGCCTCTCAAGTGCTGGGATGAAAGGCTTGCTCTGCCATGGCTTGGCTGTGCCAGCTTTCTAACGGGCCTCCTTGCCTCTTTGTAGCTGAGCCTGGCCATAATTTGCTGCCTACAACATGGTTGCTCCATGCCATAGTTGCAAAGCCTTTGTGACAATGTCTTGCTATAAAGCCCTGACTGGCCTGGTACTCACTATGGCCCAAACTGACCCTGGACTCTCTTTTTTTAGTATTTTATATGTATGGATGTTTTGCCTGCATACATGTCTGTGTACCACATGTATACCTGCTGCCCTCAGAGGTTAAAAGAAGGCATCAGATCTCCTGGAATTATGAATGGTTGTGAAACACCATGTGGGTGCTGGGAACCCAATCTAGGTCCTCTACAAGAGCCACAAGTGCCCTTATCAGTTGAGTCATCTCTCCAAACCCTGGCCTGGAACTCTTAACGATCCTCCCAAGGATCGCTGGCCTCAGCCTCCCAAGTGCTGCGAGTACAGGCACAAGCCCGGCTCTCGGAATCTCAGAGATGTGGCCCTAACCTAGAGTTTTTAGCCTCAGCTCACATTCCTCTTGCCATCTGCCCAGTGCCTGGCAGCCCAGAACACGTGGCAACTCTTCACACCTCCTACTCCTCCAAGCCCACAATATCTAAAGGAGCTAGCTGAAAAATGCAACTTCCTGAATGCCAAGCTGCCTAAAGACACCAACCTGAGCTACCAGAGAAGGTAAAATTGCGGGCACCGGGAAGGAGCAGCTGCTCCCTCAGGCAGCCAGGCCCACCTCTGCTGCTCGGCCAGAGTCCCTGCTTCCCTTCCGCATCATGTTCCACCTTGGAGTGACTTAACCTCTATTCTAAGTACTCACATGAATACTCTCGCCGGGCGGTGGTGGCGCACGCCTCTAATCCCAGCACTCGGGAGGCAGAGGCAGGCGGATTTCTGAGTTCGAGGCCAGCCTGGTCTACAGAGTGAGTTCCAGGACAGCAAGGACTACACAGAGAAACCAAGAATACTCTCTTGTAAGCTGCTCATCTATAAAGCCCAATGCAGGGGCCAGCGAGCCAAAGGGCAAAGAGGCTCACCTGAGGTTCTGTAAGTGGAAGAAGCCTGGAGACCACAGTACCTAGCCCATTTAGCACAAGCCAAAAAGCCTTTGAATATCATAGTCAGAGCATCTATCTAGGGTTAGGGCTGAGACTGAGGGGCGAGCACTTGCCTAGCAGGCAGGGAGTACTAGGTTCATTTCCCAGCCAGAATAAATAATCTGTTGCTGGGCAGTGGTAGTGCATGTCTTTAATCCCAGCACTTAGGAGGCAGAAGCCGGTGGATTTCAATGAGTTAAAGGCCATCCTGGTCTACAGAGTGAGTTCCACTCTAAAAAATTATTTCTAAGAGAAAATGGTTTTTTGAGACAGGGTTTCTCTGTATAGCCCTGGCTGTCCTGGAACTCACTTTGCAGACCAGGCTAGCCTTGAACTCAGAAATCTGCCTGCCTCTGCCTCCCGAGTGCTGGGATTAAAGGCGTGCGCCACCATGCCCTGCGAAATTTTTTTTTTAAATCTGTTTACTTAACAATTGTCTAAACATGCTGCAGCTCCATCTCCTTGGTACCGTATCCCAACAATAACAACTTGTGTCTTCAGGACATTCTGAATGGGATGCAGCTTCATCTTCAGGAGTAGTGACTTTAAGTTATACAGGTACGTTTGTCCACTGGATGAGAGTGGACGTCCTGAGGGTAGGGCTACTTGTGGGGCCCTTGGAAGGCAAGAAGAAAACAACTGAACCCCCAGGGGAAGTTGTGCCCAAGGTCAAGTGGCAGGTCTGTAGTATAGAACCCAGGCCTCCTGTGGGCGGCCACACCACCCTGGGTACCAGAGGTTGTCCTCAGCTAACTGCCTCTCTACTGAGCTGGCAAAGAAGCAGATTACAGGAGGCCAAGCAAGAGAGGGACAGGGTCCAGCTGAGGTCCCGGGTCTCAACGCCTCTGCCACTGTCTCTGTCCCAGAGGACTTGGACAACTCCTTTAGGCTGTCCATCAGACTGTAACTTGGACGTGTGTATTACGTGTCATGCAAACAAGAGTTCATTCCTGGCTTCAAGTTTATTAGTGTGTGTGTAGGGAATACAGGCAAAATGTGTTAAGAACCCAGCTTAGGGTTATCTTCTCATGTGACAACAGGGGTTACCAGGAAGTATTCCCATAATTTGATACACTGGGAAGTCCCTGGGCCACAATATGACCTGCGGCAAAACGACTCCACAATCCCCGGCAGTCAAGTTCCAGTGTGAACAGCTGATGGCCTCAGCCAACAGTGCTAGGCCAGGAGAACAACCCCCTCTCTAGGCCTCCACCCTGAGCCACACCAGGGAGAACGCGCTGACTGAACAGACTCAACTTCAAGCTGGCAGGTGTCCAACCCTGCACCAAGTGGCTCAAATGCAGTGAATTCTCAAATGGTTTCTCCCTAGCCTGGCTATCAAGTGAATAAGAAACGGAAAAAATAAGACTTTAAAAAAAAAAAAAAAAAGACCCAAAACTTATACTCTTTGGTCAGTTAGGCCAACTACATTTTGACAGGTTGCTAGCCTGAAAGGATTAATCGCACTCAGCCTGTGGCAGGAGTAATACAGACCACCCGAGGTGTCAGGTCCCCAAGCCAGGGCCTCCCATCTCCCTTCCCCGGTGGCTCCGCCCCGTGCCACACCCGGTCATGACCACTACCCACAGCCAAGGGAAAAGGGCCG
This sequence comes from Mus pahari, assembly GCF_900095145.1. Taxonomy (NCBI): domain Eukaryota; kingdom Metazoa; phylum Chordata; class Mammalia; order Rodentia; family Muridae; genus Mus; species Mus pahari. The sequence continues at coordinate 80,347,087 of NC_034595.1, read as the reverse complement.
CAGGTCGGGGATGGGAGCCCACCCAGCACCCCCTGTCCTACTGTGCGGCGACACGGGCCCTGGAGGATCCTACCTCGCGGCCCGGGCGCCGTCCCCGCCGCGCAGGGGTTCCGGGCTGGCCATGGCTGCGCGACCCCGGGCTCGCCCGGAGTGTTATTAATAGCCAACGCCGTCGGCGATTGTGCCCGTGCCGGCGCCCGCCCCACTGCCAGCTGCAGCGGACACCAGATCCCGGCGGCCCGGGCGGGACGCGCCCACTTGGCTGGACGATCACCCGCGGGAGGAGGGCGCGGGCCCCGCGGCCCTGGGGGCGGGGAGAGGGTGGGAGGGGATGGAGGTGGAGTGGGATGAGGGGGCGGCCCAGCCGCACTTCGCGAAGCTTCCTTCCATCTCTCCACCTTTCCTTCTGGCCCTGGTTGCATGGTGAGGAGAGGAGGGGGCTGTTCGGTCCCAGGGGAGCAGTCCCTCGCGTTCAATGGATGCGGGAGGAAGATTTACTGATGGGGTACCCAGAGGAATCCAGCGCCCCTCGTGTCGGCGCCTTACGATCCCCACCCACGCAAGGGCTTGGAGCTGGGTCACCTTCTTGGTGGCCCGCAGCTGTCGTGAGGGGGTGGGGCAGGACGCCTGCTGGAGAAAGGGAGGGGGTGTTAACTGCCACACCCCATGCGTCTGGGGACAGCTGGGGGCCACGGCTGAGGAAGAACTGCCTAAAGGCTTAAGGCGGTAAAGTTGAGTCTGTTTAATTCAGGTTTCTTCCCCTCGCCCTGGAAGGTTTCTTGGGGTCTTCTGAGAGGTCGACTTGTCGCTCCCTCTCAGCCACTTCTGTTGTGTTTCAAGGCATGCACGCACCTCTAAGCCTAAGACCCTCCGGTGTCTGAGATAAACTTCCACACTGAAGGCACTCCCCACCCCCACCCCCCACCCCTCCAGGAAGAGCTGCTGGGCCCCTTCCCAGACCTGAGCCCCAGGCATTCTTACTCTGATTACTTTTTTCCACTTAGTCCCCGAGTCAGGGAGGAAGGCTTTGATTCAATCGCAGAAGAATGCTGTGCACCCAGCGGCCAGGGCCAGGAGACTGAACACCGTTTAATCAGATCTTAGAGCATCCTATGGGATGGCGAATGAGGACTGATGCCCGGGTGTTGTTGACTGGGTAGCTTGTGCGTCGTGATCCATGTGCCCACAGTTGGGAACATCTGGCGAAGGTTCTGTGTGTGCAGCAGGAGATGGGTCTAGGGTCGTACTCCCCAGTGTGACTTCCTTCCGGTCCTGGGTGGTCGCGTGGAAGTGCAGCTCTATGATGTGAGAGCAGGGTGATTATGCCTGGTGTGAGCGTCCTGAGGGGAAGTGGGTGCTGGCTGCAGACTACGGAGCAGGTGTATAGCCACCTGTGATTGTATGCCTGGCCGGGCTGCCATGTGCCAGTGTGGCAGCTGAGGGGTAGGGGCTGTGCACTCTCTGGGAGTGCCTCCCGGGACTGTGTATTTGCATCTTTTTGAAGGCTGAAAGAGGGAGGAATCCAAAAGCCCAGAGCAACCCAATATACCCATGTAAGGTCTGTGGAAGAAGAGATTTGGAGGCAGCTGGTCATTTTCTGACTTAGCCCTGAAATATTCCAGGGGAGGATGTTGGCAGAACTCCGAGCTGCTTGCTGGACAGCTGTTGCCAGTCACAGAGAAGGAAGAGAACAAGGGCAAGGCCTGCCAGCCTGCTGTTTACTCAAGGTGCTAGGCAACAGGCAGTAAGGGTGGCAGTCACAGGGGCTGGCTGCCTCTTCCCTTCCAGCCCCCTTGCCCAGGAGCTGGCAGGGGTGTCCCCAAGGCCGCATCCATAACTCCTGGCAGCTCCCCCTAAGCTCCTTAGTGTGGAAAACTGATTCCCTACTAAGTCCAGAAACTCCTTCAAGCTTGGACCTTTGTCCTTGCTGCAGTCTATGTCAGATTCTGCTGTCCCTTAGAGCTCAGCTACCATGTGGTCTCCTGAGAGGAGCATCCTTCATAGGATCCACACACCCATGACCTTGCTTATCCTCTGTACAGCAGGTAGCACAGTAGGAAACACTAGGATCTATCTAGAATGATGAATTTATCTAGAATGATGGATGGCCCAGCGGTTAGGGGTAGGGGTTTGCAGGACTCACACTAGGCAGCTCACAATGGCCTGTAACTACAGTTCCAGCCGGTCACCACACTTCTTGCCTCCTCAGGTCCCTGTACTCTTACACATAGACATACAGACATATAATTAAGAAAAGTAAATCTCAAGCCAGACATGGTAGCCGTTAATCCTAGCACTAGGGAGGGAGAGTCAGGTAGATCTATTAGTTCGAGGCCAGTCTGGTCTACTGAGTGAGTTCCAGGACAGCCAGGGCTATACAGAGAAACCCTGTCTTGAAAGAAGTAAGGAGGCCGGGCGTGGTGGTGCACGCCTTTAATCCCAGCACTCGGGAGGCAGAGGCAGGTGGATTTCTGAGTTCGAGGACAGCCTGGTTTACGAAGTGAGTTCC